>NW_027397071.1:62897775-63152131 GCF_003265705.2 Callorhinus ursinus | reverse complement strand
TTAAAAAATTAACATTGAAAGACTAAAGAATCATGGTAAAAAAGCCATGAATTCTATGTGTAGTGGGCGGAGCCAAAAACTCGGGGTCCCACTCTCAGTGCACCCCCAGAGAAAAGCAGTCAATCACTCCTGTCTCCCTGATCTCCGGCCACACTCTGTGCTCACCCGGCCTGTGACCGAGCGTTTCTATCTCTGGCACCTGACCCCATGTGGAGTCTCGAAACCCAGCAGATCCCTGCGGTGCACTCCCGCACCGCTCCTCCCGAGGGAGGAAGGGGAGTCTCCCTGGATCTGCTGCTTGTTGGGTCCCTGCTGGAGGAGCAGTGGCCCGACTGTGTTGCCGATCACAGTTTACGGCAACCCCGAGCTGAGAGCCCACGCCTCGGCTCCATCTCTGCAGCCAGCTTCCCTGCTCCAATACCTGGGAGCTCTGCTGCACTCAGGCACCCCTGGTCTTTCTGTGACCCTGAGGATCCTGAGACCACACTGAGCCAGTGAGGGTTCCACCCCACCGCTTAGCCACTGGAGCGATGTCCCTCAGTGAAGCCAACTTCTGAAAGTTCTAATTTTGTGCTCTGCAGCTCTATCACTTGCCAGAAGTGGCCAACGGAGGCCCCCTCCCCTGCTGTCTATCCTCCTGAATATCGCCTCAGATTCACTTCTCTGCACATCCTACCTTCCAGAAAGTGGTCACTTTTCTGTTCAGAGAGTTGTTGTTACTCCTTTCTTCAATCTCCTCTTGAGTTCATAGGTGTTCAGAATGGTTTGAGCCCTATCCAGTTGAATTTCTGAGACCTGATGAAATCCAGGTCTCCTACTCCTCCGCCATCTTGCTCCGCCCCTTCTTCTGCCCATTTTTAACTAGGTTATTTGTTTTTTGGATGTTGAATTGTATCAGTTCTTTATATATTTTGGATACTGACCCTTATTGGCTATGTTATTTGCAAATACCTTCTCCCATTCAGTATGATGCCTTTCAGTTTTGTTGGTTGTTTCCTTTGCTGGGCAGAAGCTTTTTATTTTTATGTAGTCTCAGTAGTTTATTTTTGCTTTTATCTCCCTGGCCTCAGGAGACATATCTAGAAAAATGTTGCTACAGCCAATGACAGAGAAATTACTGTGCTCTTTTCTAGGATTTTTTAAGGTTCAGGTCTCACATTTAGGTCTTTAATCCATTTTGAGTTTATTTTTGTGTATGGTGTAATAAAGTGGTCCAGTTTCATTCTTTTGCATGTAGCTGTCCAGTTTTCCCCACCATTTGTTGAAGAGACTGTCTTTTTCCCACTGAAAATTTGTTCCTGCTTTGTTGAAGATTAATTGACCATATTAAGGAGGGCATGTACTGCATGGGGCACTGGGTGTTATATGAAAACAATGAATTGTGGATCACTACATCAAAAACTAATGATGTATTGTATGGTGACTAACATAATAAAATAAAATTTAAAGAAAAAGATTGACTGACCATATATTTGTGAGCTTACTTCTGGGTTTTCTAATTTGTTCTATTGATCTATGTGCCTATTTTTATGCCAGTACCATACTGTTTTGATTACTACAGTTTGTAGTATAACTTGAAGTCTGGAATTGTGATACCCCCAGTTTTGTTTTTCTTTGTCAGGATTGCTTTGGTTCACATATAAGTTTTGACTCCCCAAAAGCTTAACTACTAATAACCTACTGTTGACCAGCAGCCTTACCATAACTTAAAGCATCAATTAACACATATTTTTATACTGCATATGTTATATCCTACAGTCTTATAATAAAGTAAGCTAGAGAAAAGAAAATGTTGTAAAGAAAATCATAAGGAAGAGAAAATATATTTATAGTACTATATTGTATTTATTTATTTTATTATTATTATGTTATATTAATCACCATACATTACATCATTAGTTTTTGATGTAGTGTTCCATGATTCATTGTTTGCTTATAACACCCAGTGCTCCATGCAGTACATGCCCTCTTTAATACCCATTGCCAGGCTAATGCATCCCCCCATCCCCCTCCCCTCTAGAATCCTCAGTTTGTTTTTCAGAGTCCATAGTCTCTCATGGTTCATCTCCCCCTCTGATTCCCCCCCTTCATTCTTCCCTTCCCGCCATCTTTTTCTTTTCTCTCTCTCTTTTTTTTAACATATAAGGTATTATTTGTTTCAGAGGTACAGGTCTGTGATTCAACAGTCTTGCACAATTCACAGCCCTCACCATAGCACATACCCTCTCCAATGTCTATCACCCAGACACCCCATCCCTCCCACCTCCCACCAGTCCAGCAACCCTCAGTTTGTTTCCTGAGATTAAGAATTCCTCATATCAGTGAGACATGTATCATATGACCTCACTGATATACTATATTTATTTAAAAAACAAATCTGCATATAAGTGGAATTGCGCAGTTCAAAACAGTTGTTCAAGTATCAGTGTATTTCTTTGTTGAGGCTGGTTGCTTTCAAAGCAGCTCTGGAAGACTAGAGAACTATACAACATTCCTGAGATGTCCACAACAATGGGTAATGGGTGTTTTAAAGCAAGTTTTCTCTTGGATACTCAAGTCTTTACTAAAAACATTTTACCTTCCTGCTCAAATCACATACACAACCTCACAAGTGTTCCTTACTCCAATCACTAACAGCAATGTCAGTGATTCCTAGAACACACATTTTTATTTATTTTCTTTATATTCCAGCACCCAAGGCCCACTTATGAACACATTTCTAGTAGATACTTTTGAATGAATGAGAAGCATGAGCATAAAGTTTAGTCCTAAGAGAAGCAGTGTGGAAGATACTGCTTGGGGTGGCTACTGAATCCCCAGTGATTTTGCATGCCCTGGAAACAGCTCCAGTATCCAGTAGTGGGCACATGGCCTTGTCTAGTCAATATGTTCCTGCCCTTGGGCATAACTCATTGAACTATGACAGGTCAGGACAATCACAGTCACTTTCTGAGTAAATCTGAAATTGGAAATAGAGAAACAAGAAACAAAATTGACACTGAATCATATTCATGTTAATACATAAGTAGTCATGCCATGAATTTTATTGCTGAGATCCCCCAAGTGATGCTGGGGAATTCCCCCAAGGATTTGTTGTTCAACTTTTCTATAAATGCTATGAATTACCTCAGTATCTTCCAATAACATCATTGGACGGGAACATCTTGAGAAGGGAACTGCCTTATTTTAGAAAAAAATCTATGATATACTACTTGGGGATAGAAAATGAAATCACAGGTGATGAGGTTCAACTGGTGACAAGAAAACAAAAGATGGATTTCCTGTAATTTATAATAGATGAACAGAAATCTAAAGATGGGGTAAACAGAGAAGGAAAGGGAAGTGGGAGGAATGGATTAAGATATATGTATATATATAAGGATTAAGATATGAGGAAGATGAAGCTCAAATTAACAGAAATGGCTATGTTTTAAGAACAGGCATGACTAATATTAAAGTTTCTTTTTTTTGCATTGATATAATATAAATTCCTTCCATCTCCCTAAATCTTCAGGAAAATCTGAT
The DNA here is from genome assembly GCF_003265705.2 of Callorhinus ursinus. Lineage (NCBI taxonomy): Eukaryota > Metazoa > Chordata > Mammalia > Carnivora > Otariidae > Callorhinus > Callorhinus ursinus. Next base: position 63,148,606 of record NW_027397071.1, on the reverse strand, counting down.
CCACATACAAAAAGCTTTATATATTAGATTTTTTTTGCATGTCTTTGTGTATGCCTGTGAATAAGCATGAATGCGTGCGTGCGTGCGTGCGTGTGTGTATGTGTGTGTGTGTGTGAATTTAGATATACCCAACAGAGGAGATGAGTTCCTTGTCTGGATCAATAAGGACATTGTATACACGACAGCAAAATGAACCATAAACTGAACTAATTCAGAGAGCTTTGAGCCACCAACAAATCACAATATCAAAATTCACCCCAATCCACACAAAATTCTGAGAGGTTGAGAGGGATGCAAAGCTTCCACTGTGCAATAAGGTGAGAGCTTTGAATAAATTTCATCTGAATCTCAAACAACAGGATACCACCGTTGACATCTAATCTACACAGCCTGTTTGGATAAGTGACCTTGGCAAGTTATTTATCTCTTTGCTACATCTCTTCAGTCCAGTCAAGACTAGTAGCCAGGGCTCTTGACTCTTAGCCCTGTGTACAGTGAAAAAGTTGGAGCAGAGTTTTAGTATCAGTTTATCCAGATCTTATCAATTTAATTATTTGTTCATGTATCTACTCATTCAACAAATATTTATTGACCATCTATTATGTGTTGGCCACTATTACAGATGTCTGGAATATATCAGTGAACAAAAATATAGAAGAATCCCTACCGTTTCATTCTAGGATTTTTAATAACAGGAAGTTTCTGTGTAGTTTAAACAAGAATGAAAGTAGAAAACAGAAAAGCAGATAAGGGGAAGGGGAAAGGTGAGGGAACTCTGTTTCATGACAGCACAATGGCTTTTCTGCTGATTGCAAACAAGAACAAAGAGCCCCACCTAGAGTCTCCTAACCATGAGGGAAACCACTTTCTGCTAGTAGTTCTATTAAGTATGGAGCCCAGTACTGCTGCTGGGGTGAGCAAAGCTTGCTGGAAGGCTTCACCTCTCCACACTGTCAGGAGAGAACACCCAGGGTTATTGACAAAACAGTGAATTATTTCTTAATAGAATAGAGTCAGTAGAGACAGGGATTATGGTGTAATTAACATAACATGAATTTTTAAAAATCTTAGATGTGGGCTGCCAGCAGGAGATAGGTCAGACACAGAATAGGGATGAGAGTTCAGCAGAAGCTTGCTGCACTCTTTACCCTAGAGAATTTGTTAGGGCTCTAAACCTGGATCAGATGGGTGTGGTAAAGAACACAAGACTGGGAGTTAGAAGACATAACCTGATTCTACTATGAACTCACGGTATGACCTTGAGTAATTCCCACCTCCTCTCAGGGCTCTTAGTTCCCTCTCTCAAAAATGAGGGGATTGGACTGAATATTCTTAAGATTAAATGATCTTCTAGACCAGTGTTTTTCAAACATACCATTATAATTTTTAAACAGCGTATGTTTCCAAAAATCCTTACATAAAGTTCTGTAATCTTAAGCAATTAAAAGCAGAACTGCTCTAAGAGTATTAGGAGGTAGGGGGCAGGTAAGAGTTCACTTTCTCTTCTCCCCTTAGCAGAATCGCCTTTTGCTTTTCTTGATGGGAGGAGGAGAGGCCTCAGTCATTTTGGCTATACCTCTCCTGTTCTCGGAGGAAGCAGTTGCCATCGAAGCCATTATCCACCTGATGAACATGGCACTAGAGACCACTGCCCACCTCAACTGGAAGGCTATCAGAGATCATTCCACCATACTTTACTATTGATTTCCTTCAGTCACTGCTACAAGTCCAGAACTTTTCTGACATCTGTTCTCACCTGACCACTCCTCTCCATTCCCACCTCCTTTAATCCAACCCAAGCTCCCTGGCTTCTCCCCCATTCCTTCCTCCCAAACACTGTTTACTCTGAATAATGGAATAGTAGTAACCATCTCATGGGTATTTTGTGAATTAAACTAATATATGTTAATACTCAGTGCAGTGCTTGATATATAAATATTACTTAAGTATTTTTCACTATATTTGTCACTGTTCATTTTATTGTTGTCAATATTATTACTTAGGGGCCAATAATACCATGGCTTTCATTTTGGTGAATCACTAGATTGCTAAACTTGCTTTACCCATCAACAGCCTTAATCTTTGCCTCACTTCCTTCTCTCCGCACCCACTTTCTATCTTCTTTCTTAGTGATTTCCACATTCATACAGATGATCCATTTAACATCATGGCTTCTTACCTCAGTGCTGTCAGCAAACAGAATAATTCTTGGCTCATGGTAAGTCCTTAATAGATACTTTTTGAATGAATAAAAAGGATCTCTGATAATCTTTTCCTTCACTCCACTTCAGCTTCTCTTGCCACCACCACCATCTTTCTCTTTTTCTTAAGTGTACACAGATGCACACACTCTACCCTACTTATAATCTCAAATGTCCATATCATGTTGAAAACTTTCAAGATAATTTGCTGAAGCATTTACTTTACAATAATTCTTTGAAGTCCAATCCATCAATTCTTCTACTTCATGACTGTCAGCTTCCTTCCTGTTTTTCCTTCCCATCCATGTCTCTCATTATAATTATGTCCTCATGAACACCTTCAATCCTCTTGTCTCCATCCATTTTTTCTCCTACTACCTATTTCTCTACTCCTCTTCTTGACAAAACTTCTGCATATGTATGCTGCCAGCACCTCTTATTCTTCAATGACTATTCAGTTCCTTCTACTTTTGGCTTTCTTCCTACTTCCTACTTCTGGCCACTTATTTTCTGATTTCTATGTGGGCCTCTTTTCTTTTGTCCAACCTCTAAATATGGAAATTCTCCAGAGTTTGATCATCTACCATCTTATTCTTTTTTTCTCTACCTTTCTTCCTAGGTTTCCTTATCCAAATATAGGCATTAAATATAATCTATATGCTAACAACTCTCAAATGTATGTTTCCAGCCCAAACTTCCCTGGACTCCAGCTTTGTACATCCAAAAGACTACTAGATATCTTTCCTTAGACATCTCATAACTTGATATTTTCAAAATAAACATGCTGACTCCCCTATCTACCCACACTGCTTACCTTTCAAAATTCCCCAAAACAGTCAATGGCAACAATATTCAACCAGTTGCCCAGCCAGAAACCTGAACTCAATCTTAATTCCTCACTTTCCCTTCATTCCCAGATATAATAAATCTTTCAATAATCTAACTTCCAGTACATATGTCAAATCTTTTAAGTTCTTTCATCTCTACTGCCACCCACCCTAAGCCACTATTATCTCACTTCTGCAATAACCTTCTTACTTATTTCCTCTGTTCTGTAGTTCAACTTTATTCTCCACAGAGGCTGAAGTATTAGAAAAACACACACACACACATCAGTTTGCCTAAATGTTAGCCCTATCCCCTGAATTTTTGCCCCAATAAAAAGGCTTTAATGTCTTCTTTACTTTACATTACAGACAACATCCAAATGTTCTAATATGGGTTTCCAACCCTATCTGATTTTAGCCCTACTTCCCTCTTCATCTGCTACCACATTTCTTCTTTAAATTCCTTGAATTCTGTATCTTTTCCCAAGAGGTTTTCAACCATTCTCTTCCTTCCACTCGGCATAATCTGTAGTGTTCTTCATTTCCCTCCTTCTAATTCTTTAAGCTTCATCTCCCCAGAAGAGCCTCCTTTGCCCATACTATCTAAGTATGACCCTCATGCTATTTTCTAACACCAAAACTGGTATGTTATTATAGCTTGTCACAGTTTTAAATTGTATATGTATACTGTCTCTATTAGTCTGCAATGCCCATGGGGGAAGAAATCATATGATTTTATTTACTTAAGTGTAATTCATCCTCACCATAAAGTTGAGTCAGTAAATAGCTGTTAAATAATGTTGAATGAATTCTAAGACTGCAAGGAATATATTTTGAAAGATACTTAACCAAGCTGTGAGCTTCCTAAGAACAGGGTGATGTGATTTCTCTCTTACTTTTTCAGCATTCAACATGAGCAAAGAGTAGGTTCTTGAGAAGGTTTTGGAACTAAATAAAGATTCATTCTAACTTTGATTCTGACATTTCAAATAATATAATGTTTTCTGATTTCACAATCCTAGCAACTTCCTAGCTCTGCTTATGTTTTGCTGAGTTAAATTTTAAGGACTCGGAGAGGCAACATGTGTAATGTAGAGGACCTGGGATTTGAATTGATTAAGATATGCTTAGAATCCCAGTTCTTTCCCCTTAGTAGCCAATACCTGATGTAAATAGTTAATCAAAAGTTTGTTTTCTGGAATATAATATAGTTATATAAATACAGTTATTTTAAAAATTAATCAAGATAATACATATGAAATAGCAAGCACATAGTTGGCTTACAACAAATGCTAGCTCCCTTCTTAGTGTGTAAGAATAAATCCTATTCAGGCTGCACATGCTCTTGGAGGTTCTGAAGATAACTCTCCTGATTTTACAGATGGGGATTTGTTTAGGGTCATACAAAATATCAGTGTGAAAGCTGAAATTAGAATGTGTATCTTTTCTCTGTATTCTTCTTCTTCTACTTAAAAGATGGTATTATAATGTTCTATGGTTTGGGTATAGGAAAGAAAAAAGTACTATTGTGCTACCATAGCAGACCTGCTTTAGAAGATAACCTTGAAAACTTGTAGATAAGCACATTTTTAAAAGGCGGAAGCCCATATCCCAGAGCTATTAACTATTCTAATTTGGGCAACAACCATATATGGATATTTACCATGCTTAGGCTGAGATGAATGAGACTTCAGATGCAAATCTTCATTGAAAGAGTTATATGTTTAAGCCAAGCAAAGCACTTGTTACTCAACACAAAGTTCATTGTCAATTCTAAGACACACATTTTCCCTCCATCTAACATCCCTGAAATTCAGATATATCTTACAGTATCATGACTCACTGACATTGCCTGAATACATATATCAAAACTTGTTAATGTTTCAGAGGCTTGGGAGAAAATCCCAAGGTGACAATGGACACTTTGAAGAAAGGCTACATCATCATGTTCTTAAAGACACTGAAACTGCTACTGTGTGGGAAAATGTCTCTACTGACAACTCTGAATTAAAAGTAATTCAGAATAGTTGGATCCTGAATGTGTTAAAATACCTTAACACTTTATTTGTATAATTTTTATTATAAAAAAGAGAGATCCATGACAAAAATCTCTGTATAAATAAGTTCGAAAGAGGTCTTTTAGTAAGTATAAAATAAAAATCCAATGTAATAAGAAAGCATTGTGTCAGAGTTTAATTGACAACATTTTTCTTTCTTAGTAGTACACAAAGTAATGGTGCATCTTATAGCTGACAGCTTCTTAAATTTGATGAAATGTGGTAAGTCACACCAAATAAAATGCTCCAGGCTATATAACACTTTTGAATAAAAATACTCAAATCACATTAATCTTATACTGATTAACAACAATTTAGATTGTAACTCTATTAAAATACTATTAACCCATTTATTGAACACCACATATGGTTAATTATACCATAGTAGTTAAGATTAAGAACTTTGGAATCCAACCAACCTGAAATTCAATCCTGATTCCCCTGTTTATCAACTCTGTAATGTTTGATAACTTACTTAATTTCCCCACACCTCAGTTTTTTATTTTTAATAATGGGAAAAACAATAATACTTATCTTTTAAAGTTTGTTATAAGGATTAAATTAATTATTTAAACCAATTAGCAGTATGTGACTTCTAGAAATGGTCCAATATCTGTTAACCACTACATAACTATTGCCTACTATTATTATAGTAATATTATACCACTTGATCTTTACAACATCCATGTGAAAGTATTAACTATCTCCAATTTATAGATGAGGAGTCTGATTCTTAGAAACTTTCTGTTGGAAAAGGGTTACACAGACCACTGATTATTTAGAAAACATATGGGCAGTAAATTATACTAGTCAGTTAATTGTCAGATACTCAAGCTTAAGTTCCCTTCCACTCAAAAATTATTAAAAGCTCAGTTGAAAGAGAGAAAAAGAATACGTGGAAAACAGCCTAAAAAGTATATAGTTCATCTGCTCCTTGAGATACTATAAAATTTATCTTGGGATCAAGGCAAGAGAACATGATTTTGGTCTTTTATAGGATTGCTTTTATCAGCTTGGCAGATAACAAAGGACTATATTGAGAGATGTTATAAGAATAGCCCTATGAATTTTTTTCCTTACTGTTAAGGATGTGTCTGAGAAGGCTGTTTATCACATTGTAAACTATATTCTTTAAATTCACTTACCCTCTTCCCCTCCCCTGGGTCTCAATGTCAATAAGAGCTGTGTTTTTCCTTAGAAATGGAATTGAGTTTCGTAATGGAGAGTATGAGCCATGTACCTGATCTTGTATTTCTCCTTGCCTTGGTTACTAGGAAACTCAATGTCAAGTTTTTTATTCAAACCCAACAAATGTAGATATTAACTTTACTCCTGACTTCCTCTTTTCCCTCCTCTCATTTTGCCAGAAGGGACAGTGTATGAAATGTCTCTAAAATGTAAGAGCCTAGTTCCTTCCGGGCACTGAGAGAAGACCATGTAATTGGATCATTTTTACAGATGCTAGAGATGAAGCTGAAAAGACAGACATGCCAGCTGGAACATAATAAGTTCTGTATTTTTATAATCCACTCCAAATAATTTATGACAAATGAAACATAATAAATAAATCAGTCAATGAGCAAACATATAAATAAATACTAAACATGTATCTTAATTCTATAGATTTCCATGGCAAAAAATGAATTAAACTACCTTGACCCACCTCCAACTCTGGTTTGCAATGAAGAGTAGTCCTCTATAATCAGTGTCATGCAGAACAGAATGGTGGAGGTCAGATGATACTAGATAGAGAAAGATTTCTAAGAAGAATGGCATAAATGAACTCTGAAATGGAATTTTTTTTTTTCTAGCATCTGCCTGGCTGGAGCCTTCCCCAACTATCCACTAGCTGCTGCTGGAGGAACTAACTCTGCCCACATAAGCACACAACATGTGCCACGTCTGACCAGGCACAGCTTTACAAGGAATCTGGAGGCTAGAGAATGGCTTCAGGCTGACATAGCTTCATGGAGAAAACAGGAATAGCATGGAGGACATTAGGGGAAGGAAGGGAAAAATGAAGGGGTGGTAAATCGGAGGGAGAGATGAACCATGAAAGACTATGGACTCTGAGAAACAGGGTTTTAGAGAGGAGGGGAGAGGGGGGATTGGTTAGCCTGGTGATGGGTATTAAGGAGGGCACGTACTGCATGGAGCACTGGGTGTTATATGAAAACAATGGATCGTGGATCACCACATCAAAAACTAATGATGTATTGTATGGTGACTAACATAACACAATTAAAAACAAACAAACAAACAAAACAGTTCTGTCACTTACTAGCTGTGTGACCTTAAGCAAGTCACTCTTCTGAAACTTGTTTCCTCATGTACCACATAGTGATAATAGCATTGTCATTCTTATCACACAGCATTGTTAAAATTAACTGTAAAGGTCATAGCAAGACGTTGAAGGATTTTGGAAATAACACTGATGAGGAAACCAAGAGAGCTGACTGTTCCTCCTCTGCCTGAGCTTTAGTTTCTGTGAATGAGGCAGCTGGATTGAGAGTCCCAGAAGGGGATCATGTTCCAACTCTGTAGTTTGCAGAAGAGTTGCACAAAAAAAAAGACAAGCTGGATTTGAGAAATTATCAGAGAATGGGTATCTGTCTGGGCTCAGAGGTATTATTGCTTAGCAGTTTTCTTGAGGACTATGAATCAGCCCATAGGAGCCGAAGGTTTGTTGGGTCAGTGAGTGACTTGGGGATGTTGACATATTTGAAAATGAAGCATTTCACAGTGTGATTGTGTAAGGTGCTTTTTACAGATCCATGAAAGTCAAAGCTTACTGAAAGAAAAGAAAAAGAGGAAAAAATAATCTGAGCATTTAATCATTCAACAGCAATACATGCCAGAAAATAGCATATTTTGGTATATTTTTTTGGAAAACACAGAGAAAGGCCTAGTTTAGAGAATTTAGGTAACATAAATAATAGCATATTCACTTGGCCTTTTTCATTGTAGGCACTTACTATGCATATCACTTAGTCTTCACAATAATGCTGAGAAGTGGGGTTTAATGTCTCCATTTATAGAGGGGGAAATGATACTAAGAGTATTTGAATAATTTGCCCATAGACATACAGCCCACAAGTGGTGGAAATGAGATATAAAGCACAGATCATTGGCTTCAAAGCCCATACATTCTCTCTGTTAAACCAGGCTGCCTCCCAAGGAGAACCAGAGCTGTGTTCATCAAACAGATCAAATGTAGTATGGAGCATAATTAGCCTGAATCTGTAGACAGTCTAAACACATGAGATATGGTAGCTTCCATATTGGAAAAAAAAAAAAAAGAGTATAAAAAGAATATAAAAAAAGGAAAAAATAAAAATAATAGAAAATAGCTTGTTGGACTTTTATAGATTACAAATTACTTTACTATCCATTAACTCATTTGTTCCTCACAATTACCTTGTGAAGTGCATGGTATCATCTCCATTCTCAAATGAGAAAATAGGCTCAGAGAGGATGATTTTGACTTTCTTAAGGTCACCCAGATACTAAGTGAGAGTTTGAGACCAAATCAAACTCTCAAATCTGTCTTTCTTCAAAGTTCCTGTCCTTTTCAGCCTAGACAACGTTAGTCTTGGAAGGGTGATTTTTTTCTAGGCTAACTGTCACTAGAAAACAGTGCCTCATTCCTACATAGAAAAAAAAAATCAGCCCCTCTTTTGAGTTCTGCGTAAAATTTCAACATGGTGGGTGGGGGAGTGGTTTCCTCACACTAATGAACAATTCTCAGATATCAAAAATGTGCCCTAAAATTCAACTGAATTTTGAACACTATCTACCCAGAGATAGCATCAGATTCCACAGTTTGAGGGCTCAGTCCTCTAAGAGTGTGCCTCTCCTTATCACTTCAGACACTAATTGCAAGCCCAGGTTTGCACCTGGGCTCCTGACCAACCAGCTATAGATAGGAGGTCCCAACCCCCTTCTTGTAATTCAGACACCAGTCACAAATCCAGGTGGCCAGCTGTACTACTGACTGATTGTCTATAAATCAGAGGTTCCCACAACGCCTTCCTTGGGTTTGATTAACTTGCTAGAGTGGCTCACAGCACTCAGAGGAACACTTTATTTACTAGATTACTGGTTTATGATTAAAGGATATAATTCAGAACAGCCAGATGGAAGAGATGCAAAAGACAAAGTATGTGGGAAGGGGCATGGAGCTTCTGTACCTTTTTTAGGAATGCCACTCTCCCCACACCTTCAAGTGTTCACCAACCTGAAAGCTCTCTGAAAGCTGTCCTGTTGGATTTTTATGGAGGCTTTATCATAGAGGCATTGACTAAATCATTAGCCACTGGCAAGTGAATTCAATCTCTAGCCCCTCAACTTTCTAATCACATGGTTGGTTCCCTGGAGAACAGCAATCATCCTTGAGTTACCTAGGAGCTTTCCAATAGTTACCTCAATAACACAACAAAAGACATATTTCAGTTCTTATTATAGGAAATTCTAAGGGTTTTAGTAGCTATGAGCCAGGAACCATGGACAAAAACCAAACATACATGAGAAATCACAATATTCCAGCCCCATTTTGTAAATATGTCTGCTTTCAAGTACTCCGAGGGGACAGATACTGGAGCAGTGCTGGCCAACAGAAACAGTTTCTATAATGTTCTAAAGAGACTCACCTATGCTTAGCCTAATCCCACAACACAAGTCTAAGAATCCATAGCACATACCATTTGTTTGAAAAAAAATAACTTATGTGTTGCCAAGGTAGGTCTTAATTGCACTGTGAAGAACATAACAAAACTATCACTGCTGGGTAGGATCCCAAACTCTGGTAGTCAAAATCAATCTACTCTTCCAGTCACACCAGCATTTACAGAAAGAATGATGTTTAACTTACTTTCCCAGGCTGCTGCTCAGAAAATAAAGAAAATTGCCAAGGGCTGCAGAGTCCCAGTAGTGATCTGCAGACTTTACAGTGCTGTCAAATTCATAATCCCTAATCTTCACAACAGTCCTGTAACCTAAAACATACATAGGAGATTACTCCAAATATATGGATGAGAACAGAGTCATAAACAGAAGGGAACTAAACTGAGCACCTACTAGAAGGGCAGGTACTTTATTCATGTACACTGAGACCTTTCAATCACCTTAGGAGCTATCACAGGTTTGTATTATGATGGAAAAACTCAAGTTTAGACAACTATTAACTTTACCAAGTTTACACACATAGTAAGTGGTAGGATGAAATAATAGTCCTGCCATATTCTGCACAGTATATTCAAGATCTGTGTTGGAGGACTGGTAGTAATGTTGTCCAGTCCACCCTTTCTTATTACACCATGGTGCCTCTCTCGATATACTGTAAAATGACTTGCTCAAGATCACTTACCCATCTGTCTTCTCTAACTATATATAACTCTCTGAGTAGAGGGATTTTCTTAATATCATCTTTATATCTCAGAACCCAAAAAAGAATTTAGCAGATTGTCAGTGATTATTAATGTTTCACAAGCTGAATTAAATTTCAGCTTTGGTATAGACTCTGACATCAAAGATTCTGGATTTAGACTACTTTAGCTATGATATGTCACATTCAATGATACATTTGGAGTTATATAAAGGACTTGGAGTTATGCTTCCAGGCATGGTGTAATAACAGGAGCCAGATTTACCCTATTGTCTTAAGCAACAAGAAAAATGAACAAAACATTAAAAATTGTTTTCAGATATTGGACAATAGGCAATGAAGGACTCTAATGCCTGAAATATAAGAAAAAAGTGAGGTGACCTTGTAATCAACTAGGCTTTTTGTTTGAAGGCATATTTTGGACTGTGGAGAAGGGCGGGGATACCAAGCTTAACTTAATGATGTTGCTAAATTGAGAAGACAGACATCAGAGTCCAGAGATTCTGAGGTAATGAGGGATAGTCTTTGAGAAGAAACAGATTTTCAGAAAAAGAGCTTCAGAAATTTGCATAGTGTTGCTCTTGAGTCTTCACTGTCTCCAAATGTGTATATAAGAGTAAACTCTAAGAGGTCAGAAAAAGAGCAACTAGGGAGAGCTGTGAGTTGAACAATTTCTAGAGATCATAGAGGGGTTAGGAATTATTCATGTTCCAAGAGTGAACAGTTTTTATTGATACTTTGAGCCATTCAGTAAATACTTCAGAAGGGCCAGGCCTTAGTAACAGGGCTAAGCAATTCCTATAGTAAAGCCACTCTGTACCTTCATTAAAGTATCTTAAAAACAAACCTTCCGATTCCCCCCCCTTCATCGGAGGGGGAGACGAACCATGAGAGACTATGGACTCTGAAAAACAAACTGAGGGTTCTAGAGGGGAGGGGGTGGGGGGATGGGTTAGCCTGGTGATGGGTATTAAAGAGGGCACATTCTGCATGGAGCACTGGGTGTTATATGCAAACAATGAATCATGGAACACTACATCAAAAACTAATGATGCAATGATGTAATGTATGGTGATTAACATAACAATAAAAAATTAAAAAAACTAATGATGTAATGTATGGTGATTAACATAACATAAAAAAAAAACCCTTCAAAAGAATCAAACGGAACTGCAAGTAATGAACTTCCAGAGAAAACAAAATCTAAGTCATTAAAGAAAAACAACAAAGTACACATGACAAAGTTAAATCTATAATGTCTAGTAGTAAACCAAAAATTAAAGATATATCAAGAAACAGGGACGACTGGGTGGCTGTCAGCTAAGCATGTGACTTTGGCTCAGGTCATGATCTTGGGGTCCTAGGAACGAGCCCCTGAGTAGGGCTTCTCGCTCAGTGGGGAGTCTACTTGTTCCTCTGTGCCTCCCCTTGCTCATGCTCTCTTTCTCTCTCTCTCAAATAAATAAATAAAATCTCTAAAAAATTTTAAAAAAAGAAAGCAGAAGACATAACAATAAAAAACTATCCAAAATGAAGCATAGAGATAAAAATAAAAGACTAAAAAATTAAGAATCTCAGTGACCTTTGGGACAGTACCAAATGGTCTAATACACGTGTAATTGAAATCACAGGAGGAAAGGAGAGAAAAGGACAGAAAAAAATTGTATTTGAAGAAATAATGCCTGAAAAACTCTCAAAGTTGTTGAATAATATAAAGCCATAGATCCATGAAGCTCAATAAACACCAAGCAGATTAAATACAAAGTAACCACACCAAGACATATTATAATAAAATTTGTAAAAAGCAGGGATGAGGAGAAAAATCTTAATGGCAGCAAGGTAAGTGGGGAGAGACAAGTCCATGTAAAGAGAAACAAAGAATGACTGCAGAAATTTCATCAGAACTATGTAAGCCAGAAGACAGCTGAATGGCATTTAAAGTGGGGAAACTAAAATTAAAAATAGAACTATCCAATGACCCAGCAATTGCACTACTATGTATTTATCCAAAGGATACAAACATACTGATTTGAAGGGGCACACGCACCCCAATGTTTATAGCAGCATTATAGCCAAATTATGGAAAGAGCTCAAATGTCCATCAACTGATGAAAGGATAAAGATGTGGTATATAATAAACAGTGGAATATTACTCAGCCATGGAATAGAATGAAATCTTGTCATTTGCAATGACATGGATGGAGTTAGAATGTATAATGTTAAGTTAAATAAGTTAGAGAAAGACAAATACCATACGATTTCACTCATATGTGGAATTTAAGAAACAAAACAGATGAACACATGAGATGTGGAAAAAAAAAAGAAGAGAGAGGGAGGCAAACCATAAGAGACTCTTAATTATAGAGAACAAACTGAGGGTTGCTAGAGGGGAGAAGGGTGGGGGATGGGCTAAATGGGTGATGGGTATTAAGGAGGGCACTTGTAATGAGCACTGGGTGTTATATGTAAGTGATGAATCATTGAATTCTACTCCTGAAACCAATATTACACTATATGTTAACTAACTAGAATGTAAATAAAAAAATGATTTAATAAATAAGTAAAATTATAGCAAAAATATGTTTTAAAATAAAAGCAACATAAACATTTCATAATAAAATGACTCAAATTTTGTTAAAAATTAAAGCAAAATGAAAACTCTTGCAACTAAACAAAAGCTAAGAGAATTTGGATGCTTAAAACAAAGAACTGGATGTTTAAAACAAAAATAACAACAGTGTATTATAGGATTTATAATACATATAAATATGAAATCTATAACAACAATAGCAAAAGAACAGAAAGAAAAATATAAGACTATTGTTATAAGGACATTTCAGTACATGTCAACAGTTATAATTTTCTTTATTTAAAGATTTTTTTTAAAGACTTTATTACTTATTTGAGAAAGAGCACACACTTGCCCAGAAACAGGGGGGAGGGGCAGAAGGAGAGAGAGATTCAGACTCCCCGCTGAGCAGGGAGCCCCATGTGGGGCTCTCCACCCCAGGACCCTGGGATCATGACCTGAGCAGAAGGCAGACACTGAACCAATTGAGCCACCCAGGCACCCCCAATTATAATATTGTTTGTAGGTTGTGATAAGTCACAGATATTTATGGTAAATGCTAGAGCAACCTGTAAAAAGGTAAAATGAATAGGTCTGGCTAATAAGTGACCAGTGAATATTAAATAGAATCCTTAAAAATATTCCAATTAATCCAAATGAAATAAGGAAAAGGGGGGGGAAGGATACAGAGAACAGATGGAACAAATGGAAAACAAAGAGCAAGATGATAGACTTAAATCCAGCCAAATTCATAAACACATTATATTCAAATGGTTTAAACATTCTGATTAAAAAGAGATTGTCAGACGAATTTAAAAATTAAGGTTGAACTATGTGCTGTCTACAAGAAATCCCCTTTAAATATAAAGGCACAGATAGTTCAAAATTTTAAAAAATGCAAAAACCTATACCATGCAGTCAGTAATCATTAGAAAGATGCAGAATTTATTATATTAATATAAAACAGACTTTAGAAAAAGAACATCAATATGGATAAAGAGGAATTTCACAATGAGCAAGGGATCACCACATCAAGAAGTCAGCAATCATAAAACTGTATGCACCTAAAATAGAACTTTGAAATAAGTAAAATCTGACAGAACTGAAAGAAAAACAAATCTCAATTATAGTTGGAAACATCAATAATCTTTTATCACCAATTAATAGAACACTGAAAACTTCAAAACATTGTTGAAACAAATTACAGAAGATATAAATAAATGAAGATACACACTGTGTTCGTGTATTGGAAAGTTCAATATTGTTAATCTATCAATTTTCCTAAAATTTGTCTATAGATTAAATGTGGCCCCAATTGATGAATTGATTCTATAATTTATATAGCAATGAAAAAAAAGCTGGACTAGCCATAACTATTTTGAAAAAGAAAAACAAGGTCAGAAACCTTAAACTACTTGATTTCAAGACTTTGTATAAAACTAAAGTAATCAGATTGCTGGAAAGATGGCAGAGGAGAAGGACCCTAAGCTCACTTTGTCCCACAGATACAACTACACCCACATCCCACAGATAATACCCACATCAGTGCAAATAACCCAGAAAACAACCCAAAGACTGGCAGAACAAACTCTCCACCACTAAATGGAGAGAAGAGGCCATATCGAAGAGGGTAGGAAGGGCAGAGACACATTACAGAGCTAAACAGACCTCAGGATGGTCCATAGGAAGGAAGAAATAATAAAGATTAGAGCAGAAATAAATGACATAGGTGCATCTGGGCAGCTCAGGTAAGTTAAGTGTCTGACTTTTGATTTTGGCTCAGGTCATGATCTCAGGGTCTTGAGATCAAGCTCTGTGTCAGGCTCTGTGCTGGGCATGGAGCTTGCTTAAGAGTCTCTCTTTCCTTCTCCCTCTGCCTCTCCCCACCCTTGCACTCTCTAAAAAAAAGAAATGATATAGAAACAAAAATGAACAAACAAACAAACAAATAAAAAACACAGAATAGCTCAATGAAACCAGGAGCTGGTTCTTTGAAAAGGATATAGAAACAAAAACAACAATAGAATAGATCAATGAAACCAGGAATTGGTTCTTTGAAAAGATTAACAAAATTGATAAGCCTTTGGCCAAACTCATCAAAAAAAAGAGAGAGGGAACACCCAAAATAAAATCAGAAATGAAAGAAGAGAAATAACAATTGTCACCACAGAAATACAAAGAATTGTAAGAGAATATTATGAAAAAACATATGCCAACAACTTGGACAACCTAGAAGAAATGGATAAATTCCTAGAAACATATAACCTATCAAAACTGAATCAGGAAGAAAAGGAAAAATTTAACAGACCAATTACCAGCAAGGAGATTGAATTAGTAATCAAAAAACTCCCAACATACAAAAGTCCAGGACCCAACAGCTTCACAGATAAATTCTAGCAAAGATTTAAAGGAGAGTTAATACCTATTCTTCTCAAACTATTCCAAAAAATAGAAGAAGAAGAAAAACTTCCAAATTCATTTTGAGGTCAGCATTACCCTGAAACCAAAATGAGTGAAAGACACAACAAAAACAAAAACAAAAAAAGGAGAACAAAAACAAAAACAAAAAAAGGCCAATATTTCTGATGAACAAAGATGCAAAAATCCTCAACAAAATACTAGCAAACTGAATCCAAAAATACATTAGAAAAATCATTCACCATGATCAAGGGGGATTTATTCCTGGGATACAAGTGTGGTTCAACATTCACAAATCAGTCAATGTGATACATCACATCAATAAGAGAAAGGATGAAAACATATGATAATTTCAGTCAATGCAGAGAAAACATTTGACAAAGTACAACAGCCATTCATGATAAAACACTTAACCAAGTAGGCTTAGAAGGCACATACCTCAACATAACATATATGAAAAACCCACAGCAAACATCATCCTCAATGGTGAAAAACTAAGAGCTTTCCCGTAAGGTCAGGAATAAGACAAGGCTGTCCACTCTTGCCATCTTTTATTCAACACAGTACTGAAAGTCCTAGCCACAGCAATCAGACAACAAAAAGAAATAAAAGGCATCCAAATCAATAAGGAAAAAGTAAAACTTTCACTATTTGCAGATCACATGATACTGTATATAGAAAATCCAAAAGATTCTACCAAAAAACTACCAGAACTGATAAATGAATTCAGTAATACAAATTGAATTCAGGATACAAAATCAATGTACAGAAATCTGTTGCATTCTTGTACACTATTAATGAAGCAGCAGGAAGCGAAATTGAGAAAACAATCTTATTTACAATTGCACCAAAAATAATAAAGTATTTAGGAATAAACTTAAGCAAGGAGGTGGAGAACCTATACTCTGAAAACTACAAAACACTGATGAAAAATATTCAAGACAACACAAAGAAATGGAAAGGCACTCCATGCTCATGGATTGGAAGAAAAAACATTGTTAAAATGTACCCAAAGTAATCTACACAATTCATGCAATCCCTATCAAAATTCCACCAGCATTTTTCACAGAACTAGAATAAGCAATCCTAAAATCTGTATGGAACCACAAAAGACACTAAATAGCCAAAGCAATCTTGGAAAAGCAAAGCTGGAGGCATCACAATTCCAGACTTCAAGTTACACTACAAAGCTGTAGTTACCAAAACAGTACTGGCACAAAAATAGATACATAGATCAATAGAGCAGAAAAGAAAACCCAGAAATAAATCCACAATTATGTGGTGAATTAATCTTTGACAGGAAAGAATATCCAATGGGGAAAAGATAGTCTCTTCAACAAATGGGAGACTGAACAGCTTCAGTTGAGAAAACTGAACAGCTTCATGCAAAAGAATGAAATTGGACCACTTTCTAAAGGAATTTGCCCAAGGCCAGAATTGAAATGTAGACCTTTCCAACCTTCAGGCTACACCTTGTCCACTATACCACTACATATTGCTGCTCCCACAGTTGACAGACATTACATTAGAGAATTTGATTTCTGAAAGTAACCAGAGGCCAATTTGAAATCTCTGAAAATAATGCACTAGGAAAAATGATGCTGTGAAATCCTCTAAGATTTCTTGCTAGAAAATAACAACTATAGGCTCTTACTAAGAAAATGGTATCAAAATTACAGAGTCCTTTCAATAAGCCAGTCTTGAATCACTAAAGCATTAGACCATTTAATTTGAATTTGGCTGTTGTGACTAATACAATAAATTAATTTGTGAAATTAACCATTTTGTTTTTAATGAGAAAATATAAAAACAGAAGCTTTGCTGTGTCTATACATATGGCTGGCTGGGATAATGGTTTATGTTGAAAAATAGTACTCTGCAGGAATTTCTACTGCTGTTTATGTGTAATTCAGTTTGTTCTACTTAAATACAAAACTATGCTAGTCCTTCAAACAATTAGTCCACTATTGAGGTTCATAGCAGATTAAAACTGTAACCCTTTTTACTTAATAAAAGTTAAATCAATGATCTAATTGTGTCCCCTCAATAGTTCGTGGCATGAGAAGCAGAGAGAATGCTTTATGCAATGTGCCAATTCAATGAAACTGAATGACAAATATTTACCGAGTAACTTGATAAGTATCCAGCAGTCTACCAGATGTTTTATATTTACCATCTTATTTTTTTCCTAATAAAGTCCCCATTTTATAGATCATGATACTAATGATCAAAGGTATTATATAATTTTAGCCAAGGTCACACAACTAATAAATAGCAGAGTAAGAAAATTTGAACTGAGATCTGCCTAAATCTTAACTCCATCTTATTAACATGACACTAAACCAACTCTGATGTTAACTATATGGTAGAGACCCAGTGATACTGTGTGATAAATGCATGAGAGAAGTATATATAATATGATGTTGAAACATGGAGGTGGAGGATGCTGGTGTGGGAACACCAGGACAACTCCCTAAAGGGGGTGACATTTAAATAGTCTGCATAATCACTGCTTTCAGAAGGATGTGATCATACTACCCTCTTCTACAAGTGATCCTCATTTTGTATAAAGTGACTGATACTCAGGTTAATGCTTATGGTTTCATACTTATACTCATGATCTGCTAGTGAATTGAGAACTAAATTCCAGATTCTTCATCTTCAGGGCAATGGAGTGAGAACTCTCTAAAGGCTGCAGAGTAGCTGTATAAGAAGTGATATACTAAATGACATAGTGAGTTGGTGGGCAGATGATGTCAGAATTAGGCATTTTCAGCGCACTTGATAATAAGAGAATCACACAGAATCTTAAAACTTCAGGAAAAAGATCATCCAGTATCTGGGACATTTATATCAACACCAACAAAATAATTTATGCCATTTTTGGACAATTTGAAAGTAATAATTACTATAAAAAAAGAGATTGTATTCTAATTCCTACAGGTGAGGGAGGGGGGTTTGAGGCTGCCTGAAAGAAATGGCATTTGAGTAGAGTCTTGAACAAAAAGAAATATTTACATATATGAAGAAAGCGAGGTAGGGCTTCTGGGCAAAGTAAAGATCTTGCTTAAAAGGACAGAAGCATAAAAGTGAAAAGTTCTGGGACTAGAAAACAATCCAGAGTGGAAACAGCTTAGGTTGAATGGGAAAGAGAGTGTGGGAGGAAGAAACTCACACTAACATACCTGAGCCAGATCTTGGAGAGTCTTGAATGCAGGCTAGATTTTCATAGCTTTCTCTGCCAGGTGGGTGAACAAAGTCCAAAGGAAGAATACTGCAGAAAGAAACTTTGAGGAGTAGGCAGAGGGAAAAGAACCAGGGAAGGAGCAGTTGGAGACAGACTTTGAAAAAACTAATGCAGAAAATTGTGTTAAGAGGTATTAGTGGTCAGTGCACCAAAAGCCACCATTCTCTTCCATCAACTCCTGCCCTCCTTTGGCTCTCTCCACTACCACAATACTTAAAAGGAGTAATCCACATTTACTATTGCTATTTCTTTGAAGCTTCTTTATTCCTTAACACACTGCAGTCTGACTTCTTTCCCTATTGTGTCACTGAAATGGCTCTGAAAACATCACCTGTGATCTCCTGGTTGTCAAAGACAATGGCTGTGTTCAACCTACTTGGCTGGCCTGGCCTGTGGTACTGTTGACCAAATTTATATCTGTAACTCAAGTCTCCCTTTCTATCCCCAGATGTATGTAGCCAACTGCTTCCTTAACATTTCTAGTTGTAGTCTAATAAAACACCTCAAATTTAATATCCCCCAACTGTACTTCTGATTTACCTCCACAGATCTACTCTATCTCAGTTGATGGCAACTCCATCCTTCTACTGCTCAGAGCAAAAAGTCCTGAAATCATCCTTGACTCCTCTCTATCATTTACTACACATCCAATCCTTTAAGAAATACTATTGGATTTACTTTTAAAATATACCCATAAACAATCCACTGCTACTACTGTGGTTCAAGTCACCACCATTTCTTGCCTAGGTTATAGAAATAGCTTCATAACTCGTTTCTTTACTTGTAGCCCTTCTAATAGCCCTATAGTCTATTATCAACATAGCAACCAGAGTAATCTGGCCAAATCGAAAGATTTCTAAAATATAATCAAGCAAGCTAAACCACAGCAGGTAATTTCCAGGGAGGAATTGGCCATCTGCACTGGATAAAAGAAGGATGGAGCTCAGGAACAGCCATATCTGTTGGTTTGCCATCTACAGAAACATTTTTTAACTGCAGTAATTCATGCTAATCTGACACCTATTTTGGGGTCGAGGAGTTATTTCCATTTACAGATGAGCAAACTGAGGCTCAAAGAGGTAAAGTGGCATCATTCATTCATTCATCAATTCTCTTACATTTATTATGAGCCTACTGTGTGCCAGGCTCTAAAACTTAGCCAGAGGTCCTCAGCTAGTCCTGGTAGAGTGGGAATTTAAACCCCAGGCTGCTCACCTTTAAGTCAGAGGAACTTTCCTCTCCATGCAGCAGATATCATCACAGATGATATCCAATAAGAACCTTGGTTGGTTACAAATTATGACCCTGTCTGTTTTTTACTGATTTTTCCATAAGGTTTAAGCACCTACGTTTCTTATCTCTACATATGATCAAATCTATGAACAAAACAGGGGATCAATATCTGTTTCTTTTTTTTTCCAGTATCTGTTTTCTGAATAAACTTATGAATTCTAATTTTTTAGATTAGAAAGTTGAAGCTCAGAATGCTAAGTGAATAGCATAAATTCACCCAGTTCTCAAGTGGCAGAACTAAAATTTGCACTCAGGCCTTCTGATTCTAAGGCTAACTCTTTTTATAACATAACTACTTTTTTGACTGAATGTTTGACCTCACAAACTACTTAAATAATAACAATACCAGGGAGAACTTTATAATTGATATGACACTTTCTCATACACTTTCTCTTTGATTCTCACAACAACACCATAAGCACAAATTATAAATGAGGAAACCTAGGCCTGGAGTGCCCAGATGTGGAGAACTGCCTAGTATCACAAAGCTAGCAAATCCACAAGCCAGGTTCTTCTCCAGGCTAAACTTCTTTGGCTCCTTCACTTTATTTCTATGCCCTTTTTTCTCTCAAGCTGACCTGTCCCAGGAAAGCGACATGATCTTCTTTTTTTTTTTTTTTAATTTTTTTATTGTTATGTTAATCACCATATATTACATCATTAGTTTTTGATGCAGTGTTCCATGATTCATTGTTTGTTCATAACACCCAGTGCTCCATGCAGAACGTGCCCTCCTCAATACCCATCACCAGGCTAACCCATCCCCCCACCCCCCTACCCTCTAGAACCCTCAGTTTGTTTTTCAGAGTCCATCATCTCTCATGGTTCGTCTCCCCCTCTGACATACTCCCCTTTTCTTCCTCTCCTGTTATCTTCTTCTTTTCCTTTTTTCTTAAAATATGTTGCGTTATTTGTTTCAGAAGTACAGATCTGTGATTCAACAGTCTTGCACAATTCACAGCGCTCACCGTAGCACATACCCTCCCCAATGTCTATCGACATGATCTTCTTAAAGTGGGGCACCCACAACTGTACTCATTGCACCAGGGCAGTCCAGCACAGAAGAACATGGCCCTCCAACTTGCACAGATTCCCAAAAGGAGATATTCTGTCATCAAAAATGCTGTCAAGGCTTCAGGAAAATGATTGGTGAGGAACCAAGCCAGCTGGCAAATTATTTGACAAAACCCAGCTGCTGGTGATTCTTAAGCTACAGGAGACAGGGACTTCTTGGATATGCCCATCAACCTGCATGCAGTATAATCAAAATAGAATCTGCACGTGCTGTTAAGGTGATATGGCATGCATCCAGATCTCTTTTTCCCCCTTTTCTTTTATGTTTAGACTTAAAGTCATAAAAAAAAAAAAACCCAAAATCTTGCTAGTCTTCTTTCTTTGGCAGTTTTTGGAGCCATGTGACTGGCACAACTCTGGCAAGTGCTATAAATGCAATGGGATTGTGCCTAAGGGAAAATTGCCATCATGTAAAACTGGACTAAATATTTGTACTCTTTCTTGGGGCTTTCAAAGGTGGGTGTCATTTCTGAGAATTAAGAGACTGCTTTAACTACTGAGATGTAAAAGCAAGGGAGAAATACAGCTTTAATGGACTTTATATTTAAACACAACAGGAATGCATACTAACATTTACTGGTATAAAAAAGGTAAGGTATTATTAATTTTGCTCTACTTCCATTCAGTTATAACATTGGGAAAGTACAATAAATTACACTTATTCTTTTTTTTTCTTTAAATTTTTATTGTTATGTTAATCACCATACATTACATCATTAGTTTTTGATGCAGTGTTCCATGATTCATTGATTGTGAACAACCCCCAGTGCTCCACGCAGAATGCGCCCTCCCCAATACCCATCACCAGGCCAACCCATCCCCCACACTCTCGCCTCTAGAACTCTCAGTTTGTTTTTCAGAGTCCATCATCTCTCATGGTTCATCTCCGCCTCCAATTTCCCCCCCTTCACTCTTCCCCTCCTGCTATCTTCTTCTTTTATTTTTTTTCTTAACATATATTGCATTATTTGTTACAGAGGTATAGATCTGTGATTCAACAGTCTTGCACAATTCAGAGCGCTCACCATAGCACATACCCTCCCCAATGTCTATCACCCAGCCACACCCTCCCTCCCACCCCCCACCACTCCAGCAACACTCAGTTTGTTTCCTGAGATTAAGAATTCCTCATATCAGAGAGGTCATATGATACATCTTTCTCTGATTGACTTATTTCACTCAGCATAACACCCTCCAGTTCCATCCACGTTGTTGCAAATGGCAAGATTTCATTCCTTTTGATGGCTGCATAATATCGCATTGTGTATATATACCACATCTTCTTTATCCATTCATCTGTCGATGGACACCTTGGCTCTTTCCACAGTATGGCTATTGTGGACATTGCTGCTATAAACATTGGGGTGCACGTAGCCCTTCAGATCCCTACATTTGTATCATTGTGGTAAATACCCAGTAGTGAAATGGCTGGATCATATGGTAGCTCTATTTTCAACTTTTTGGGGAACCTCCATACTGTTTTCCAGAGTGGTTGCACCAGCTTGCATTCCCCCCAACAGTGTAGGAGAGTTCCCCTTTCTCCACATCCCCGCCAACATCTGTCATTTCATGACTTGTTAATTTTAGCCATTCTGACTGGTGTGAGGTGGTATCTCATTGAGGTTTTGATTTGGATTTCCCTGATGCCGAGCGATGGTGTGCACTTTTCCATCTGTCTGTTGGCCATTTGGTGGTCTTCTTTGGAAAAATGTCTGTTCATGTCTTCTGTCCATTTCTTGATTGGATCATTTGTTCTTTGGGTGTTGAGTTTGATAAGTTCTTTCTAGATTTGGATACTAGCCCTTTATCTGATATGTCATTTGCAAATATCTTCTCCCATTCTGTCGGTTGTCTTTTGGTTTTGTGGACTGTTTCTTTTGCTGTGCAAAAGCTTTTTATCTTGATGAAATCCAAATCGTTCATTTTTGCCCTTGCTTCCCTTGCCTTTGGCAATATTTCTACGAAGAAGTTACTGCAGCTGAGGTCATAGAGGTTGCTGCCTGTATTCTCCTTTAGGATTTTGATGGACTCCTGGCTCACATCTAGGTCTTTCAACCATTTGGAGTCTATGTTTGTGTGTGGTGTAAGGAAATGGTCCAATTTCATTATTCTGCATGTGGCTGTCCAATTTTCCCAACACCATTTGTTGAAGAGACTGTCTTTTTGACATTGGACATTCTTTCCTGCTTTGTCAAAGATGAGTTGACATAGAGTTGACCATAGAGTTGAGGGTCCATTTCTGGGCTCTCTATTCTGTTCCATTGATCTATGTGTCTGTTTTTGTGCCAGTACCATACTGTCTTGATGATGACAGCTTTGTAATAGAGCTGGAAGTCCGGAATTGTGATGCTGCCAGCTTTGCTTTTCTTTTTCAACATTCTTCTGGCTATTTGGGGTCTTTTCTGTTTCCATACAAATTTTAGGATTATTTGATCCATTTCTTTGAAAAAGGTGGATGGTATTTTGATGGGGATTGCATTGAATGTGTAGATTGCTCTAGGTAGCATTGACATCTTCACAATATTTTTTCTTCCAATTCATGAGCATGGAATGTTTTTCCATTTCTTTGTGTATTCCTCAATCTCTTTCATGAGTATTTTATAGTTTTCTGAGTACAGATCCTTTGCCTCTTTGGTTAGATTTATTCCCAGGATACTTATGGTTTTGGGTGCAATTGTAAATGGGATCAACTCCTTAATTTCTCTCTCTTCTGTCTTGTTGTTGGTGTATAGGAATGCCACAGATTTCTGTGCATTGATTTTATATCCTGCCACTTTACTGAATTCCTGTATGAGTTCTAGCAGTTTTGGGGTGGAGTCTTTTGGGTTTTCCACATAAAGTATCATCATCTGTAAAGAGTGAGAGTTTGACTTCCTCCGTGCTGATTTGGATGCCTTTGATTTCTTTTTGTTGTCTGATTGCTGTGGCTAGGACTTCTAGTACTATGTTGAATAGCAGTGGTGATAGGGGACATCCCTGCCACGTCCCTGACCTTAGGGGGAAAGCTCTCAGCTTTTCCCCATTGAGAATGATTTTCGCTGTGGGTTTTTCATAGATGGCTTTTTTGATATTGAGGTATGTACCCTCTATCCCTATACTCTGAAGAGTTTTGATCAAGAAAGGATGCTGTACTTTGTCAAATGCTTTTTCTGCATCTATTGAGAGGATCATATGATTCTTGTTCTTTCTTTTGCTAATGTATTGTATCACGTTGATTAATTTGCGGATATTGAACCATACTTGCAGCCCAGGGATAAATCCCACTTGGTCATGGTGAATAATCCTTTTAATGTACTGTTGGATCCTATTGGCTAGGATTTTGGTGAGAATTTTTGCATCCATGTTCATCAAGGATGTCGGTCTGTAATTCTCCTTTTTGATGGGGTCTTTGTCTGGTTTGGGGATCAAGGTAATGGTGGCCTCATAAAATGAGTTTGGAAGTGTTCCTTCCATTTCTATTTTTTGGAATTGTTTCAGGACAATAGGTATTAATTCTTCTTTAAATATTTGGTAGAATTCCCCTGGAAAGCCATCTGGCCCTGGGCTTTTGTTTGTTGGGAGATTTTTGATGACTGCTTCAATTTCCTTAGTGGTTATAGGTCTGTTCAGGTTTTCTATTTCTTCCTGATTCAATTTTGGTAGTTGATACATCTCTAGGAATGCATCCATTTCTTCCAGGTTATCTAATTTGCTGGCATAGAGTTGCTCAAATATGTACTTAAAATTGTTTTATTTCTTTGGTGTTGGTTGTGATCTCTCCTCTTTCATTCACGATTTTGTTGTTTTGGGTCTTTTCTCTTTTCTTTTTGATAAGTCTGGCCAGGGGTTTATCAATCTTGTGAATTCTTTCAAAGAACCAGCTCCTAGTTTCGTTGATCTGTCTACTGTTCTTTTGGTTTCTATTTCATTGGTTTCTGCTCTGATCTGTATTATTTCTCTTCTCCTGCTGGGTGTAGGCTTTATTTGCTGTTTTTTCTCCAGCTCCTTTAGGTGTAAGGTTAGGTTGTATATTTGAGACCTTTCTTCTTTCTTGAGAAAGGCTTGTATTGCTATATACTTTCCTCTCAGGACTGCCTTTGCTCAATCCCAAAGATTTTGAACAGTTGTGTTTTCATTTTCATTGGTTTCCATGAATTTTTTTAATTTCTTTAATTTCCTGGTTGACTCATTCATTCTTTAGTAGGATGCTCTTTAGCCTCCATGTTTTTGAGTTCTTTCTGACTTTCCTCTTGTGATTGAGTTCTAGTTTCAAAGCATTGTGGTCTGAAAATATGCAGGGAATAATCCCAATCTTTTGGTACCGGTTGAGACCTGATTTGTGACCTAGGATGTGATCAATTCTGGAGAATGTTCCATGGGCACTAGAGAAGAATGTGTATTCCGTTGCTTTGGGATGGAATGTTCTGAATATGTCTGTGAAGTCCATTTGGTCCAGTGTGTCATTTAAAGTCTTTATTTCCTTGTTGATCTTTTGCTTAGATGATCTGTCCATTTCAGTCAGGGGGGTGTTAATGTCCCCCACTATTATTGTATTGTTGTCCATGTGTTTCTTCGCTTTTGTTATTAATTTCCTTATATAATTGGCTGCTCCCATGTTAGGGGCATAGATATTTACAATTGTTAGATCTCCTTGTTGGATAGACCCTTTAAGTAGGATATAGTGTCCTTCCTCATCTCTTATTACAATCTTTGTTTTAAAATTTAATTTGTCTGATAGAAGGATTGCCACCCCAGCTTTCTTTTGCTGTCCATTAACATGGTAAATGGTTTTCCACCCCCTTACTTTCAATCTGGGGGTGTCTTTGGGTCTAAAATGAGTCTTTTGCAGACAGCATATCGATGGGTCTTGTTTTTTAATCCAATCTGATAGCCTGTGTCTTTTGATTGGGGCATTTAGCCCATTTACATTCAGGGTAACTATTGAAAGATATGAATTTACTGCCATTGTATTGCCTGTAAAGTGACTGCTACTGTATATTGTCTGTATTCCTTTCTGGTCTATGCTGCTTTTAGGCTCTCTCTTTGCTTAAAGGACCCCTTTCAATATTTCTTGTAGGACTGGTTTCGTGTTCACACATTCCTTTAGTTTTTGTTTGTCCTGGAGGATTTTTATCTCTTCTTCTATTTTCAATGATAGTCTAGCTGGATATAGTATTCTTGGCTGCATATTTTTCTTGTTTAGTGCTCTGAAGATATGCCAGTCCTTTCTGGTCTGCCAGGTCTCTGTGGATAGGGATGTTGCCAATCTAATTTTTCTACCATTATAGGTTACCTATCTCTTCTCCCGAGCTGCTTTCAGGATTTTCTGTTTGTCTCTGAGACTCGTAAGTTTTACTATTAGATGTCGGGGTGTTGACCTATTTTTATTGATTTTGAGAGGGGTTCTCTGTGCCTCCTGGATTTGGATGCCTGTTTCCTTCCCCACATTAGGGAAGGTCTCTGCTATAATTTACTCCACTATACCTTCTGCCCCTCTCTCTCTTTCTTCTTCTTCTGGGATCCCAATTATTCTAATGTTGTTTTCTCTTATCATATCGCTTATCTCTCGAATTCTGCCCTTGTGATCCAGTAGTTGTTTATCTCTCTTTTTCTCAGCTTCTTTATTTTCCATCATTTGGTCATCCAAATCGCTGATTCTCTCTTCTGCCTCATTTATCCTAGCAGTTACTGCCCCCATTTTTTATTGCACCTCATTAATAGCTTTTTGATTTCGACTTGATTAGATTTTAGTTCTTTTATTTCTCCAGGAAGGGTTTCTCTAATAACTTCCATGCTTTGTTCAAGCCAGCTAGTATCTTTAAAGTCATGATTCTGACTCTCGGTCTGACATCGCACTAATGTCCGTATTGAGTAGGTCCCTGGCAGACGGTACTACCTCTTTTTCTTTTTGTTAAGGTGATTTTTTTTTGTCTTGTCTTTTTGTCCAGAGGAGAATAGATGAATGAGAGAACAAAATGCTAACAGGTTAAAAACGTCCCCAGCAAATATACTCTATACAAATCAGAAAAGACCTGAAAGCATCGAAAAAGAAAGGGAAAGAAAGAGAAAAAAAAAAGATAAAAACAAACAAAAACAGAACAAAACAAAACAAAACAAAAAAAAACAGAATATGATCAAATATGATCAGGCTGGTGCATAGATCAGTGCCACACACTAGGTTTTCGGTGTATTTTGGTCTGTTAGAAGAAAGTACCTCCTAAAATTTTAAAGAAAGAAAGACTTATATATGTACAAAATAAGGGTTTATACGACGAAGGGATGGAATATGACTGTAAATATGAAAATTATAAAAAATTTTAGGGCGCCTGGGTGGCTCAGTTGGTTAAGTGGCTGCCTTCAGCTCGGGTCATGATCCTGGAGTCCCGGGATCGAGTCCCACATTGGGCTCCCTGCTCAGCGGGGAGTCTGCTTCTCCCTCTGACCCTCTTCCCTCTTGTGCTCTCTGTCTCTCATTCTCTCTCTCTGAAATAAATAAATAAAATCTTTAAAAAAAAAGAAAATTATAAAAAATTTTAAAAAAGGAGTTGATAAGATGTTTGAAAAAAGAAAGAGATTTAGAAAAAAAAGGGAAGAAAAAAAACGGGGGGAGAGAATGTGATCAGGCAGGAGACTAGAACAAAGCCATACATATAGAGATTTAGGGTATATTTTGATATGTTAGAAGAAAGTGTATCTCAAAATTTTAAAGAGAGAACAACATATATATATATATATATATATATATATGCCAAAAATAAGGCTAACTACTATGAAGGGATAGAATATGGCTCTAAAAATGAAAAATGAAAATGTTTTTTTAAAAAAAGGGATTGATAATATGTTGGTTGAAAAAGGGAAAAAGAAAAATTAAAAAAAAATCGTTGAAAAAAATTCACTTTGAAAGACTAACGAATCATGGTAAAAAAAAAAAGCCATGAATTCTATGTGCAGTATTCCCCTAGCGCTGGAGTTCTGCCATTCTCATTGATTGGTGAACTTGGTCTTGGCTGACTGTTCGTGCTGATCTTCTGGGGGAGGGGCATTTTGCCATGGTTGCCAAATGTCTTTGCTGGAGGCGGAATTTCCCCGCCCTTAACAGGTCCGGGCTAAGCAATCTGCTCAGGTTTGCTCTCGGGAGCTTTCCTTCCCTGCAAGATTTCTGTACTGCATTGGAGGACAACAGTGAAAATGGCGGCCTCCCAATCTCCACCCCTGAGGAGCCGAGAACTCGGGGTCCTGTTCCTCAGTGCACCCCCAGAAAAAAGCAGTCAGTCACTCCCATCTCCCCGGTCTCCGGCCGCACTACGTGCTCACCTGGCCTGTGACAGAGCATTTCTATCTCTGGCACCTGACCCCGTGTGGAGTCTCCAAACCCAGCAGATCCCTGCGGTGTGCTCCTGCGCCGCTCCTCTGTGGGGAGGAAGGGGAGTCTCTCTGATCTGCCACTTGTTGGGTCCCTGCTGGAGGAGCAGTGGCCCGACTGTGTCACCAATCACATTTTATGGGAACCCCAAGCTGAGAGCCCATGCCTTGGCTCTGTCTCTGCAGCCGGTTTCCCCGCTCTGATACCTGGGAGCTCTGCTGCACTCAGGCTCCCCCAGTCTTTCTGTGACCCTGAGGGTCCTGAGACCACACTGTCCTTCGAGGGTTCCACCCCCAGCTTAGCCACTGGAGTGACGTCCCTCAGCGGAGCCGACTTCTAAAAGTTCCAGTTTTGTGCTCTGCGGCTCTATCAGTTGCCAGAAGTGGCCGACGGAGGCCCCCTCCCCTGCCGTCTATCCTCCCGAATATCGCCTCGAATTCACTTCTCTGCACATCCTACCTTCCAGAAAGTGGTCGCTTTTCTGTTCAGAGAGTTGCTGCCATTCTTTTCTTCGATCTCCTGCTGAGTTCATAAGTGTTCAGAATGGTTTGATCCCTATTCAGCTGAATTCCTGAGACCAGACGAAATCCAGGTCTCCTACTCCTCTGCCATCTTGCTCCGCCCCTACACTTATTCTTAAGTATAAATACCATCCTATGATGAAATTAAATGACTTGCAGACTGAGAAGTAACACATTTAATTCATTTATTCTTTTATTTATTTATTAATTCAACAAATATTTATTTAGCATGAACTCTGAAACCAAAGTCTAGGTATACATTAGTTATCTGGCATTTAATAGCCCTATGCTATTATTTCTAACCATTATTATTTTTATTATTACCACATACCAGACACTTCTCTAGATATTTAGGAGACAAGTAATAAGAGTAAAGGCCCACACTCTTGTGGAGCTTGAATTTAAGTTGTTTCTCCTTCCTGTTTTGTTGTCAGACTACCAGCTGTTGCTCATATGGCTATTAATGTCCTTGCTATGGCAGTCTTTATCTTTTCTGCTCTCCTTCTTATATTTTACTGTGGACTGTGAAGCCAGCCAATAAAACTAATTAGAAATATGTCTAAAGCAAGTATCAACAATCATTAAATGAGAATCTGAGAATGCTCTGGAGGACCTAAGAGAAGAAGACATGATGCTTATCTTTTCATGAGTTGAGGTGACAAGACACAGGTACATAACAATGTAGTAATAATATGAGAGTTTCTTGAGCTCAAAATATAATGTCCCAGAGCTTGTACCCAGTGTCAAATTCCTGCCTTGTTTTAAGGTGAACTGTTATTTCACTTAAACAAAATTTTAGTAATCCACTATGTACTAGGCTTCGTACCAGATGCTGGGGGCTAAAAAGAATAAAATAGTGTTGCTAGTCTCAAGAAGCTCATCAGAGGAAGATATATAAACAACACCTGTAGAAGTCAGACTATGATAACGCAATAAAAGCTGACATTCTAGTCAGTGATTTAGAAAATCAATTTGAATAAGAAAAATATAACAGATAAGTTTAGATGGTGATAAATACTGTGAATAAACCATGAAACTGGTTTAATAGTGATGCTAGTGTTTGGGGTTACACTGCTTTTGATTGGGTAGTCACTGAAGACCTATGTAAAAGAGCTGGCATTTGAACTGAGGAAAACATCAATAAAGTCACTTGAAGATCAGGGTAAGAGCATTCTAGGTAAAGAGGCTATGCTGAGTGCCTTGTGTTTGCTTCTCTAAACCTACTCTCACCCTTCTCAGCTCTGCTCTTTGCTCAGAAGGTTAGCCTGTATATACTGAGTTGAACCTTATGAAATTATAGATTTTGGCATTTGGCTCAACCCACCAAATAAAAAGGGCTACCCTGCATTTTAGCTTCCAGGTTGGGTTTAGACAAGGGAGCTCCAGAAAGATATGGGGAAGAGAGAGGAATTGTTTGACTGTTTACTTCCTTGTGGATTCACCTTAAGCTAATTGTGTCCCTTAGTGTATATTTCTCAGCTCCTGTCAGGTGACCCTCTCAACAGAATCCTCTTTTTTGTGGTCTGATAACGATTTTCTCCCTTTGCCTCCTCAGGCTTGGGTGGTAACATGCTCCAATATTACTAGCCCTAGTTACAGCACTGTAACTTGTATTTTCTCCACATCCCGCCAGGACCCTTGTATACCGTCCCTTTATTAAATTCTCTTCAAATTCCTACCAGAATCCTGATAGAGGAGATAAACTTGGAATATCTGAGAAGCTGAAGAGGCTAGCATGGCTAGAGCTTAATGAGAAATGAAAAGGGAAGAGAAGATGAAGTTGGCAAGACAGGCGGAGATTAGATTATGCAGGGATTTACAGACTATGATAAGGAGTTTGAATGTTACTTTAACTGTAATGAGAAGCCACTGAAAGTAGAGAAAGAAGGAGTCACTAAATCTGCATTAATTCCAAGTAGGAACTTCAAGAAAGAAGGGAACTTTACTGGTTGGACATAATACTGGTTGACAGAAAAGAAGGGAAGAACATTGTAAGCATGGGATTTAGCAGTTACAGGAAAGGGAATGGAAGGAAACTAGGGTAGGGATTCAGTTGGAAGTTCTTTTAGAAACCTAACATGATGACTATAAAAATGGAAGATTCCAATGATTTGAGGGCTATAGAACCCTATAAAGACTAAATTTTCTGCTGGCTATATACTCTGGGAATTTGGTATCTTAAAAGATAAAAACAGAATAAAATATATTATTTAACTACAGCTTTTTATCAAACTTAGTAAACATCAACATTGTTATGTCATTGCTTTTCTCTGAAGCTTTCTTCATTTGGCCTAATCTTCCCCTCAAAACAGCCTTACTTAGATCTCCCCTATTCAACAACATTCAGTCATTCATGCCTACAAGTCAAGAGCAAAACAAAACTGTGCATGGCACTCAATTCTTTCTGGCCAAAAATTTTCAATAATCCTAAACCCACCTCCTCTTCCCTTAGCTGGAAAGGGTTTATCATTCTCAAACACAGGCCATATTTAGTCCCATATTCAAACATTTTCTGTTTCTCTTGTCTCACTGTCCACTTTCTCCAAAACTCAGTGTATAGAGAAGAACGCAGGATTTGGACTAATGCATACCTGGGTTATAATCCTGGCTCTGCCATTCACTAGTTAGTGACTTTTGGTAAGTTATTACAACTCTTTGAGCCTTAGTTTCTTCATCTATAAAATGGAACAATAATACTTGCCCTCATGGGGGTACTGAACAATGATTTAAGTGTAAGTAAAGAATCGAACATAGCACTTGGCCATAAATGCTCAATAAATATAATGTTTTTCTTTTTTTTTCTCCCAACTCTATCCCATAAAATATCATACTAAATAACATCCTGGGAAAGTTATCATTAAACTTTTTACTGAACATGCTAGTTATATTATCTGAGGGATATTAAAGTGTCTATTGAGAATATAAGGTTAGTATAATAATAAAAAGATAATATAAATAATTATAATAATTTTTTATAACTCAAAAATTATTTAATAACCATTTCTTCATTTTCTTCTCAAAATAACTTTATAGGATGGGCAGGTCAGATATTATGCCCATTTCATAGGTGATGAAACAGGCTTGAAGATATGAGACTTGAAATTGGCCTAACCTACAGGGAATGGAAAAAGAAGCAGAACCCAGGTCTTCCAGTTCCTTTATAAGGGATCATTCCACTCCATTCCTACAGACAAGGATATGCATTAACTGGGTAAGTCCCTTCCCTCCTGAGACCTTCTGTTGCCTTAACAACAAGCCATCAAAATGGTCCCTGATATAACCCACTCCTACCTCCAGCCTTATTGCTCACCATGACTATTCATTAGTTTTAAAAGAAGCCATACTGAATTTATGTCTTGTTGTTCCTGGAATACAACAAACTGTTACTTCTGGGCACATGATGCTGCCTTTACCTGGAATGCCTTTCCTGTTCCTGAATACCTAAGTAACACCTCTTCCTAATCTTTGAAGTCTCAACCAAATCTTGTTATAGCTAGGAGGGCTTTCTTGATACACTATCTAAAAGAGGCTCCTTCATCTTCACACTATAACATGCAACTATGTCTTGAATTTGGTGCAATTGTATCTTCTCTGTATCAGTTGTATTTGGTAAATTATGTCTATCTCTGTCATCAGTGTGAGTTTCATTAGGTCAAGAAATATGTCAAAATTTTTAATATTCTCAGTGCCCAGGCAGGGCTCAGCATGTAGCAGATGCTTAAGGAATACTTGATAACATGATGGATGAACTAAGTTTCATAGGGTATCTTTAGGTCTGACCCAGAAGCCTTACATATAAAAGGAAAAAAGTAACAGGAAGGAGTCAGTTCTAACCATCTACATATATTAAAGCAGGGGGTGCAAAGTGGAAAAACAAAAAACAAAAATGTAGAAGTCAGCAATTACTGGAATTACTGTTCTTTGGGACCCAACCTGAACATGTCATTTTCTCAGCAGCAACTCTTTCACCATTTTATCTCCATCTGCCCTTTGCCAACCCAGACCGAGCTGGTTCTCTAGGGTGAAATAGCTTTAATCCTATTGAAAATGGTTCTGCCTGTGAAAAACCTAGGTCATCCACGGTTAAATGCATTTTAGCAGGCCCATATGCAGATTTAAACAGAGATTGGGTCTCACAATTTCTCTGAGTCTTGGTTTTTCTATCTGTAAGATACAGATTATATCTTTTTTTAATCTTTCCACCAGGAAGACTGATCATGACATAAGGCAATGGTATGAAAATGTTCAGAACACTGTCACCCTGCTGGATCCTGGGATCTATGCAGACTGGGGAAAGGTTTGAGCCAATGTGTTGCTGGGTAATGATGACTCTCAGTGGACACCAGAGCTATGCTAGAACTCTGCAAAAAAAACAGAGGGAGATGATCTGAGGGGCTATGTTAGAGGGCTCTGGAGGCAGGCGCCTTTGGATGCTCCAGTGAGCCCATTATTAAGGAAACCTCATGCAGGATTAATACAGGGTAAGGAGTAAGGTTTCCTCTGGTATTCCAGCACCAAAAACAAAATAGACATAATCATTTCTAGAAGGGAGGGAGGGAGAGCAGCATAGAAAGAAGGGAGGAAGACACGGAAGAAGGCAGGGAGAGGAGAGAGGGGAGTCAGTCATTTTAGGTCTAAAGGCTTGCATTTAAAAGTAGCCTGAATCAATGGGTATTAAAGAGGGCACGTATTGAATGGAGCACTGGGTGTTATATGCAAACAATGAATCATGGAACCCTACATCAAAAACTAATGATTTAATGTATGGTGATTAACATAACATAATAAAATTAAATTAAAAGAAAAAGTAGCTTGAATCTAGCATTGGGTTTAGTGAGCATTAAGCCCTTACCATCTCTCATTTATATCTCATACTCATGCTCAAAAGCCCAGCTCACTTCACAGCAATTCCATTCAGCTTATCTCATCTACATGTACCTGCTGATCCCTCACACCTATATAATGGGTGTTAGAGACCCTGATATGAGTGAGATACAGTCCTTAACCTCTAGGACTAAGCTCAGACAGACCTAGAAATAGACAATGACAACTCAATGATAAATGCTGTGAGAAAGTTCAAGAGGAAAAGGCACATGGAGCATGGACTGATTAACTCTACCTGCAGAGCCCTGGAAGACTTCACAGAGGAGAAGGCACTTAGGTTAGGCCCTGAAGGAAGAGCCAGAGCTTTCACAGGCAGAGTAACAGAGACACAGAGAGGATTCTAGGCTGAGATCACACTGAGAGCAAAGGCAGTGGGGTTGGTAGTGATGGTGGTGACAGAGCCAGACACTTCCTCTCTGGGACTTCCCAGAGAGAGCATCTGATGACTGAACAGAAGGTGTGAGAGAAGGGTGGTTGGAGCAAAACCAAAAAAGACAGAATGGGTCAGTCCAGCCTCATCTAGAGTAGGCAGAAATGGTATTCCAGGTAAGTGAAGCAATGGCAGCAAAGGCAAAAGGAATCTGGGGCTTGGCTGGAGGAAGGATTCTTTTAGAAAGTTACAGTCTGAAAAGGGTTGTTTCAGAAAGTCATGAGTATAGTTAGAAGGTAGGGGCAGGAAATAATAATCTTTAAATATCTGAGACATCATGTCTTCTTCTTCTTCTTCTTTCTCCTTATCCTTCTCCTTCTCCTCCTCCTCCTCCTCTTCTTCTTCTTCTTTTCTTCTTCTCCTTCTCCTTCTTTTTACTTTTATTTGTCTTATGATCATCCTCTCCCCACCACCCCTACCACCCCACTTCATGCCTCTGCTACATAAGTTACATATCATAAATAACATTGCCTAGTTTTGAATCATAAATCTACATTTATCAGTTTTTGAACCTGGAAATATTTTGAACTTTTCTTAGCCTTAGTTTCTACATCCACCAATGGGTATAATGATAGTATTCACAAGATTATGGTGTGTTTTAGTAATAATAACTAATATCTATTGAATATTTACTATGTATCATGCCTAGTTCTGAGCATTTTTCATATATTAACTCACTTATTCCCTAAGCATCTGTTATGCTGTAGGTAGTACTTGTGTCCCTATTTTATACATGAAAAAAGCAAAGCCCAGAAAGGTTAAGGATTTGGCCTCAGGTCACACGTAAGTAGAAGATTCGGGATTTGAATGCACGCATTTTGACTGAAGAGCTTATGCTCCTAACCACAGTGAGGGAGATCATCTGTGTACAGTGCCTAGCATTGTGAAGGATCACAAAACTACCTGTTTATTGTTATGCCAGTGGCTCTTTCAATTAAATAAATGGATGTGTGTCTGATTAATGAGTGACTGAGTAAACAAGGGAATGAATGTTGGTTGAAAGGATAAGACATGGCTGACAAGAGAACCCCACCTCAGATGGCTGGTCAGGAGGATGAGGAATTGGTGGGATGGTGGTGGTAAGTGTCCCACTTCATCAGATATACCTGGTATGTGGGCAACATCACCATAAACCTGTGAATAGAACACTGTGAAGTGCCCCATAGCCCCTCCAGAGAGCACAATGGGGCCTGAGTGGCCACACTAGGCTCCCTAAGTGGCCCTACGATTGGGCTCTAGAAGGCAGCCTTTTCCATTCTTCCACCTTGTCCATCATCATTACAGGCAACCTAAAATTCTGATTACAAGGCACAACCTGGTGACAATGTGCAGCTGAGGAGCCCAGAACTTCAGAGCCAGGAAAAAGTGGACTGAGGTTGGAGGAAGTCATAACTAATCAGCTTTAGCAAGATCAGCGCCCTAAAGACAGCACAAAACCCATTCTCTGGATCTGACAGAGGAGTAGCAAAGGCAAGAGAACAGCCTCAGTGAGGGAAGGAACGTAAGAGGTGGAGCAGGAGATGAGATTTTCTGTCCACAAATGTCTGAGACATTAAATGACTTTCCTTAGGCCATACAAGCAGAAATAGAAAGGAAGGATTCTAACCCAAAGCTCTATGACTCAAAAGCCTATGCTCTTTCTTTTATACCACACTGCCCTGTGCTCACACAGGAGGGAATTCTAAGATGTGTAATCTCCTCCCTAAAGAAAAAAAAGGGGGGGGCACCTGGGTGACTCAGTCCATTAAGGGATGAACTCTTGATTTCAGCTCATGTCATGATCTCAGAGTCCTGAGATTGAGCTCCAGCATGGAGCCTGCTTAGGATTCTCTCTCTCTCCTCCTCTGCTCTTCACTCACCCTTGCTCTCTTTCTCAAAAAAAATAATAATAAGATGTGTATACTCAATTTGATGTTGCTGCTAAAGGTCAGTTTGAGAAAGAGAACAGGTTAGCAAGTTGCCACTAGATCTCATCCATTCCCAATTCACTATCCTCACCCCCATTTCATACATTAGAAAACCCAGGCCCAGAGAGAGGCAGTAACCTGACCAAGGTCACACAGTGGCTAGCATCCAGGTCTCTGATGCACCTCACTAGAGAGGAAAAGTTGCTCTCCAGCAGGTTTCCAGTGAAAACTGTACTTTCAAGTCCAGCCAGTAGCTTAAAGGTCATTTGCTAGGAGGCTTCACATGCTTGTTTACTTACAGAAAGGGAGGAAACCTAATTTTAGCCCACTAAGGAATGAAATGCTGATATACAAATACAATTAGGAAAAAAAAATCCAGTGGCATACTCGCAAAGAGTAAAGAGCCTACAGGCTTGAAGAAGAGGTAGAGGTTCAGGCAGAGAAAAGGAAAAAATGACAAAATACCCTGGCCAGGTCTTAGGCTGGGAGGGAGGAGTCTTAAGTCCTGCAGGCCCTCTATGTGCCACTCTGACACTGTGTCCCAAGCAAGACTATCTTTATCTCTTTATCTCAGAGGGCATTCACAACTCGAATTAGAAAAGGCAGTATGATGAAATGCCAGGAACCTAAGTTACAAAATTATGTGGGCCTGGCTTTGTGTCATTCATCAGCTGAATGACCTTGGGTAAATCACCTCACTTCTCTGAGTATTGGTTTCTTCTTATCTTCAAAAGGAGGTAATATCTACTTTGTAGCCTTATAGTAAAATTAAAGGTAACATATGCATTAAGCACCTAGCATGGCTCCTGGCCTATAGAAGGCATTCAATAAATTTTAACTATTACATGTTACAATTGCTACTACTGCCATCATTACTATTATTATCTGTCCCCTGTGAAGTGAGGAGCATGTCATGGGGTGTTTACAGTGGTTTCCAGGATTTAGCTATTTTCTGTTAAAGGACTATGGCTTTCTTTCAGGGCAATGGAAGTGACATATGTTTCTCTAAAGTTAATGTACTCCACTCCCACTCAACACACAACCTGCCTATTGTGAATATACTTCTGAGGGGGAGGTAGGAGTCATTTTTTTGTAACCTGTCACTGAGTGAGAACTGAAACTTCTGGGCCAGTGTCAGTAATGCCTTCTGATCCTACTAAGTAGACCCCTGTCTCTGGTCCTACACTTTGTACTATCTTTGTGAAAACTAAGTATCCCATCCAGTGCCTGGGCTGATTGTGCAGTACAAACAGATTTGGTTACTATGGGCCCTAGTCACCAGAAATGCCCATCTTAAAATTGTCTAAGCCCCCCATCCGGTGCCTGGGATCAACTAGGGATAGCAGTGACAACTGAGCAGGTTACCTCAGTCCCACTTTTTCATCTTCAGAGTAGTCTCAAAACCTATGCCTTCTGTTGCCCTTATGTAGAGACAACCAGATGACCTGAGGAGCTCCAGGACTCATGGCTATCATGTTGTTCTATGACCCAGTTGCAGGAAGATGGCTAGAAGAGCAGATCACTTTTATTTGCTGGTGTGGTATTTCTTTGACAGGATTATGCAAGGTTGGGTCACCAGAATGGTCCTAACATGATGATTTGTGTTGACTCCCACTCATGTTGGACATAGGACAAGTCTGGGGCTTTGGGCTACTGGTGGCCCACCATTGAACTCTGGCCTTGAGTCATGTGTATGAGTCCAGGAACTGGCTCTTGCTTATCTATGCTCCAACCATGGTGCTGTCTCCAATGTTACAGCAACTTAAGACAGCATAGGTGGTAGTAGACATCCCTTTCCCTGCGTCTGCTCCTGAACAGCAGTGCTAGGGATGTTCTCCAGAAGTAGCTGTGCCTATCTTATGCCTATCTTTTCTGGAGTCTTTTAAAGTAGTCGCTATGTATCTCTGGCAAATCCTTCTGATTGTCATCAATCAATATGTGAATGTTGTGCTCTCCTGGGTCTATCTTAACGTGTGCCATATGAGAACAAGCTTTCCTTATGCGAATGGAACTGTTCTTCTCTCTCAGCATATGGGTCCCTTGCCAATTCTCCCTGCTGATGGTGGTGTGTGGAAGACAGTTAACACTGAGCAGTCAATATCAAAAGAGAAGACAGTCTGAGGATGCAATAATTATGGACTAAAGCTGAAGAGTTCAAGAAAAGACATGGTTGGAAGATATGTTGATCTATGTTTATTCTGTACAATCCTGGATGGCACATTTAACATGACCAGAACATAAGTGTATCATTTATATTTACATATTTGCAGTGAGTCCTACATTTATGTTCAGCATTAGTAAAACTCATAAAAACCTTTGAGAGAGTCATTAGAAATCAATATTTGTGGGAGGCACCAACAAAGATTCTTTCCCTATCCAAATTCTACTCAGGTTCTTCTGAACTCTCTTTTCAATTAAGCCCTGACTTTTGGCCTTCCATATTTGTCTCTACATTATCCAATTTTATCCAAAATCCTCCATCCTAGATATCTGATCAGGTTCTTCATCCTCCAGATGATGTCTGATCACCCTGGCCTGCCTTCAGCAGGAATCCTATTTGGTTGGTTTAGCCAGAATCCCTCCTCTACCCTGATGTTTCCTCTTAGTAATTTGTAATTTTCCATCCAGTGACTACCACCCTTCCTCACACCTTGGTTATAAATTCTTGCTTTTTCTTGTTGTATTTGGAGTTGAACCTTATCTCTCTCCCTTATTTACAAAACCCCAATTGTAGTAGCCTCCCTGAATAAAGTCAGCCTTACTGCTCCTTAACAAATGTCATAAATAATTTTTTCTTTAACACACCATGAATGATCAAGTGCCAGGAGTAATGATATAACCAGCATTAAATAAATGGTATTAGGAAATTGCAGAGGCAAGAAGATCTATATTGTTTTAATACAAACATGTTCCAAAAAGCTATACATCATGAGTAATATCAGTGTTGCTACCTTTTTTTCTCCAGATAGGAAATATGAAATTAGCCAGGAACCATGCATTTGGCAATAAAGAATATGACAAGGTGGTGCCTGGTCACTTCACATGCACTGATTGAACAATAACTAAACACATTTCTTCTCTACCTATTGTTCTAAATCATCTATATTCATGGATCTCACATGGGTCCATGAATTTTGTAATATAATTTTTAATCAAGTCATTTATATAGACAGGGGCCTCACAAAAAATATTTACCTGGGGCCTTGCACACCTTTGGAGTGGTCTTGGACAGGTTGATATAAAATATGCCTAGCTAGTGACTTAACCATGGGCTCTTATTACCCGAAAAATGATCAAGGAAAACATCTGAGGAGTATTATCATCCTTCCATTATAGATGAAAGGTCACTACAGGTTTCACCTACAGTTATATCATAGTCAGTCATTAAAAGTGATATATATTTTCTAAGCTTTACTATGCAAAGGAAAAATGAACGGACAAAAAGGCTAAAGGGTAATATGATAAAATTGTTAACAGCTGCTTTTAAGAGGAGAAATCAGAGGAGAGTTTCCTGATGCATGTGTACTTTCACTACTTTCTAAATCTGCTACAATAAGCATGTGAGCGTGTGCTATTTTCACTTTTATCTTTCAACTCACTGCACTTCTTTCAACATGTACCTCTTACTTCTCTGCACATAAGGTTCCTTCTTTCCTACAGACTAATTTTCCCTCAACTACTCACCTTTATTTGGCTAAATCCTACTCATCTTTGAAATTATATCAGAAGAATCACTTTCTCCAAGTATCCTTCTCTGACCCCTCCAGGGTGTATTAAGTGCTTTTCTAAAGAGCTCCCCCATTACACTATAGATTCTTTTCACTCTACACGTAACTGAAAGTTTGATTGTCTCCTTCTGTCCCAGTCTTGTACTCCAGCAAAGCCTAAAACTGCATGTGGCAAATAGATTCTCAGAAATATTTGTTACATGAATAGATGGCTGAAAAGAAAAAAAAAAAACCTCCTTTTTAAAAAATATATACATATGAACAAAGCCTAGGAGGCTCAGGGAAGTTTTGTCATGGTTGTTACTTGTTTTAGTTTCCCATTGATAGCTACAAAAAAAATTGTTTACCCAGTGCTTCAGTAAGTAACAGAGAATCTGGAACTGACTGCCATCCTCTGAAAAGGACATGGAAAAAACAGTTTGGTAATTCTTTGGGGTAGCACTGGGCAAGAAAGTTCCTAGGAACATAATTCCATAAGATACTCTGGGAAAGTGGGAAGAAAGTGGGGAGAGTCTGTAGTCAAAAAACTTTTTAAACATGCTATATGCAGTGGTCCCCTCTAAAGATTTACAATGTGTATTATCACATACCAATCTTTTAAAAAGTCTTGTAAAGAATCTGGCTAATTTGGGGCACCTGCGTGGCTCAGTTGGTTAAGCGTCTGCCTTCAACTCAGGGACTGAGCTCCCTTCCCTCCCGCATTAGTCTCCCTGCTCACGGAGCTGCTTCTCACTCTCTCTCTGCTTATGCTCTCTTGCTCTCTCTCCATCAAATAAATAAAATCTTTTAAAAATATCTGGCTAATTTATTTTTAATCCAGTGCTTCTCAAACTTTTTAAATATGACTCCTTCCTTTATATGATACCTATTAATACCTATTTCTTTTTTTAATTTAAATTCAATTTGGTTAACATATACTGTATTATTAGTTTCAGGGGTAGAATTCAGTGATTCATAAGTTGCATATAACACCCAGTGCTAATTACATCAAGGGCCCCCCTTATTGCCCATCACACAGTTACCCCATCCCACCACTCACCTCCCTTCTGGCAACCCTCAGTTTGTTTCCTACAGTCAAGAGTCTCTTATGGTTTGCCTCCCTCTCTCTTTTCATCTTATTTTGTTTTTTCTTCCCTTCCCCTATGTTCATCTGTTTTGTTTCTTAAGTTCCACATATGAGTGAAATAATATGGTATTTGTCTTTCTCTGACTGACTTATTTCACTTAGCATACTACCATCTAGTTCCATCCATGTTGTTGCAAATGGCAAGATTTCATTCTTTTTATTGCTGAGTAATATTACACACACAAACACACACACACACACTACATCTTCTTTATCTATTCATATGTCAATGGACATTTGGGCTCTTTCC
This sequence comes from Callorhinus ursinus, assembly GCF_003265705.2. Taxonomy (NCBI): domain Eukaryota; kingdom Metazoa; phylum Chordata; class Mammalia; order Carnivora; family Otariidae; genus Callorhinus; species Callorhinus ursinus. Next base: position 63,107,349 of record NW_027397071.1, on the reverse strand, counting down.
ATATTTTGGCTATTGTGGACATTGCTGCTATAAACAGTGGGGGAGCAGGTGCCCCTTCAAATCATTATGTTTGATACCTTTGGATACCTAGTAGTGCAATTGCTAGATCTTAGGGTAGTTCTATTTTAAACTTTTTCAGGGACCTCCATACTGTTTTCCACAGTGGCTGCACCAGTTTGTATTCCCACCAACAGTATAAGAGGGTTCCCTTTTCTCAGCATCCTCGTCAACATCTGTTGTTTCCTGTGTTGTTAATTTTAGCCATTCTGATCTATGTGAGGAGGTACCAGTCTCAATGTCATTTTGATTCTTTGACTTCGGCAGCAGCAACTTGCTAGACACATCTCCAAAGGCAAGGGAAACAAAAGCAAAAATACCTATTTCTCAGAACACTTTGGAAAATGCTGGGTTGAAGAGATAAATTTTTCAGAGGAAGGAAGTTTCTGACTCATGGTGAAGTCAAGAAGTAGGAGAAATACAGGAGGGAAAGAGGCAATAAGTAAAAAAAAAAAATGGATAAATTATTAACACTTATCAAGCACTTACTATGTGGTAGATAGTATGCAAGTATTTTACATACATTTTGTTTAACTTTTGTAATTAATTTAAGAAGTAGGTACTATTATTCCTACATAATAGAAAGGATAAAAGATCAAAAAGTATGTTGTGGACAACATCATGTCTGTCTGGATTACTTCAGACTCTCCCTCTTAATCATTAAGCTACCACCACTGGATGACATAAAACCTCTTTCCCCTGGCTGAAGGGGTGATGAAATAGGAACGTTACCTTCTTTTACTCTTCTTCCCTTCTTTCCTCATCTTTTCCCTTCCTTTCCTTTCCTTTCCTTCTTCTTCCCTTCCCTTCTTTCCTCAAATACCCTCTAAATGTCTGCTCTATGTTAGTCAATGTGCTGGATGGGCCCAGGGCCAATCCCTCTTCTCAAAAATCCCCATTCTTAGTGCATTAAGTTGATCAACTTCCAAGCCTTGGGACAAATTACCAGAGGAGGGGAAGAAAAAATCCCAAGAATTGCATCAAGAGCATCAGAATGCTACTAAGGTAGGGATGGGAGCCCTGCCTAGGGCTGTTTCCTACACATTTTTAAGGCTGGATTCTTAGACAAGGCATTTAGCAACATGGAAGAGGAGTATAAAGTTTGATGCACAAATCACCAAATTAATTTAATTTTCATTAACTAGATTTATTAGTCAGACTTGGGGGGTAAGCACACCTGTCCCCTATTTCAAATATTCCCTGGAGTTCTAGGAGATAAGCAATGTGCTAATCTGACTATATGCCAAGAAGTTACCTTGGGAAAGGAGAGTAAAATTTTACTCACAGGAGATTACAAAGTAAATATAATACAGGGCAGAAAAAAACATGGTCTCTATTTTCAAACTAAAAAAAAAAAAAAAAAAAGTTCTTCCCTAGATCATAGTGCCAGTCAGGATGGGAAGGTCCATGAGAAGTAGAAATTTTTCTTCTTTTCTTTTCTGTCTGCATCCCCAGCCTCTGGCACAGGGCCTGACATATTATAGATGCCCAATAAATGCTTGAAATAGAACAGGTGAAAGGGAGGATGTGGGGAAGAAGGGATGGAAGAGACTTAGATGAGACAAAAGAGTCAGAATATTTTGAGAAGTTTGGAACTTTGACCCCTGGATCCTCTGGTATAAAGTTCAGCTTTAGGAAGATACTCACTGCTTTCTCACAGCTGCCTCACTGTGCCCTCATCACCAAAGAATCTTGGAAAGACCTAGGAAAGCATTTCTGATTTCTTCTGTAGATAAGGAGTCTTAGGCCTGCCATCCTCCTTTTTGGAGACAGTCACTGAGGGAGGGGAGATGAAGGTAAGGCTCTACTTGAAATTCAACTAGTGCTGCATAAAGAATGATGCACATGAAAAATTGATCACGACACTGCATTTGGACAAATATTATTAATAATGCAGTATTTAAACACACAATATATCCCTCTTAATGATGAAAAGAAACCCAAGGTCACAGCAAATAAGTTATTCCAATGAGACCAAAAGGAAGACAGAGAATTTCTCCATGTGGATCACTCCACAGTAGTTTCCTCTACAGCACCATATAGCAGGATGAGTAACCTCTCTAGCAAAAGAGGGAGCAGAGCCTTTCCAAATACTTCAAATCACTAGTCAGTTCTAGAAAAGAGCAGAAACGAGGGCTACCTAACCTCTCTTTTCTCAATCTCCTCATTGGCAAAATGGAAATAATAATACCTAAATAATGGGGTTGTTAAAAGAATTGAATACATCAAATTGCACATATAGTAGTATCTCATAAATTTTAGTTCTCCTTCCTTAATATACTTGACTGAAACTGAAGTTATATAGAGAGTAGTGAGTTTTCAAAGGCTCAGGATATATATATCAAATAAAGTGGATGTCTTTGTATATACCGTCAGCAAGTGTCCTGAGCACAGGACAACGCTCCTGTGGAGCATTATCCTCACCCCAAATATCTAACAGCAATCAAAACCTCAGGCTTCTGCAATGGTACCATGACACCAACAAGCAAGTAAGGGGCAGAAGTGGAAAAAACACTGGACCAGGAGCTGGGTTTTTGTCCCATGTCTATTAAAAACTCATGCCCTCTTTCTGGACCTTGGTTTCCCCATCTACAAAATAAAGGAGCTTCTCAATGATGCCACAGTCACCAAACTGCAACCTGAATATTTACAATCATGTAGATAAGGCATGTTATTAAAAGCATGGGATTTGGAGTTTTCTGATAGACCTGAGTTCCAATGTATCTCCTCCACATGCAGAAAAATCTTGGTCAAGATACTTAACCTATTAAGCCCCAGATTCCTGAGAGATAAAATGAAGCAATAATAGTTCCTACCTCAGAGATTTATTGTGAGCACTAGGTAATCCAAGATAACATTGCTAATAAGGGGAAGATGTGGAAAGCAAGCACAGGTCCGTTTAATTCCAAGACCGTGCTCTTTTCACTATAATAGTGGAGAATACCAACATAAACAAATGTCAAGCCAGGCAGAGTACAACAGAAGCACAGACATTTTGCTCTTGAACAGAGGCAGGAGAGATTAAAGCTATCTACAGGTAAAAGCACCAAGTTGTTCCATCATGAAAAGATCTCTGGAATCAGAGGTTAGGAATTCAAAATACTTAACCTCTCTGGGTCTCTATTTCTTCTCCTGTAAAATATGGATAGTAACACTACCCACTTCATAGTGTTAGGAATATAAATAAGGTAATGTATATATAAGCCCTTAATATAGTGCCCAGGACAAAATAAAAGCTTAGTAAATGATAGTTATTGCTATTATTATAGTAGGTTCTTTTAATGACATGAAATTAAATATTATTATAAAAGATCAAAATATTCTAGAATGACCTTAAACAGCCTACAAGATACTACCAAAGCTAAAAGAATCAGAAACCCAGAACAGCATTTTTCCATTGGCTTTCTAACTTCTATATCACAAAAAAAAAGCCTAGAAACCACATAGTTTGGCCTTCACCAGGCTGTATTCTCAGAGGTATGATTTACATTTCAGATTTATTACTGTCTTCCATGGTGCTGACATGAAATAACCTTCCATTCTCTTCCATGTTAAAAGAGTTCAGTGTTTCTTGGTTCAATAAATAATTCAGGACTATATTAATATTTTAAGAAGAATAAGCAATATATTTTGGACCCTAGAAAAACCATAAGGACGAAATTAGTTATTTGTAGCAGAAAACTTAATTGAACCAACATATTGATTGTTTTTTCTTTCAGGTTTTATTGCCCACACAATGAAGAAGAGTGCCCGCTTCCATTCCAAATGCTGCATACTTAATTATATCTGCTAGATTTTGTTTTTAAAAAAACTCAAAAGCATCCAATCATGAACTTAAATACTTTTGCCCATCTGATGCTAAACAGAACTACTCCCTTTTCCTTACAACAGTGCACTCTTCACATTTTTTAAAGGTTGATGGATGCTATGTTTTCATACATATGAGATTTCTGAGTTAGTACTATAACCTGGCTAAAGAAGGGGAAAACAGGCAAGATGGTGAGGAGTAGGAGACCTGGATTTCGTCTGGTCTCAGGAATTCAGCTGGATAGGGATCAAACCATTCTGAACACCTATGAACTCAATAGGAGATTGAAGAAAAGAGTAACAACAACTCTCTGAACAGAAAAGCAACAACTTTCTGGAAGGTAGGACGTGCAGAGAAGTGAATCTGAGGAGATATTCAGGAGGATAGATGGCGGGGGAGAGGGCCTCCATTGGCCACTTCTGGCAAATGATAGAGCTGCGGAGCACAAAATCGGAACTTTTATAAGTTGGCTCCACTGAGGGATGTCACTCCAGTGGCTAAGTGGGGGGTGGAACCCTCACTGGCTCAGTGAGGTCTCAGGACCTTTGGGGTCACAGAAAGACCGGGGGTGCCTGAGTGTGGCAGAGCTCCTGGATATCAGAGCGGGGAAGCCGCTGCAGAGACGGAGCAGAGGCACGGGCTCTCAGCTCAGGGTTGCCGTAAACTGTGATCGGCGACACAGTCGGGCCACTGCTCCGCCAGCAGGAACCCAACAAGCTGCAGAACCGGGGAAACTCCCATTCCTCCCTTGAGAGGAGCGGCGCAGGGGTGCACCGCAGGGATCTGCTGGGTTTGGAGACTCCACACTGAGTCGGGTGCCAGAGATAGAAACGCTCGGTCACAGGCCGGGTGAGCACAGAGTGCGGCCAGAGACCAGGGAGATGGGAGTGATGGATTGCTTTTCTCTGGGGGCTCACTGAGGAGTGGGACCCCGAGTTCTTGGCTCCTCTGAGGTGAAGATTGGGAGGTTGCCATTTTCACTCTTATCCTCCAAAGCTGTACTGAAAGCTTGCAGGGAACAAAAGCTCCCGAGAGCAAACCTGAGCAGAATATTTAGCCCGGACCAGGCAAGGGCGGGGCAATTCTGCCTCCGCAAAGACACTTGGGAACCACGACAACAAGGCCCTCCCCCAGAAGATCAGCACGAACAGCCAGCCAAGACCAAGTTTACCAATCAATGAGAATGGCAGAACTCCAGGGCTAGGGGAATACTGCACATAGAATTCATGGCTTTTTTACCATGATTCTTTAGTCTTTCAAAGTTAATTTTTTTAACTGTCTTTTTTTTGTAATTTTTCTTTTTCCCTTTTTCAACCAATATCTTATCAATCCCTTTTTTAAACAATATTTTTTTTCATTTTTAGAATCATATTCTATCCCTTCATAATAGTTACCTTATTTTTGGCATATATATATATATATGTTGTTCTCTCTTTAAAATATTGAGGTACAGTGTCTTCTAACAGATCAAAATATACCCTAAATCTCCAATGTATGGCTTTGTTCTAGTCTCCTGCCTGATCACATTCTGTCCCCCTCTTTTTTTTTTAATCCTCTTCTTTCTCTTTTCAAACAACTTCTTATCAATTTCTTTTATAAAATTTTTTATACTTTTCATGTTTACAGTCATATTCCATCCCTTCATCATATCAACCCTTATTTTTGTACATATATAAGTTTTCTTTCTTTATAATTTTAGGAGGCACTTTCTTCTAACAGACCAAAATACACCCCAAATCTAGTCTGTGGCACTGACCTATACACCAGCCTGATCATATTTGATCATATTCTGTTTTGTTTGTTTTGTTAGGCTTTTGTTTGTTTTTATCTTTTTCTTTTTTCTTTCTTTTTTCTTTCATTCCTGTTCTTTTCCCTTGGTTTCACGTCTTTTCTGATTTGTTTAGAGTATATTTTCTGGGGACATTGTTCTCTCATTTATCTATTCTCCTCTGGACAAAATGACAACACTGAGAAAATCACCTCAACAAAAAGAACAAGAGGTAGTACCGATTGCCAGGGACCTACTCAAAACGGACCTCAGTATGATGTCGGACCTAGAGTTCAGAATCATAATTTTAAAGATACTAGCTGGGCTTGAAAAAAGCATGGAAGTTATTAGAGAAATCTTTCTGGAGAAATAAAAGAACTAAAATCTAACCAAGTCGAAATGAAAAAGGTTACTAATGAGGTGCAATCAAAAATAAGGGCATTAACTGCTAGGATAAATGAGGCAGAAGAGAGAATCAGCACTATAGAAGACCAAAAGACAGAAAATAAAGAAGCTAAGAAAAAGAGAGATAAACAATAACTGGATCACGAGGGCAGAATTCAAGAGATAAATGATACCATAAGATAAAACATTAGAATAATTGGTATCCCAGAAGAAGAAGAAAGAGAGAGAGGGGCAGAAGGTATACTGGAGCAAATTATAACAGAGAACTTCCCTAATGTGGAGAAGAAAACAGGCATCAAAATCCAGGAGGCTCAGAAAACCCCCCTCAAAATCAAAAAAAGGAGGTCATCACACCGACATCTAATAGTAAAACCTACGAGTCTAAGAGACAAAAAGAAAATCCTGAAAGCAGCTTAGAAGAAGAGATACGTAACCTACAATGGTAGAAACATTAGATTGGCAACATCCCTATCCACAGAGACCTGGCAGGCCAGAAAGCACTGGCATGATATATTCAGAGCACTAAACAAGAAAAATATGCAGCCAAGATCCAGCTAGGCTGTCACTGAAAATAGAAGGAGAGATAAAAAGCTTCAAGGACAAACAAAAACGAAAGGAATTTGCAAACACAAAACCAGCCCTACAAGAAATATTGAAAGGGGTCCTCTAAGCAAAGAGAGAGCCTAAAAGCAGCATAGACCAGAAAGGAACACAGACAGTATACAGTCACAGTCACCTTACAGGCAACACAATGGCACTAAATTCATACCTTTCAATAGTTACCCTGAATGTAAATGGGCTAAATGCCCTAATCAAAAGACACAGGCTATAAGATTGGAGTAAAAAACAAGACCCATCAATATGCTGTCTGCAAGAGACTCATTTTAGACCCAAAGACACCCCCAGATTGAAAGTAAGGGAGCAGAAAACAATTTACCATGCTAATGAACACCAAAAGAAAGCTGGGGTGGCAATCCTTCTATCAGACAAATTAGATTTTAAAACAAAGATTGTAATAAGAGATGAAGAAGGACACTATATCCTACTTAAAGGGTCTATCCAACAAGAAGATCTAACAATTGTAAATATCTATGCCCCTAACATGGGAGCAGCCAATTATATAAGACAATTAATAACAAAAGCAAAGAAACACATGGACAACAATACAATAATAGTGGGAGACTTTCAACACCCCCCTGACTGAAATGGACAGATCATCTAAGCAAAAGATCAACAAGGAAATAAAGACTTTAAATGAAACACTGGACCAAATGGACTTCACAGACATATTCAGAGCATTCCATCCCAAAGCAACGGAATACACAGTCTTCTCTAGTGCCTATGGAACATTCTCCAGAATAGATCACATCCTACGTCACAAATCAGGTCTCAACCGGTACCAAAAGATTGGGATTATTCCCTGCATATTTTCAGACCACAATGCTTTGAAACTAGAACTCAATCACAAGAGGAAAGTCGGAAAGAACTCAAATACATGGAGGCTAAAGAGCATCCTACTAATGAATAAATAGGTCAACCAGGAAATCAAAGAAGAATTAAAAAAATTCATGGAAACCAATGAAAATGAAAACACAACTGTTCAAAATCTTTGGGATGCAGCAAAGGCCGTCCTAAGAAGAAAATATAGCAATACAAGCCTTTCTCAAGAAACAAAAAAGTTCTCAAATACACAACCTAACACTACACCTAAAGGAGCTAGAGAAAGAACAGCAAATAAAGCCTAAATCCAGCAGGAGTAGAGAAATAATAAAGATCAGAGCAGAAATCAATGAAATAGAAACCAAAAGAACAGTAGAGCAGATCAACAAAACTAAGAGCTGGTTCTTTGAAAGAATTCACAAGATTGATAAACCCCTGGCCAGACTTATCAAAAGAAAAGAGAAATGACCCATATAAATAAAATCATGAATGAAGGAGTAGAGATCACAACCAACACCAAAGAAATACAAACAATTATAAGAACATATTATGAGCAACTCTATGCCAGCAAATTAGATAACCTGGAAGAAATGAATGCATTCCTAGAGACGTTTCAACTATCAAAACTGAACCAGGAAGAAATAGAAAACCTGAACAGACCTATAACCACTAAGGAAATTGAAGCAGTCATCAAAAATCTCCCAACAAACAAAAGTCCAGGGCAAGATGGCTTCCCAGGGGAATTCCACCAAACATTTAAAGGAGAATTAATATCTATTCTTCTGAAACTGTTCCAAAAAATAGAAATGAAAGGAAAACTTCCAAACTCGTTTTATGAGGCCACCATTACCTTGATCCCAAAACCAGAGAAAACCCCATCAAGAAGGAGAATTACAGAGCAATATCCTTGGTGAACATGGATGCAAAATTCTCACCAAAATACTAGCCAATAGGATAAAACGGTACATTAAAAGGATTATTCACACGACCAAGTGGGATTTATCCCTGGGCTGCAAGGTTGGTTCAACATCCACAAATCAATCAACGTGAAAGAATACATTAACAAAAGAAAGAACAAGAATCATATGATCCTCTCAATAGATGCAGAAAAAGCATTTGACAATGTACAGCATCCTTTCTTGATCAAAACTCTTCAGAGTATAGGGATAGAGGGTACATACCTCAATATCATAAAAGCCATCTATGAAAAACCTACAACGAATATCATTCTCAATGGGGAAAAGCTGAGAGCTTTCTACCTAAGGTCAGGAACGTGGCAGGGATGTCCACTATCACCACTGCTATTCAACATAGTACTAGAAGTCCTAGCCACAGCAATCAGACAACAAAAAGAAATCAAAGGCATCCAAATCAGCAAAGAAGAAGTCAAACTCTCACTGTTTGCAGATGATATGATACTTTATGTGGAAAACCCAAAAGACTCCACCCCAAAACTGCTAGAACTCATACAGGAATTCAGTAAAGTGGCAGGATATAAAATCAATGCACAGAAATCAGTGGCATTCCTATACACCAACAAGACAGAAGAAAGAGAAATTAAGGACTCAATCCCATTTACAATTGCACCCAAAACTATAAGATACCTAGGAATAAATCTAACCAAAGAGGCAAAGGATCTGTACTCAGAAAACTATAAAATACTTATGAAAGAAATTGAGGAAGACACAAAGAAATGGAAAAACATTCCATGCTCATGGATTGGAAGAACAAATATTGTGAAGATGTCCATGCTACCTAGAGCAATCTACACATTCAATGCAATCCCCATCAAAATACCATCCACTTTTTTCAAAGAAATGCAACAAATAATCGTAAAATTTATATGGAACCAGAAAAGACCCCGAATAGCCAGAGGAATCCTGAAAAAGAAAAGCAAAGCTGGCGGCATCACAATTCCGGACTTCCAGGTCTATTACAAAGCTGTCATCATCAAGACAGTATGGTACTGGCACAAAAACAGACACATAGATCAATGGAACAGAATAGAGAGCCCAGAAATGGACCCTCAACTCTATGGTCAACTCATCTTTGACAAAGCAGGAAAGAATGTCCAATGGCAAAAAGACAGTCTCTTCAACAATTGGTGTTGGGAAAATTGGACAGCCACATGCAGAAGAATGAAACTGGACCATTTCCTTACACCACACACAAAAATAGTCTCAAAATGGTTGAAAGACCTAAATGTGAGACGGGAGTCCATCAAAATCCTAAAGGAGAACACGGGCAGCAACCTCTTCGCCCTCAGCTGCAGCAACTTCTTCCTAGAATCATCGCCAAAGGCAAGGGAAGCAAGGGCAAAAATGAACTATTGGGATTTCATCAAGATAAAAAGCTTTTGCACAGCAAAAGAAACAGTCCACAAAACCAAAAGACAACCGACAGAATGGGAGAAAATATTTGCAAATGACATATCAGATAAAGGGCTAGTATCCAAAATCTATAAAGAACTTATCAAGCTCAACATCCAAAGAACAAATGATCCAATCAAGAAATGGGCAGAAGACATGAACAGACATTTTTCTAAAGAAGACAACCAAATGACCAACAGACACACGAAAAAGTGCTCACCATCGCTCAGCATCAGGGAAATCGAATTCAAAACCTCAACGAGATACCACCTTACACTAGTCAGAATGGCTAAAATTAACAAGTCAGGAAACTACAGATGTTGGCAGGGATGAGGAGAAAGGGGAACTCTCCTACCCTATTGTTGGGAACGCAAGCTGGTGCAACCACTCAGGAAAACAATATGGAGGTTCCTCAAAAAGTTGAAAATAGAGCTACCATAGGATTCATCAATTGCACTACTAGGTATTTCCCCAAAAGATACAAATGTAGGGATCCGAAGGGGTACATGCACCCCGATGTTTATAGCAGTAATGTCCAGAATAGCCAAAATGTGGAAAGAGCAAGATGTCCATCGAGAGATGAATGGATAAAGAAGATGTGGTATATATATACAATGGAATATTATGCAGCCATCAAAACGAATGAGATCTTGCCTTTTGCAACAACGTGGATGGAACTGGAGGGTGTTATGCTGAGTGAAATAAGTCAATCAGAGAAAGACCTGTATCATATGACCTCACTGATATGAGGAATTCTTAATCTCAGGAAACAAACTGAGGGTTGCTGGAGTGGTGGGGGGTGGGGGGATGGGTTAGCCTGGTGATGGGTATTAAAGAGGGCACGTTCTGCGTGGAGCACTGGGTGTTATGCACAAACAATGAATCATGGAACACTACATCAAAAACTAATGATGTAATGTATGGTGATTAACATAACATAACATAACAATAAAAAATTTAAAGAAAAAAGTTGAAAACAACTATATTTTTACCTAATATATCTCACGTCTTGTATGTATCTCATTTAATATTTATTATTTATTTATTTATTTATTTAAAGTGGGGGTTGGGGGGAGAGGGAGAGAGAGAGAGAATCTGAGGCAGGCTCCGTACTCAATGTGGAGCCTGACCTAGTGACCCTGAGATCATGACCTCAGTCAAAATCAGGAGTTGGACACTTAAGCAACTAAGCCAGCCAGGCGCGTTGATCTTATTTAATCTTTAAAATGACCCTCCAGTGTAGGTAATATCTTCTTCTTTTACAAATGAAGATATTGAGGTTAAAGTGATTGAGTAACTTGTTCAAGATCACTCAAAAACTTCATCCAGCCCTAAAGCCCAAGTTCTTTCCTCTACACCAAGCTGACTCATAACACTAATAGGGATAATAATAGCTAAGAAATACTGAGCATTTACAATGTGCCAGACACTGTTTTAAGATGTTTACATTCATTAATTGATTTTATTATCTGAACAATCCTTCAAGATAGGAGCTATTTTGATCCCATGCTATAGTTCAAGAAAATAAAGCTTAGAGAGTTGAAATGATATTCCCAATTTTTTTTATATTAAGTGGTGAAGCCAGGATTTGATTCTAGGGTCCAATCTCTTAACCATTACACATACCATAGTCCTAGACATCAAAATCTTGGAAAATAAGGCAGCAGTCTTCCATCAGTAGGTGGATGAAATAAGACCACTGGGGGTCATATTCTCAGTTTCCCATGGGACATTAAACAGATTTCTAATAAAGATAAGACACTTTACAGGGAACGCACGGATGATGAGTTGGCAGTGTTAACAATGCTTATTTCTGGACGAAGTTTGGGATCTTTGCAGCAAGCATGATCTCTCTGGCTAATCTGTCAAACTTGGCCTTCCCAGCAAAAGAGGATTTGGCCAGAGGCCTCTTTACTATACTGTGGTTGTAACCTAATCTTTCTCAAATTGTGCCTACAGAGGGTACTGTCTCCACCATGTGTCATAACAGTTCCAGGATGAAAGAGAATGTGCCCAGAGTCAGCATAATAATGGCCATATGGCAAACTGCTCTTCATTTGACAGGGTAGATCAGTTCCCAACACGGTAGCTGGACTGAATTTAAAAGAAAAATAGGAAATAAATCTGATTTTTGGTAGAGCTACACACATATAAGCATACCTTCATGCACTTAGGCATTTGCATGTGCACACACATATGCACATGCATAAACACACACACACACACACACAAACACACAGTCCCCAATCTTCTCACAGCCACTGGACACATAAGTACATGGCAATTTGTTGCAGTTTGGACCTGGAAGCATGTCCTTTGCTAGAGAGACAGATCCATCTAGTTATGGACAGGCTGACTTGACTGAAGTGTGAAGGAGCTAGGTCAACAGATGTCTGAGTACCTACTAAGTGTCAGGCTCTATGCTGAATTTCTGATTCTTTTGCTATCTCTGCAGCTTCAACAATCTGAAATCAGTCTCTTGATTCCACCCTGGTTATGGACTTCTAGATCCCACATTTCCTTTTACTCAACAACAAATAAAGGTAACAGCTCCCTATCCTGACATTTGGGTTCATCCTGATCGCAATCATTTCTAGAATACACAGCAGACAAGAAATTTGCAACCCCAGATATTAACACAAGAGATAAGTAAAAGCTCTGAGAAAGAGCTATGAAATGTAAATGTCAATTTTTCCCAGATTTGAGTAACAAAATAGCATATTACTTATATATTGCTGTGTGACAAATTATTCTAAAATGTAGCTTATAAGAGCAAACATGCATTATCTCTCACATATTCTGAGAGTCAGGAATTTGGGAATGGATTAGCAGTATTGTTTTAGCTCAGGGTGTCTCATGGAGTTTCAGTCAAGCTGTTACCCTAGGCTACAGTTACCTGAATATTTGGCTGGTGCTATAGGATCTGTTTCCAAAGCTCATTCCCATGGCTATTGGCTGTAGGCTTCAGCTCCTTGTCACACGGGCCTCTCTATAGAATTTTTCATGACATGGTAGCTGGTTTCACCCAAAGCAAAGAATCAGAGAGAGAGAGAAATAGAAACTGAGAGAACCCACACTGTCTTTTATAACCTTATCTCAAAAGTGATACATCATCACTAATGCCATATTTTATTCATCACACATTCTAGCTCTGATATAATGTGGTTAGGAACTACACAAGAGTGTAGGTTGAGAATCATTAGCCATCCTGAAGACTGGCTACCATAGATAGAAAACAATACAATATAATTATTAGAAGGTAATTGAAAGGTATTTCTCAATATTCAGCCTATGACACTTTGAAACACAAAAGAATTAGATTTCATTTAGGTTAATTGATTGTTGAATAAATATAGTTCAGGTCTGGGCTAATTAATGATTTCCAAAGTTTCTTGAGACTTTCTTAGGTTTGAAATATCAGCCCCTTAGTGTTCCTATATCTGAGGCAATCAGAGAAATGGACCAGATTCAGTACTTCATATTTAGGGAGCAATGTTTCCATCTCAACACCACTAGTATCTGTTGAGTGTCCACTATGTAATGGCACTTGACATAAACTATTTTTATTGTTACAACCACTTGTCAATAAGGCTTTTAGGTCATGCTTTGCAGATGAGAAAACTGAGGCTCAGATAGATAAAGTGACTTGCCCAGAAAACCTGTGGCAAAATGAAGTTAAACCCAAATCTGAGGACTCCAAGGAGAGGAGATTTTTGTTGTTGTTCCTTAGAAATTCAAGTATAATTAGTATACAGTGCTATATTAATTACAGGTATAAAAATGATTCAACAATTCTAAACACCCCTCAGTACTTACCAAGATAACTATACTCTTAATTCTCTTTATCTGTTTCATCTATCCCCCCCCAATAACCCACCTCCCCTCTAGCAACCATCACTTTCTTCTCTGTGTTTGAGTCTCTTTGTCTTTTTTCCCTCTGTTTGTTCATTTGTTTCATAAATTCCACATAGGAGTGAAATCATATGGTATTTGTCTTTCCCTGGCTGTTTTCACTTAGCACTATACTATGTAGGTACATCCATGTTGTTGTAATTGGCAAGATTTCAATCATTTTATGCCTCAGTAATACTCCATTGTACATATATAGCACATCATTTTTTTAATTTAATTTTATTATGTTATGTTAGTCACCATACAATACATCACTAGCTTTTGATGAGGTAATCCATGATTCATTGCTTTCACATAACACCCAGTGTTCCATGCAGTACGTGCCCTCGTTAATACCCATCACGGGGCTAACTAATCCCCCCACCCCCCTCCCCTCTAAAACCCTCAGTTTGTTTCTCAGAGTCCATAGTCTCTCATGGTTCATCTTGCCCTCCAATTCCCACCCCCCCTTCATCTTTCCATTCCTTCTCTTAATGTCCTCCATGTTATTCCTCATGTTCAACAAATAAGTGAAACCATATGACAATTGACTTTCTCTGCTTGATTTATTTCACTTAGCATAATCTCCTCCAGTCCCATCTTTGTTGATGCAAAATTTGGGTATTCATCCTTTCTGAAGGCTGAGTAATATTCCATTGTATATATGGACCACATCTTCTTTATCCATTCATCTGTTGAAGGGCATCTTGGCGCTTTCCACAGTTTGGTTATTGCGGACATTGTTGCTATGAACACTGGGGTGCATATGGCCCTTCTTTTCACTACATCTGTGTCTTTGGGGTAAATACCCAGGAGTGCAATTGCTGGGTCATAGGGTAGCCCTATTTTTAATTTTTTGAGGAACCTCCACACTGTTTTCCAAAATGGCTGTATCAACTTGCATTCCCACCAACAGTGTAAGAGGGTTTCCCTTTCTCCACAACCTCTCCAACATTTGTTGTTTATTACCCTGTCAATTTTTGCCATTCTAACTGGTGTAAGTTGGTATCTCAATGTGGTTTTGATTTGAATTTCCCTGATGGCTAATGATGATGAACATTTTTTCATGTGTCTGTTAGCCATTTGAATGTCTTCTTCAGGGATGTGTCTTTTCATGTATTCTCCCCACTTTTTGACTTGATTATTGGTTTTTTGGGTGTTGAGTTTGAGAAGTTCTTTATAGATCTTAGATACCAGCCCTTTATCTGTAGTGTCATTTGCAAATATCTTCTCCCATTCTGTGGGTTGCCTCCTTGTTTTGTTGACAGTTTCCTTTGCTGTACAGAAGCTTTTTATCTTGATGAAGTCCCAAAAGTTCATTTTTTGCTTTTGTTTCACTAGCTTTTGGAGATGTATCTTGAAAGAAGTTGCTGTGGACGATGTCAAAGAGGTTATTGCCGATGTTCTCCTCTAGGATTTTGATGGATTCCTGTCTCATACTGAGGTCTTTCATCCATTTTGAGTTTATCTTTGTGTATGGTGTTGGAGAATGGTCGAGTTTCATTCTTCTGTATGTAGCTGTCCAATTCTCCCAGCGCCATTTATTAAAGAGACTGTCTTCTTTCCATTGCATATTTGTTCCTGCTTTGTCAAACATTATTTGACCAGAGAGTTGAGGTTCCATATCTGGGTTCTCTACTCTGTTCCATTGGTCTATATGTCTGTTTTTGTGCAGTACCATGCTGTCTTGCTGATCACTGCTTTGTAATATAGCTTGAAATCGGGCAACTTGATGCCCCCAGCTTTGTTTATTTTATTTTTTTTTAAATTTCCTTGGCGATTCGGGGTCTTTTCTGATTCCATACAAATGTTAGGATTGTTTTTTCCAGCACTTTGAAAAATGTCATTGGAATTTTGATCAGGATGGCATTGAAGGTATAGATTGCTCTGGGTAGCATAGTCATTTTAACAATGTTTATTCTTCTGATCCATGAGCATGGAATATTTCTCCATCATTTTGTGTCTTCAATTTCTTTCATGAGTGCTCTGTTCTGCTTCCTAGAGTATAGATACTTTACCTCTTCAGTTAGGTTTATTCCAAAGTATCTTATGGTTTTTGGTGCTATTATAAATGGAATCATTTCTCTAATTTCTCTTTCTACAGTTGCATTGTTAGTGTATAAGAAAGCAACTGATTTCTGTTCATTGATTTTGTACCCGGTCACATTACTGAATTGCTGTATGAATTCTAGTAATTTGGGGCCACCCCCAAATTACTAGAATCTTTTGGGTTTTCCACATAAAGTATCATGTCCTATGTGAAAAGAGAGAGTTTGACTTCTTCTTTGCCAATTTGAATACCTTTTATTTCTTTTTGTTGTCTGATTGCTATTGCTAGGACTTCTAGTTCTGTGTTGAACAGTAGTGGCGAAAATGGGCATCCTTGACATGTTCCTGATCTTAAGGGAAAGGCTCACATCTTTTCCCCATTGAGAATGATATTTGCTGTGGGTTTTTCATAGATGGATTTTATGAACTTGAGGAATGCTCCCTCTATCCCTATACTCTGAAGAGTTTTAATCAGGAAAGGATGCTATATTTTGTCAAATGCTTTTTCTGCATCAATTGAGAGGACCATATGGTTCTTCTTTCTCCTCTTATTAATGTGTTCTATTAGATTGATTGATTTGCGACTGTTGAACCACCCTTGCATCCCGGAAATAAATCCTATTTGGTCGTAGTGCATGATCCTTTTAATGTATTGTTGGATCCTATTAGCTAGGATTTTGTTGAGGATTTTGGAATCCATATTCATCAAGAATGTTGGTCTGAAATTCTCCTTTTCGATGGGGTCTTTGTCTGGTTTGGGGATTAAGGTAATGCTGGCCTCATAGAATGAGTCTGGAAGCTTTCCTTCCGTTTCTATTTTTTGAAACAGCTTCAGGAGAATAGGTATTATTTCTTCTTTGAATGTTTGGTAGAATTCCCCAGGGAATCCATCAGGCCCTGGACTCTTGTTTTTCCGGAGGTTTTTGATCACTGCTTCAATCTCATTACTCTTTATTGGCCTATTCAGGTTGTCAATTTCTTCCTGTTTCAGTCTTGGCAGTTTCCAGGTTTCCAGGAAGGCATCCATTTCTTCCCAGTTGCTCAGTTTATTGGCATATAGTTGTTGATAATAATTTCTAATAATTGTTTCTATTTCCTTGGTGTTAGTTGTGATATCTCCCCTTTCCTTCATGATTTTATTAATTTGGGTCCTTTCTCTTTTCTTTTGGATAAGTCTGGCCAGTGGTTTATTGATCTTATTCTTTCAAAGAACCAGCTTCTAGTTTCATTGATCTGATCTACTGTGTTTCTGGTTTCTAATTCATTGATCTCTGCTCTTCTCTTATTTCTCTTCTAATGTGTGGCTTAGGCACCGTTTGTTGCTTTTTCTCTAGTTCTTTAAGGTGTAGAGTTAGTTGGTGAATTTGGGATTTTTCTATTTTTTTGAGTGAGGCTTGGATGGCTATGTATTTCCCCCTTCAAACCACCTTTGCAGTATCCCATAGGCTTTGGACCAATGTATTTTCGTTCTCATTGGTTTCCATGAATTGTTTAAGTACTTTTATGATTTCCTGGTTGACCCAAACATTCTTGAGCAGAGTGGTTTTTAGCTTCCAAATGTTTGAATTTCTTCAAGGTTTTTTCTTGTGAGTGCATTCCAGTTTTAAAACATTATGGTCTGAGAATATGCAGGGAATTATCTCAATCTTTTGGTATCAGTTGAGACCTGATTTGTGACCCAGTATGTGGTCTATTCTGGAGAAAGTTCCATGTGTGCTTGAGAAGAATGAGTATTCTCTTGTTTTAGGGTGGAATGTTCTGTATATATCTATGAGGTCCATCTGGTCCAGTGTACCATTCAAAGTTCCTGTTTCTTTGTTGATTTTCTGCTTAGATGATCTGTCTATTGCTGAGAGTGGAATATCGAGGTCTCCTACAATTAATGTATTGCTATCAATATGACTATATTGGTTAACAGTTGGCTTATGTAGATGACTGCTCCCATGTTGGGGGCATAGATACTTACAATTGTTAGATCTTCTTGTTGGATAGACCCTTTGAGAATGATATAGTGTCCTTCTGTGTCTCTAACTACAGTCTGTAGTTTAAAATCTAATTTGCCTAATGTAAGAATTGCTACTCCAGCTTTCATTTGAGGTCCACTGGCATGTAAGATGGATCTCCATCCCTTCACTTTCAGTCTGGATGTATCTTTAGGTTCAGAATGAGTCTCTTGTACACAGCATATGGATGGGTCCTGTCTTTTTATCCAATTCGCAACCCTGTGTCATTTTATGGGAGCATTTAGGCTGTTTACGTTGAGAGAGATTATTGAAAGATATGAATTTATTGTCATCATGTTGTCTTTGAAGACCTTGTTTTTACAGATTGTCCCTGTTGTATACTAGTCTTGGGGTCTTTCTCCTTTTATAGAACCCCCCTTAATATTTCTTGCAGGGCCGGTTTAGTGGTCACATATTCTTTTCAGTTCCTGCCGATCGTGGAAGCTCTGCATCTCTCCATCCATTCTAAATGACAGCTTTGCTGGATAAAGTATTCTTGGGTGCATGTTCTTGTCGTTTAGTACCCTGAATATGTCTTGCCAGCCATTTGTGTCTTGTCAGGTCTCTGTGGATAGATCTGACGTTATTCTGATGTACATAAGGAATCTCTTCCCCCTAACTGCACTTAAGATGGTTTCCTTGTTTCTAAGATTTGTGAGTTTTACTATTACATGCTGGGGTGTTTGCCTGTTTTTTGTGATCTTGGGAGGGGTCCTTTCTGCATCTAGGACACGAATGTTTGTTTCATTCCCCAGATTAGGGAATTTCTCAGCTACGATTTGCTCAAATATATCTTCTAGTCCTCTCTCTTTCTCCACCCCCTCTGGGATTCCAATAATTATGACATTGGAATGCTTTATGGTGTCACTTATTTCTCTGACTCTATTTTCATGGATTCTGAGTTGTTTTTCCCTGGCCTCCTCTTTTCACTTCTTGTCTATTAATTGGTGTTCTAAATCACTAATTCATTTTTCTCCCTCACTTACCCTAGCTGTTAGATTATCTAGATTAGATTGGATCTCATTGATAGCATTCTTAAGTTCTGCCAATCCAGCTTTCACTTCTGCCCTTAGAGGCACTATGTTGCCATTAATTGATTTCTCCATTCTAGCTATTGTCTTCACAACTGCTAGCCTGAATTCCATCTCTGACATCTTGGTTATATCTGGATCCATTTGTAAATCTGTGGCATAAGTCATAATCTCTGAGTCTTTCTTATTTTGGGGGTTCCTCCTAGTCATTCTGTTGAGGGGTGGTTGAGGGAATGTACAGAGTCCAAATTATTGACCACAACCCAAGCAAGATGCACCTGTTTTCTAGGGACCTTAGGGTTGTTGGTCTATTGTTTTCCCAGCCTGTCTTCTGGGGAAGGGGCCTGCTGCACTGTTACTCAGGCAACCCTTTTTGGGCAGAGTTGCCCTACCCCTGTGGTGGGGGATGGGCTCAGTGGGAACCGGTTTTTGGGGGCTTTTGTTCTCTGGCAGCTTTCCCTGGCAGCTTTTCATGTCTCTTCCGAGAGTCAGAGCAGAAGAGACTGTTTCCAACCCTCTGCCTCAGAGCAGAGAGATCGCAGTCTGTTCTTCAGTGAGCTCTCCAGGCCACACTCTCTGTTTCTGTCTGTGCTGCTATAAACAGCAACATCCTTGGTTGTGCGCCCCTCTGCAGCGCTCCCAGTCCTCGCCTCCAGGTCGGGCACATCTCTGCTCTTTCTGCTTCTAAAACTGCCAGCCACCCCCAGTTCGCATATGCCACTCTGCTGTTCCGGTTTCCATCTAAAGTCCTTTCCACGCTGCTACCGATCTGTGAATCTGTGCCCCATCCCCAGCGCGGGAGGCTATCACTTACTGGCGGTGCAGGATCCCCACAGCCAGGCTCCGTACCACTGCGGTTTATCCTTCGATATCTGCCCGCGGAATTACAGCTTCCTACCTTGTACCTCGAAACCAACCATCTGCGATATTCTGTTTGTAGAGATCCAGATCTTCTTACATCTCAGGCTGATTTTGTGGGTGTTCAGAGTGGTCAGGTAGATATCCAGCTCAATTCCAGGGACCAGTTAGAATAGGGTCCCCTACTCCTCCACCATCTTTTCCTCCTCCCACATATAGCACATCATCTTTATCCATTTATCTATGGATGGACATGTGGGTTCCTTCCATATCGTCGCTATTGTAAATAGTCCTATAATAAACATAGGGATGCATATATCTTTTTGAATTATTATTTTTATTGTCTTTGGGTAAATACCCATAGTGCAATTGCTGGATCATAGGATAGTTCTATTTTTAAATTTTTGAGGATCCTTCATACTGTTTTCCACAGTGGCTGTTCCAGTTCGCATTCCCCCCAATAGTGCAAGAAGTTTCCTTTTTCTCCACATCCTTGCCAACACTTGTTGTTTCCTGTGTTTTTGATTTTAGTCATTCTGACAGGTGTAAAGTGATATCATTTTAATTTGCATTTTCCTGATGATAAGTGATATTGAACATATTTTCATATGTCTGTTGTCTGTTTTCATACAGGTCTTTTTTTAAAAGATTTTATTTATTTATTTGACAGAGAGAGACACAGCGAGAGAGGGATCACTAGCAGGGGGAGAGGGAGAAGGAGAAGTAGGCTTCCCACGGAGCAGGGAGCCCAACGCGGGGCTTGATCCCAGGACTCTGGGATCATGACCTGAGCCAAAGGAAGACGCTTAATGACTGAGCCATCTAGGCGCCCCTTCATATAGGTCTTTTTTGGATAAATGCCTATTCAGATTCTCTGCCCATTTTTTAATCAAATTAGTTGGTTTTTTGGTGTTGAGTTGTACAAGGAGAAGTGTTTTTAAACAAGTGTTCTTATTTTATTATTTTTTCTTTAATTCCTTCCTTTTTAAATTTAATTTAATTTTACTATGTTATGTTAGTCACCATACAGTACATCATTAGTTTTCGATGTAGTGTTTCATGATTCATTGTTTGCGTATAACACCCAGTGCTCCATGCAATATGTGCAATACGTATAAGTGTTTTTAGATAATTCCATGGTATCTGCACTGAAATGGGGTAACTTTTTTAGATGTGATGGTAAATTGTTAACTCCTCTTTGCTTCAAACTATTCTCTTTGATCAACATTACATGATGAGGTATGGACACCAAAAAATAAGACTTTTAAGTTACATCACAGTCATATTAGATGTTTTATGTTCCTTCTCTATCCTAGCTTATCTCAGGTATTCACAATAAGCATACAAAAATCTGCAGATTGTATTGCCCCTCTGCAGAACTACAAGAAACATCCTGGTTCCACAGTATTAAAATTGTTTTGGTAGTTAACTGTTTGGAGCCGGAAGCAGCAAATGAACCAGATTTGAAATGGTATGCTACACCCTCACTCCCATGTGGCAGTTGACATTCCCATGGAGAAAGCAGGTGGAATATTAGCCATCTTCAGCCAGTGTCTCTTAGACTGGCATCTCTATTTTCTGACAAACAACCTGAGATCACTGGCTCCGTATAAGAGCTTTCCTATACTTCTTTTTCGTCATTGTTCCTCCAAGCCTCATTACCAGCTGACTTTACCACTAAATCATTTCTATTCAATTCTTGACCAGTCTGATCCAAGCCACAACCATCTCTTTCCTGGACTACTAAATGATTTTTTGCTTCTTCTCATGCACTTTCTGATCTATTATCCACCTAACAACCTAAGAATCAGAATTCTCTTTTTTTTTTTTCAGATAAATGTGATCATGTCAACTCCTTGCTTAAAACTTTCCAATGGCTTCCAATTATACTTAGGATAAAATCCAACGCTCTTTATCATGGTCTTCAAGGCTCTGTATGGTCTGGATTCTGTCTACCTCTCCAGGCTAATCTCAGGGCACTTTTTCTTTTTCTTGCATGTTGTTTTCTAGGCTATAGCCATACTGGTTTATTCAATTATTCAAACATTCTATGCTCTTTCTTATTCCTAGGGCCTTTGAAAATCTGCTTCCTCAGCCCATACTGTTCTTCTTACTCTCTGTATGTCAGGCTCCTTCTCATCTTTCAGGTCTTAGGAAAATATCCTATTCCTCAGAGAGGCATTCTCTAGCCACTTCATCTAAAGAAGGTCTCCTATCTTTCTCTATATTAGTATCTTATTTGTCTTCCTCATGGTTCTTATCTTACTCTATATTCATTTATTTATAGAGGTATAGAATATAGTGGTAATAAATACAGAGTCTAAAATCAGAGTGCCTAGATTTAATTCCCAGTTCTCCTATTTAACTGTGACCCTTGGGAAGTTACTTACTTCTCTATTTTCCTCATCAGTCCTAGTACCTGTTTTATAGGGTTGTTATGATGATTACATGTAAAGTGCTTAGAAGAGCATCTAGCATAAACACTCTATAATTATTCTCTATTATATATTTTTTCCTCCTACAATACATATTTCATGGAAGCAGAAACCATTTCCTGGCCTTTTTCATCATTATACCCTTAGTGTCTGGTACATTGCAGGCAGTCAATGGATCCTTGTTGAGTATGGGATAAAGTCTGTTCTTAGCATCATCAAGAGATAATGGATTTTTCCATTTTTTGTGTCATCTTCAGTTTCTTTCATAAGTGTTCTATAGTTTTCAGAGTACAGATCTTTTATCTCTTTGGTTAGGTTTATTCCTGGGTATCTCCTGGGTTTTGGTGCAACTATAATGGGATTGATTCCTTGATTTCTCTTTCTGATGCTTCATTACTGGTGTATGGAAATGCAACAGATTTGTGTACATTGATTTTGTATCCTGATACTTTACTGAATTCGTTTATCAATTCTAGCAATTTTGGGGTGGAGTCTTTCAAGCTTTCTACATAGAGTAACATGTCATCTGTGAATAGTAAAAGTCTGACTTCTTCCTTGCCAATTTGGATGCCTTTTATTTCTTTTTTGTTGTCTGATTGCTGAGGTCAGGACTTCCAGGACTGTTAGATTGCAATAGTGAGAGTAGATATCCCTGACGTGTTCCTGACCGTAGAAGAAAAGCTCTCACTATTTCCCCATTAAGGATGATATTAGCCATGGTTCTTTTGTATATGGCCTTTGATGTTGAGGTATGTTCCCTCTAACCCTACCTTGTTGAGGGTTTTTATCAAGAATGGATGATGTACTTTGTCAAATGCTTTTCTGCATCTATTGAGAGGATCATATGGTTCTTTCTTTTCTTTTATTAATGTGGTGCATCACATTGACTGATTTGTGAAAATTGAGCCACACTTGCAGCCCAGGAATAAATCCCACTTGATTGTGGTGAATGATTCTTTTAACATATTGTTGGAGTCAATTAGTTTGTATTATTTTGTGAATTTTTGCATCCATGTTCATAAAGGATATTGGTCAATAAATCTCCTTTTAGTGGGGTCATTGTCCTTTCAGTGGGGTTTTGGAATCAAGATAATGCTGACCTTACAGAATGAGTTTGGAAGTTTTCTTTCCATTTCTATTTTTTAGAACAGTTTGAGAAGAATAGGTATTAACTCTTCTTTAGATGTTTGGTAGAATACGCCTGGGAAACCATCTGGCCGTGGACCTTTGTTTGTTCAGAGATTTTTGATTACTGATTCAATTTCTTTGCTGATTATTGCTCTGTTCACATTTTCTATTTCTTCTTATTTCAATTTCAGTAATTTATGTTTAAGGAATTTATCCATTTCTTCCAGATTGCCTAGTTTGTTGGCATATAGTTTCTCATAATATTCTCTTATAATTGTTTATATTTCTGTGGTATTGGTTGTGATCTCGCCTCTCTCATTTGTGATTTTACTTATTTGGGTCCTTTCTCTTATCCATGCTCATGGACTGGAAAAAAGATTGTTAAAATATCTATACTATCCAAAGCAATCTACACATTCAATAGAACTTCTATGAAAATACCACCAGCATTTTTCACAGAACTACAACAAACAATCCTAAAATTTATATATAACCACAAAAGACCTCAAATAGCCAAAGCAATCTTGAACAAGCAAAGCTGGAAGCATCAAAATTCCAGACTTCAAGCTAGTATTACAGATCTATAGTCATCAAGACAGTATGGTACTGGCACAAAAACAGACACATAGATCAATGGAACAGAATAGAAAACCCAGAAATGTACCCACAACTATATGGTACACTAATTTTTGACAAAGTAGTTAAGAATATCCAATGGAAAAAAGACAGTCTCTTCAACAAATGGTAGTGGGAAAACTGGACAGCAACATGCAGAAGAATGAAATTGGACCACGTTCTTACACCATACACAAAAATAAATTCAAATGGATGAAAGACCTAAATGTGAGACAGAAATCAATCAAAACCCTAGAGGAAAGGGTGGAGGGGCAAGATGGGGGAGGAGTAGGAGACCTAAATTTCGTCTGGTCCCAGGAATTCAGCTAGATAGGGATCAAACCATTCTGAACACCTACGAACTCCACAGGAGATCAAAGAAAAGATTAGCAGCAACTCTCTGAACAGAAAAGCGACCACTTTCTGGAAGGTAGGACATGCAGAGAAGTGAATCCGAGGTGATATACGGGAAGATAGATGGCGGGGGAGGGGGCCTCCGTCAGGCACTACTGGCAAGTGATAGAGCAGCAGAGCACAAAATCGGAACTTTTAGAAGTTGGCTCTGCTGAGGGACATCGCTCCAATGGCTAAGTGGGGGGGGGGTGGAACCCTCGCTCAGACAGTGTTGTCTCACAACCCTCGGGGTCACAGAAAGACCAGGGGTGCCTGAGTGTGGCAGAGCTCCCAGGTATTGGAGCGGGGAAGCCAGCTGCAGAGACAGAGGGCAGGAGTGGGCTCTCAGCTCGGAGTTGCCATAAACTGTGATCTGAGGCACAGTCGGGCCACTGCTCTTCCAGCAGGGATGCAACAAGTGGCAGATCTTGGCAGACTACCCTTCCTCCCTCGGGAGGAGTGGCACAGGAGTGCACCTCAGGAATCTGCTGGGTTTGGAGACTCCAAACGGGGTTGCGTGCCAGAGACAGAAATGCTCTGTTACAGGCCGGGTGAGCACAGAGTGAGGGCAGAGACCGGGAAGCTGGGAGTGATTGACTGTTTTTCTCTGGGGGCTCACTAAGGAACAGGGCCCCGAGCTCTTGGCTTCTCCAGGGCAGAGACTGGGAGGCCGCCATTTTCACTCTCGTCCACCATAGCTGTATGGAAACCTTGCAGGGAACAAAAGCTCCCAAGAGCAAACCCGAGCAGATTACTTAGCCCAGCCCTGGCAAGGACAGGGCAATTCTGCCTCAGGCAAAGACATTTCAGAAACACGGCAACAGGCCCCTCCCCCAGAGGGGAGAATATCAGCAAGATATTCTTGTAGATAAGATATTCAGTAGAAAGAATATCAGCAAGAATAACCAGCCAAGACCGAGTTTACCCATCAATGAGAATGGCAGAACTCCAGCGCTAGGGGAATACTGCACATAGAATTCATGGCTTTTTTCCCATGATTCTTTAGTCTTTCAAAGTTAATTTTTTAACGTTTTTTTTTTTTGAATTTTTCTTTTTCCCTTTTTCAACCAACATCTTATTAATCCCTTTTTTAAAAAAAACTTTTTATTTTCAGTTTTTAGAGTCATATTCTATTCCTTCATAGTAGTTAACTTTATTTTTGGTATATATATATACATATATATATACATATACATATATGTATATATATATGTTGTTCTCTCTTTAAAATTTTGGGATACAGTTTCTTCTAACAGACCAAAATATACCCTAAATCTCTAGTGTATGGCTTTGTACTAGTCTCCTGCCTAATCACAGTCTCTCCGTTTTTTTTCTTTTCTTTCTTTTTTTTTAAATCCTCTCCTTTCTTTTTTCAACCAACTTCTTATCTTAACTCCTTTTATAAAATCTTTTATAATTTTCATCTTTACAGTCATATTCCATCCCTTCATTGTATTAACCCTTATTTTTGTACATATGTAAGTTTTTGTTTCTTTAAAATTTTGGGAGGCACTTTCTTCTAACAGACCAAAATACGCCCAAAATCTAGTGTGTGGCACTGATCTATGCACCAGCCTGATCATATTTGATCATATTCTGGTTTTTTTGTTTGTTTGTTTTGTTATTATCTTTTTCTTTTTCTTTTTTTTTACTCTCTTTTCTTTCTTTCCCTTCTTTTCCCCCGGTTTCAGGTCTCTTCTGATTTGTTTAGTGTATATTTTTCTGGGGTCGTTGTTACCCTATTAGCATTTTGTTCTCTCATTCATCTATTCTCCTCTGGACAAAATGACAAGATGGAAAAAATCACTTCAAAAAAAAAGAACAAGAGGCTGTACTGACCATCAGGGAACCAATCAGTATGGATATTAGTAAGATGTCAGAACTAGAGTTCAGAAGGATGATTTTAAAGATATTAGCTGGGCTTGAAAAAAGCATGGAAGATATTAGAGAAACCATTTCTGGAGAAATAAAAGAACTAAAATCTAACCAAGTCGAAATCAAAAAGGTTATTAATGAGGTGCAATAAAAAATGGAGGCTCTAACTGCTAGGTTAAATGAGGCAGAAGAGAGGATTAGTGATATAGAAGACCGAATGATGGAAAATAAAGAAACTGAGAAAAAGAGAAATAAACAACTACTACTGGATCACAAAGGCAGAATTCAAGAGAAAGGTGATACCATAAGATGAAACAATATTAGAATAATTGGGATCCCAGAAGAAGAAGAAAGAAAGAGAGGGGCAGAGGTATATTGGAGCAAATTAGAGCAGAGAACTTCCTTAATTTGGGGAAAGAAATGGGCATCAAAATTCAGGAGGCACGGAGAACCCCACTCAAAATCAATAAAAAGAGGTCAACACCCCGACATCTAATAGTAAAACTTACGAGTCTCAGAGACAAAGAGAAAATCCTGAAAGCAGCTCGGGAGAAGAGATATGTAACCTACAATAGTAGAAACATTAGATTGGCAACAGACCTATCCACAGAGACCTGGCAGGCCAGAAAGGACTGGCATGATATCTTCAGAGCACTAACGAGAAAAATATGCAGCCAAGAATACTATATCCAGCTAGGCTGTCATTGAAAATGGAGAGATAAAAAGTTTCCAGGACAAACAAAAACTAAAGGAATTTGCAAACACAAAACCAGCCCTACAAGAAATATTGAAAGGGGTCCTCTAAGCAAAGAGAGAGCCTAAAAGTAACATAGACCAGAAAGGAACACAGACAATATACAGTAACAGTCACCTTACAAGCAATACAATGGCACTAAATTCATATCTTTCAATAGTTACCCTGAATGTAAATGGGCTAAATGCCCCAATCAAAAGACACAGGCTATCAGATTGGATAAAAAAAACAAGACCCATCAATATGCTGCCTGCAAGAGACTCATTTTAGACCCAAAGACACCTACAGATTGAAAGTGAGGGGGGTGGAAAACAATTTACTATGCTAATGGACACCAAAAGAAAGCTGGGGTGGCATCCTTGTATCAGATAAATTAGAGTTTAAGCCAAAGACTAAAATAAGAGATCAGGAATGACACAATATCATACTTAAAGGGTCTATCCAACAAGAAGATCTAACAATTGTAAATATCTATGCCCCTAACATGGGAGCAGCCAATTATATAAGGCAATTAATAACAAAAGCAAAGAAACACATGGACAACAATACAATAATAGTGGGGGACTTTAACACCCCCCCTCATTGAAATGGACAAATCATCTAAGCAAAAGATCAACAAAGAAATAAAGACTTTAAATGACACACTGGACCAAATGGACTTCACAGATATATTCAGAGCATTCCATCCCAAAGCAACGGAATACACATTCTTCTCTAGTGCCCATGGAACATTCTCCAGAATTGATCCCATCCTAGGTCACAAATCATGTCTCAACTGGTACCAAAAGATTGGGATCATTCCCTGCATATTTTTGGACCCCAATGCTTTGAAACTAGAACTCAATCACAAGAGGAAAGTTAGAAAGAACTCAAATACATGGAGGCGAAAGAGCATCCTACTAAAGAATGAATGGGAAAAACAAGGAAATTAAAGAAGATTAAAGAAAACATCATGGAAACAAATGAAAATGAAAACACAACTGTTCAAAATCTTTGAATGTAGCAAACGAAGTCCTAAGAGGAAAGTATATAGCAATATAAGCCTTTCTCAAGAAAGAAGAAAGGTCTTGGGGTGCCTGGGTGGTTCAGATGGTTAAGCGTCTGCCTTCGGCTCAGGTCATGATCCCAGGGTCCTGGGATCGAGTCCCGCATCGGGCTCCTTGCTCCTTGGGAGCCTGCTTCTCCCTCTGCATCTCTCTCTCACCGCCACCCCCCGTCTCTCATGAATAAATAAAATTCTTAAAAAAAAAAAAAAAAGAAAGAAGAAAGGTCTCAAATACACAACCTAACCTTACACCTAAAGGAGGTGGAGAAAGAACAGCAAATAAAGCCTAAACCCAGCAGGAGAAGAGAAAGCATAAAGATCAGAGCAGAAATCAATGAATTAAAACCAAAAGAACAGTAGAACAGATCAACAAAACTAGGAGCTGGTTCTTTGAAAGAATTAATAAGATTGATAAACCCCTGGCCAGACTTATCAAAAAGAAAAGAGAAATGACCCAAATAAATAATATCGTGAATGAATGAGGAGAGATCACAACCAACACCAAAGAAATACAGTTATAAGAACATGTTATGAGCAATTATATGCCAGCAAATTAGATAATCTGGAAGAAATGATGCATTCCTAGAGATGTATCAACTAGCAAAACTGAACCTGGAAGAAATAGAAAACCTGAACAGACCTATAACCACTAAGGAAATTGAAGCAGTCATCAAAAATCTCCCAACAAACAAAAGCCCAGGGCCAGATGGCTTCCCAGGGGAATTCTACCAAACATTTAAAGAAGAATTAATACCTATTCTTCTGAAACTGTTCCAAAAAATAGAAATGGAAGGAAAACTTCCAAACTCGTTTTATGAGGCCACCATTACCTTGATCCCAAAACCAGACAAAGACCCCATCAAAAAGGAGAATTACAGAACAATATCCTTGGTGAACACAGATGCAAAAATTCTCACTGAAATACTAGCCAATAGGATCCAACAGTACATTAAAAGGATTATTCACCACAACCAAGTGGGATTTATTCTTGGGCTGCAAGGTTGGTTCAACATCCGCAAATCAATCAGTGTGATACGTTAATAAAAGAAAGAACAAGAACCATATGATCCTCTCAATAGATGCAGAAAAAGCATTTGACAATGTACAGCATCCTTTCTTGATCAAAACTCTTCAGAGTATAGGGATAGAGGGTACATACCTCAATATCATAAAAGCCATCTATGAAAAACCCACAGCAAATATATTCTCAATGCGGAAAAAATGAGAGCTTTCCCCCTAAGGCCAGGAACATGGCAGGGAGGACCATTCTCACCACTGCTATTCAACATAGTACTAGAAGTCCTAGCCACAGAATCAGACAACAAGAAGAAATAAAAGGCATCCAGATCAGCAAAGAAGTCAAACTCACTCTTTGCAGATGATATGATACTTTATGTGGAAAACCCAAAAGACTCCACCCCAAAACGGCTAGAACTCATACAGGAATTCAGTAAAGTGGCAGGATAAAAAAATCAATGCACAGAAATCAGTGGCATTCCTATACACCAACAAGAAGACAGAAGAAAGAGAAATTAAGGAGTCGATCCCATTTACAATTGCACCCAAAACCATAAGATACCTAGGAATAAATCTAACCAAAGTGGCAAAGAATCTGTACTCAAAACTATAAAATACTCTTGAAAGAAATTGAGGAAGACACAAAGAAATGGAAAAACGTTCCATGCTCATGAATTGGAAGAACAAATATTGTGAAGATATCAATGCTACCTAGAGCAATCTACACATTCAAAGCTATCCCTATCAAAATACCATCAACTCTTTTCAAAGAAATGGAACAAAGAATCCTAAAATTTGTATGGAACTGGAAAAGACCCTGAATAGCCAGAGGAATCTTGAAAAAGAAAAGCAAAGTTGGTGGCATCACAATTTCGGACTACCAGCTCTATTACAAAGTTGTCATCATCAAGACAGTATGGTACTGGCACAAAAACAGACACATAGATCAATGGAACGGAATTGAGAGCCCAGAAATGGACCCTCAACTCTATGGGTCAACTCATCTTCGATAAAGCAGGAAAGAATGTCCAATGGAAAAAAAGACAGTCTCTTCAACAAATGGTGTTGGGAAAATTGGACAGCCACATGCAGAAGAATGAAACTGGACCATTTCCTTACATCACATACAAAAATAGTCTCAAAATGGTTGAAAGACCTAAATGTGAGACAGGAGTCCATCAAAATCCTAAAGGAGAACACGGGCAGCAACCTCTTTGCCCTCAGCCACAGCAACTTATTCCTAGAAACATTGCCAAAGGCAAGGAAAGCTAGGGCAAAAATGAACGATTTGGATTTCATCAAGATAAAAAGCTTTTGCACAGCAAAGTAAACAGTCAACAAAACCAAAAGACAACCGACAGAATGGGAGAAAATATTTGCAAATGACGTATCAGATCAAGGGCTAGTATCCAAAATCTATAACGAACTTATCAAGCTCAACACCCAAAGAACAAATGATCCAATCAAGGAATGGGCAGAAGACTTGAACAGACATTTTCCCAAAGAAAACATCCAAATGACCAACAAACACATGAAAAAGCTCAACATCACTTGGCAGCAGGGAAATCCAAATTAAAACCTCAATGAGATACCACCTCACACCAGTCAGAATGGCTAGAATTAACAAGTCAGGAAACGGCAGATGTTGCCGGGGATGCGGAGAAGGGGAACCCTCCTACCCTTTTGGTGGGAATGCAAACTGGTGCAGCCACTCTGGAAAACAGTATGGAGGTTCCTCAAAAAGTTGAAAATAGAGCTACCATACAACCCAGCAATTGCACTACTGGTTGTTTATCTCAAAGTTACAAATGTAGTGATCTGAAGGGGTACATGCACCCTGATGATTATAGCAGCAATGTCCACAATAGCCAAACTGTGGAAAGAGCCAAGATGTCCATCGACAGATGAATGGATAAAGAAGATGTGGTATATATATACAATGGAATATTAGGCAGCCATCAAAAGGAATGAGATCTTGCCATTTGCAACGACGTGGATGGAACTGGAGGGTGTTATGCTGAGTGAAATAAGTCAATCAGATATAGACATGTATCATACGACCTCACTGATATGAGGAGTTCTTAATCTCAGGAAACAAACTGAGGGTTGCTGGAGTGGGGGTGGGGTGGGAGGGATGGGGTGGCTGGGTGATAGACATTGGGGAGGGTATGTGCTATGGTGAGCACTGTGAATTGTGTAAGATTGTTGAATCACTCACCTGTATCTCTGAAACAATACATTATATGTTAAAAAAAAAAAAAAGAAGAAGCTAGCAGGAAGGGAATAATGAAGGGGGGAAAATTGGAGGGGGAGACAAACCATGAGAGATGATGGACTCTGAAAAACAAACTGAGGGTTCTAGAGGGGAGGGGGGTGGGGAAATTTGTTAGCCTGGTGATGGTATTAAAGAGGGCATGCACTGCATGGAGCACTGGGTCTTATAGGCAAACAATGAATCATGGAACACTACATCAAAAATGATGTAATGTATGGTGATTAACATAACAATTAAAAAATTGAAAAAAGTAAATGAAGGAAAGGTTCAGCTGATACATGGATGAACTAGCTAAAAAAAAAAAAAAAAAAAATCCGAGGATAACACAGGCAGCAAACTCTTTGACATCAGCAGTAGTAAATTCTTACCAGACATGTCTCCAGAGGAAAGGGATACAAAAGCAAAAATGAACTATTGTGACTTGATCAGATAAAAAGCTTCTGAACAACAAATGAAACAATCAACAAAACTAAAAGGCAACCTTTAGAATGGGAAAAGATGTTTGTAAATGATGTATCTGATAAAGGGTTAGCAGCTAAAATCTATAAAGAACTTAGAAACTCAACACCCAAAAAACCAATTATCTAGTTAAGAAATGGGCAGAAAACATGAATAGACATTTTTCAAAAGAAGACTTACAAACTATAGAAATGATCCCTGAAAGTATAGTCTTTCAAAAGAAGACTTACAGATGGCTAACAGACATGTGAAAAGATGTTTAACATCATTCATCATCAGGGAAATACAAAATCAAAACTACAATGAGATACCACCTCACACCAGTCAGAATGGCTAAAATTAACAACAAAGGAAACAGCAGATGTTGGTGAGGATGCTGAGAAAAGGGAACCCTCTTACACCGTTGGTAGGAAAGCAAACGTCTAGCCACTGTGGAAAACAGTATGGAGGTTCCTGAAAAAGTTTAAAATAGAAGATCCAGCAATTGCACTACTAGGTATTTACCCAAAGGATACAATAATACTGATTCAAAGAGATACATGCACCCTGATGTTTACAGCAGCATTATCAACAATAGCCAAATTATAGAAAGAGCTCAAATATCCATTGATAGATGAATGGATAAAAAAGATGTGGAATATATATACAATGGAATATTACTCAGATATAATAAATAATGCAATCTTGCCATTTGCAACAACATGGATGGAGCTAAAGTGTATTATGCTAAGAGAAATAAGTCAGTCAGAGAAAGACAAATACCATATGACTTTACTCATATGTGGAATTTAAGAAACAAAACAGATGAACATAGGGAAAGGGGGAAAAAAAGAGAGGTAGGCAAACCATAAAAGACTCTTAACCATAGAGAACAAACTGAGGGTTGATGGAGGGAGGTGGGTGGGCGATGGGCTAAATGGGTGATGGGTATTAAGGAAGACACTTGTTGTGATGAGCACTGTGTGTTTATGTAAGTGATGAATCACTAAATTCTACTCCTGAAGCTAACATTATATTATATGTTAACTACTAGAATTAAATAAAAACGTGAAATATTAAAAACACACAGAGACACACACAAAAGAGATAGTGGATTTTACAACCAGACTCCTTAGGTCAAGTTCTGTTTCTTCCATGCTCTATGCTGAGTTAATGACATTAACTGTTCTCTCCTCACCATGCCCAACACTTGTAAAAAGTCCCTGCAGTACTGCTCCTATTGGCACTGAACTTTTTATAGGATTTGTCTTTAACTTTTGTTCTGATATGACAATAACATATATTAGTTACGAGCACAGAGGGTTCTAGAGTCGGACTGTCTAAATTGGAATCCTGATTCCACCACTGCTTTGTTTGGCAAGATACTTAGCCTTTCTTGTGCTTCTTAAGTTTCCTTGTTTTCAAAAGAAAGAGAAAAATATTACTTACTTCACAGGGTCATTAAGGGAGGTAATTCAATGAATTAATACAAGATAAGTTCACAGAAGAGTTCCTGATACGTAGTAAACTCAGTATGTTTTATCTCCTTGATATTCAGAGTGTTGGTTCATAAACCAGCTATATTGGTATCACCTTGGAGCCTGTTGGAAACACAGTATCTTGGGTCTCATCATCAAATTACTGAATAAGAATCTGCATTTTAATAAGATCCCCAGGTGATCTGTATGTGTACTGAAGGTTGAAAAGTACTGATCTAGCTGAGACCATCATCACCATTACAACCACCTCCTGACTTTCTAATCCTGGTCTGTTAAATTTCATAACTAGACACCATCTCTGTACCTTACCCTGCCTGGCTGTTTATAATCAGCATCCTTTGGCTGGTCTACTTGGCTTTTCAATTCCATATCTCACCCAAGACTCTAGCTCTTAATTTCCCCTTTTAGTTCCCCACACTGTGGTCTGCCTACAGGGAAGTGACATACTACATTGCTTCCACTACAGATTCTAAGATATTGTTCCCTTCCCAGAGTGCTTAGTCCCTCCCAGGATCCTACTACATGGGAAGGAGCCACTTGAAAACTACTTACTAATTGTGTGGCCTTGAGAAAATTTCAATATTTTGCCTCCCCGAGTCTCATTTTCCTATCTGCAAAATAAAGATAAAATCACTCACCTAGTCAACAAGTACAATTTTACTAGCCCTTTTGATCTTGCATAGTTATTTAGATTTGAAACTCATTTTTCCTCATCTGGGCAATAGAAAGGTACATTTCTCAAAGGATTATGAAGTTTGGAATAATATATGTTACACACTTAGCATTATGGTCAATACATTGTATGCAATAAATAAACATTGGTTACTAAATTAATGAGTATCATAGCATTATTATTATTAAAATGTATCTAATTTTTTCATTATGTCCCTGAAAATTATTCTGCCCAGCATTTCATATGCTCTCCCAAAACATTTGCCACGTATTTCTAGAATCACCTTAAAAGGGACATCACATATTTGCATGTATAAATTCCAGAGTATATATGAGTCACATGACATTATAGTCATACTCAGTAAATGTTTGCTACATGAATAAATGAACAAATGAATGAACGTTTCATATTTGCAAAGAATCAAGGGTGATATTTACCTGTTCTTGCCTGTGAGAAAAAAATAAATTCCTCAACTTAATATTCATATTTTCATTCAACTGGGCTTCTTTAAAGTTTACCTTTCATGAATGCCCAGACAGATCTACCATCCCAGCCAAACCAATGTCATAAGCCTATCCTTGAATTGTGTATAGAATTTAAATAAAGTTTGGACCTTGAAATTTTTTTGTTTCAATTCAATTTAATCAACATATACTGTATTATTAGTTTCAAAGATA
Source organism: Callorhinus ursinus (assembly GCF_003265705.2). Classification (NCBI taxonomy): domain Eukaryota; kingdom Metazoa; phylum Chordata; class Mammalia; order Carnivora; family Otariidae; genus Callorhinus; species Callorhinus ursinus. The sequence goes on along the minus strand of NW_027397071.1, from coordinate 63,072,846 downwards.
GAATTTAGTGATTCATCAGTTGTATATAACACCCAGTGCTCATTAGTTCAAGTGCCTTCCATAATGCCCATCACCCAATTACCCCATCCCTACCCCCCCAACAACCCTCAGTTTGTTTCCTATAGTTAAGAGTCTCTTATGATTTGCCTCCCTCTCTGTTTTCATCTTTTTTATTTGTTTTATTTGAATTTGAGTCATGATTCCTTCATTTACTATCTGTGAGATCTAATGCAGGTCCCTTAAATAGTCTGAATTTTTGTTTTATTCTCTGTAAAAGAGAAATAATTAGTTCTCAATATTGTGAGATTTCAATATGATGATACATATAAAAATTGATAGCACAGCAACTGACACATAATAGGCAATCAACAACTATGACTTACTTTGTTCTTTTGCTTGATACACCTTTTGGAAAGCAATTCAGTAATATGTATCAATTCTCAACTTGTCCTTCTTTCTAGGAATTCCACATCTAGGATTTTTCTTTAGGAGATAATCCAAGTAAAGACAAATGTTTATGGAGAGTTATATTTTATCATGTCTGCATTTTTAATGCAGCTCCTCAGCAAAGAATAGATTGGACCTCTCACAGTAGGCATTCAATCAGGTAACTCTCTGAACTATTTTAGTGTATACTTCATCAGGCTAGCTCCTAGAGAAAGCATTCTTTCATACATTTGCCCATTTGCTCATTCAACAAATATTTACTTCAGCACTAATTATGTGCAAGGCAGAGTGAAAAGAGTAAGGAGATGAGTAAGATACTTTCCCCTCTCATTGAGATTATAATGTGGTAAAAATCTACTGAACCATCAGTCTTCTCTGATTTTGGCACACCCTTACTCATTCCTTGATCACAGTTCAAATGTTGCCTAATCTATATTAGATACCATGAACTTCCTATTAATTAAAGTTCTTGGTTCCTTCCCCTTTGCTTCCATAGGATTCTGTTCATACCTATTTTTAGGGCTAACACATTATAGGCTTAGTACATATTCATGAATATCTTGTTTCCTCCATTGGAGCATGAGCCTTTTAATAGCAAGCACTTCTCAATCTTGTTCGACTTGTAAAGAGCCTGGCCATAAAGCAGGTACTCATGTTTAATAAGTGTCTGTTGAGTTAATGAATAAATAAATAAATAAATGAAAATCACACATTATAACTGCGATTCAATTAAAAATGTATGCTATTTCCTGAAAAAAGAATAAAGCCTTAAAAGAGGCCAGAGGAGGAAGAGTCTACCAGGTTAAAAAATCAGGAAAGGTTTAATGAAGAAGGTAGCATTTGATATGGGTTTTAAAAAATAAAAAGGATTTCAATAAAAAGGAAATAACAGAACATTCTGGGTCTATAGCCCAGCCTGAGCAAAAGTACAGAGCAGGGAAAGTTGGGGATATATGGTTTATACATGTTTGGAGACTACTAGACAGTCTAGTTTGTGGAGATATAGGAAATAAGACTGTGAAGGTAGGTTAGAATCATTTTTAGGTAGAACTTTGAAAGCTGAGTGATGGATTTATACTGAAATTTTTAGGTCATATATGTGTGACAGTACCAAGGGATATATTTTAGGAGGATGAAATTACTTGGAAAATAGTTCTAGCAACATATTGATTGTATGTAGATATGGGAGTAAAAATGCAACTAGGCAGGTGGAGAGACCAAGTAGGAAGCTAGAAGAAGGGAATTTAGAATAGTGGGGTAAAAGCCCTGGACACTCACAGGGAAACCACCAGCTCTGCTGCCTCAACTTTGGGGCACCAAGAATTACATGGAAGCATACTGCTCAAGCATGCTCAGAAAGAATTCATTAAAGCCGTTATCACCCAGTGGCCCAAGACAAGGCTTTTGGTGCTACTGTGATATAAAATGAATGAGGCCCAGACTCTGCTTTTGGAGAGATTTTTATCCCAAGAAAGAGATAATGAGACACACAGATAACTATAATCTTAGATGGACAATGATAAGTGACAGCGGTGTAGACCAAGTGCTGAGGGAGGCCAAGTGTCCAGAGCTCTGGTTCTGATGTTCTGCTTTGTAATCTTATCTTCCTAGGACTGCTTTGCCCTATATTAAAGTCCCAGTCTGCCACTTGGTATAACCTCTGGAATGTCACTTAACTTTCCTGGAATTCATTTTGTCAACTGCTGCCTACTGATAGGCCATCCAAAATTATGTCTGCTTGCTTCAATTTTGGAATATCATACAGCTTTTATCTCTAGTAACTGTGCCCAACTCACCTTTGGGATACTCCACAGGTTTCATTTCCCCCACTGCATAGTTGATTATTCAACTGAATGTGATTCTATAAATTTTGGGCAACTTGAGACCTTCTCAGCAAGGGAAACTTGTTCAGCTCCCAACTATGCAGGGTCTAGTGCCAGCTCTGGACTCTTTACTGTCCCTGCCTTCCATAAACAATCATTAGTAAGATACTTCAAAATAGCTCCTAGGTAGAACAATGTATAATATTTATTCTTGAAATACTCCAGTTAATGACATGTACATCAGGTAGGTACTAACCAGAAGTGTTAACAGAGTGAGTTCAGTGAGGGTTAGATCAGTCAGTAGGGTAGATAATACTTATAGAATTTAGACAGAGGAAAGAATTTCTGGAGTGGTACTAACAAGAGTAGAGGCATGAGGGAAGAAATTGACATGGTGCATGGATAGGACAGTAAAACACTTTCTAGATTCAGAAAGAAGGAAGTATCAAAGAAGAGTATATGAGGAAAGAATCAACCACTCAATGAGGAAGCACAGGAAGACAAACTTGAGTTTACTTTATGGAAGACATTTTTTAGAGGCAGATTCATTCAGAGAGAGACTGAGCATCCTTAGAAGGTGATGAGTGGCTATGACTAGAAGAATATAAGAGGAGACTGAATGTCAAATTTGGAGAGTTGTTCCCTCAATTAGGGAAATGGCACTAAATCGTGAACTCCAAAATTGAAAGAGAACTTAATGAATAACATAGTCTTGAGAATATGATAAGAGATGGAGCAAGTGATACAGGGAGGAACAGACCAGAAAGGGAAAAGGTGAAGCAGGAGAGAGGGAAGGAGAGGATGCTGGAAGGAAGGAAGAAAGAAAGGAAGGAATTAAAAAGAAAAAGGTAGGAGAGAGACAAAAGTGGGGAGGGAGGGAGGGAGAAAGGGAAGGAGGAAAGCGGTATGCGATTGTGTCATGCCCAGTATTGGTACATTGAGCATGGGTTTTTCAATTCATTATTGTTAGTAATAATAAACTCCTGGGGCCTATCCATCTGTGACTTTCTGATTACATGACCAACCATGCATAGTACATGGATGCTTTTAGTCATAAGAAATAAAGAAGGGGGGGCAGCTTTCAGTTCTGGACCCTTTCAGAAACAGAAAAAACAGTTAGCTAACAAGGTATCCTAATTGACTGAATACTGTGGACTTTAAAAGTGCCAGAGAAATTTAGCCTTTAAAGAACTGCATAAAATATTTTTATCACATCTCTTCCTTGGTAACTTTAATAAAGTCTAGTGCCTTCAGGGACCAAGATCCATATAAATTAACTGCCTTCAGCTTGGAGCATTAGGGTCTTTATCTTTTGTCAGTTTAATTATGTGTTTAATTTTATTTTGAACATTTTTTGAAATGACCCACACTAAGAGCAACCTTGATTGTTTAATTAAACAAATGAATGCTGATATATCTGGCATTATCAAAACTCTAATTTGTCATATTAATGTTTTATAGGGAGCCAAGAGCTCCATGGTGATACTCAGGCAAGTCAGGTACTCAAAACTCTATCTGCCTACCTTTCCAGAGTAATTTAGTGATCTAACTTGGTTGTGCAGCTATCTTGATACTAATTTGTGGCTGAACTAGAACTCCAGTATGCTATTAGGTATTTACCTAATTTCTCTGCAGAAACGTTTGCATGGTATAGGATACAGACTTGAAAAAAATAAAATGGTACATCCAGAATAAGTTGAGCTCCCGAAGTGTTTAAGACAATAGGCAAGACATCAGCCCATGGCCACCAGTCCTCTTTATATTCTTTATACCTCCTGTCAAACCATTACTCTCACTTCCAAAAAGGTAAACTTCATGCAGTTTCCAGCTTGCCCCTTCATGATTCTGTTCAGCTTTTAGGCATGGTCCCCTACTTCATAATCAGGAGAAGCAGGAGTCTTAAACTTCTGCTACACTCAGAATCTTGAAAGACCTCTTGTACTGACTTGCTTACTACTCTGAACCCTGACTCTGATAATCCTCATGGCTTTTGACCTCATAACTTTTTTTTCCACTTTGGACCAAGTTTCATTTCTTGTTTTAGAAACACATGAATAGCCCTTCTGGAATGGCTTGGTGTCCAAAATGCTCTGGATACCTACAGCTCATATATATAAATTGTGGCTCCTTGTAGAGGTTCTGAATGTTTCTCAGCCAATCTTTTCTATACAACTTTATCAAATAGATTTCCCAGAAAGAGCTTTGATGATGTTCTTCCTGCCTAAAGTCATTCGGTGATTTTCACACTGTCACCAATACAAATTACAGGTTCCTTAACAAAATCTTTCAAACTTTAGCTCCAGATCAGTATGTCGGACTTATAATCTCTAGCTCCTACTACTATACTTACATGACATAAAATAAACCTCCCATTCTTCCTGGATTATATTTTATGCTTTTCCTCTTTCGTGTTTTTGCTCACACTTTCTTCATATGCCTGAACATTCTTATTTACAGTTTTCTATATAACAAAACATGTACCTTTTATGAGGAAGCTCATCAAAATGTCCACAATTCTATTCTATCTACCACACGATTGAGGGTATCAACTAACCTGTGCTGGATCGATGATAGCATCATCATATCACCACTCCCAGAGGGATGGCCTCAAGAATAGACAGACTGGGCAACTGCCCATATCTTGGTCTCAAGAGATGTTCCACTGCTCCTTCCCAAAGGAGGGATATTTACTTAGGCTGAGGCCTAGAGTTTGAGGAGTGACTATAGAAAGAACATAGCAGACCAAGGAAACATGTGCAAAGGTGGTATATAAATCACTGTATTCTAGTAATTACAAGTGCTCTATCTTGTGATACAACTGGATATAGAACAGAAAGGAAAAATTGTGTTTTAGATAATGTTGGGTATATAGAATTAAATTAATGATAACCCACGCTTTGTGAGACACTATTATCTGTGTACGGCCTTATTTTATTCTGCTCATTTATTTTTAAAATTAATTCTAGATTTTTACCATTATAACCAGGGTTGCTGTGCTCAATCTTGTATCCTGGTCCACACTTCAAAAGTTTATTTTGGATATCTACCTAGAAGTAGAATTGCTGGGTGTTAGGGTATGTTTAATGTTTATAAGACAAGGCCAAATTGCTGTGATCTGGGAGATAGCAATTAGAGATATAATTCAGATGAAAATACCCAACCAAGTTATTCACCCCCCCAAATTTGCTCAGCCATGTTTTTTACTTGATGCTACTCATGATTACATATGAAAATTAGCTAGCACCAACCACAGTCCTGGAATTTGCAGAAGAAGGGTTTTATTTTCACTGGAGTGAGGCTTATTGAGCTCCTTCACTACCTTTATGGTAGAGGCCATACTGCTTTGGTACTCTCCCTATTTATCCAGCCAGGCCCATGGCAGTTACAGCACTAGATTTGTTTTTCATTATGTTCAGTTAGCCAACGTATAGTACATCATAAGTTTTTGTTGTAGTGTTGAACAATTCATTAGTTGTGTATAACACCCAGTACTCATCCCAAAATATGCTCTCCTTAATAGCTCTAGATTTTTATGTTATAGTAATAACCCAACAGAGCTTGGCCTCACATCTAGCATCATGCAACTCTTGCCTCCTACAGCCAGGGCTCCACTGCTATTGCTGAGGTACAAGGCACTATAGGATCTGCTTGGTGCCTACACACTTACACTGGGCTCACCTACCCAAGCCCATGAGGCTACAGGTAGGCCAGCATGGGGTGCTGCTGGCTTGCACACCACATACCTCCTTAATGACTCATTCTGTACCCTGTGACTCATCTGCGGATGCATCTGCTGCCGTGCCTTGGAATTTGTTCCTCAGCAGCCATGGGGGACTATGTCTCACACCTGAAGTACGGAAGAACTGATGCTCAGTAGGGTATATTTTCACTAATAGGAGAGGAAAGAGACTAAGAAGCCAAATATGTTTGTTGCAGCTGTGGTCAGCCAGAAATATGCCTATATATTTATTCTGCCTCTTTCTCTATATTCCCCTTTTCCCTCACTCTTGGTTCTGAGACTGCCTCCCTCCTAAATTAAAAAGCAGTACTAGCATATAAATTTTTGCCTTGGGAAAACCAGGTGGCATTCTAGACTAGTGAAATTACATGAGAAAAAGTATTGAAGCAGTAGTCAGTGTCACATTTGTAGGAAGAAAGAAACTCAGCCCAGTTGCAGCAGAACATATACCCTCCCCTCTAATTCACAGATTGCCTGGCCAGCTAAATAACTGGTTATATCATGCCACATGACCTCCTTGATCCACATAACAACTGAATTATTCCTTGTGGAACTGATTACACCAGTCCCTTTCTATTCCCTATAGGGCCTTCCATTTCTCTATTTCACTATTCACAGCTTCACTCCCAACCCAGATCATCCTTTTTATGTAGCCACATCCTTTTTTTTAGTTTTTTTTTAATAATTTTTATTGTTATGTTAATCACCATACATTACATCATTAGTTTTTGATGTAGTGTTCCATGATTCATTGTTTGTGCATAACACCCAGTGCTCAACACAGAATGTGCCCTCTTTAATACCCATCACCAGGCTAACACATCCCCCCACCCCCGTCCCCTCTAGAACCCTCAGTTTGTTTTTCAGAGTCCATCATCTCTCATGGTTCATCTCCCCCTCCGACTTACTCCCCTTCATTCTTCCCCTCCTGCTATCTTCTTCCTCTTTTTTTTTCTTAACATATATTGCATTATTTGTTTCAGAAGTACAGATCCATGATTCATCAGTCTTGTACAATTCACAGTGCTCACCATAGCACATACCCTCCCCAATGTCTATCACCCAGCCACCCAATTCCTCCCAACCCCCACCATTCCAGCAACCTTCAGTTTGTTTCCTGAGATTAAGAATTCCTCATATCAGTGAGGTCATATGATACATGTCTTTCTCTGATTGACTTATTTCACTCAGCATAACACCCTCCAGTTCCATCCACGTCGTTGCAAATGGCAAGATCTCATTCCTTTTGATGGCTGCATAATATTCCATTGTGTATATATACCACTTCTTCTTTATCCATTCATCTGTCGATGGACATCTTGGTTCTTTCCACAGTTTGGCTATTGTGGACAATGCTGCTATAAACATCAGGGTCACGTACCCCTTCAGATCCCTACATTTGTATCTTTGGGGTAAATACCCAGGAGTGCAATGGCTGGATCGTATCGTAACTCTATTTTCAACTGTTTGAGGAACCCCCATACTGTTTTCTAGAGTGGTTGCACCAGCTTGCATTCCCACCAACAGTGTAGGAGGGTTCCCCTTTTCCACATCCCGCCAACATCTGTCGTTTCCTCACTTGTTAATTTTAGCCATTAACGTGGGTGTGAGGTGGTATCTCATTGAGGTTTTGATTTGGATTTCCCTGATGCCGAGCGATGTTGACCACTTTTTCATGTGTCTGTTGGCCATTTGGATGTCTTCTTTGGAAAAATGTCTGTTCATGTGTTCTGCCCATTTCTTGATTGGATTATTTGTTCTTTGGGTGTTGAGTTTGATAAGTTCTTTATAGATTTTGGATACTAGCCCTTTATCTGATATGTCATTTGCAAATATTTTCTCCCATTCTGTCGGTTGTCTTTTGGTTTTGTGGACTGTTTCTTTTGCTGTGCAAAAGCTTTTTATCTTGATGAAATCCCAATAGTTCATTTTTGCCCTTGCTTCCCTTGCCTTTGGCGATGATTCTAGGAAGAAGTTGCTGCAGCTGAGGGCGAAGAGGTTGCTGCCCGTGTTCTCCTTTAGGATTTTGATGGACTCCTGGCTCACGTTTAGGTCCTTCATCCAATTTGAGACTATTTTTGTGTGTGGTGTAGGGGAATGGTCCAGTTTCATTCTTCTGCATGTGGCTGTCCAATTTTCCCAACACCATTTGTTGAAGAGACTGTCTTTTTGCCATTGGACATTCTTTCCTGCTTTGTCAAAGATGAGTTGACCATAGAGTTGAGGATCCATTTCTGGGCTCTTGATTCTGTTCCATTGATCTATGTGTCTGTTTTTGTGCCAGTACCATACTGTCTTGATGATGACAGCTTTGTAATAGAGCTGGAAGTCTGGAATTGTGATGCCGCCAGCTTTGCTTTTCTTTTTCAAGATTCCTCTGGCTATTTGGGGTCTCTTCTGGTTCCATACAAATTGTAGGATTATTTGTTCCATTTCTTGAAAAAGGTGGATGGTATTTTGATGGGGATTGCATTGAATGTGTAGATTGCTCTAGGTAGCATTGACATCTTCACAATGTTTGTTCTTCCAATCCATGAGCATGGTACGTTTTTCCATTTCTTTGTGTCTTCTTCCATTTCTTTCATGAATATTTTATAGTTTTCTGAGTACAGATCCTTTGCCTCTTTGGTTACATTTATTCCTAGGTATCTTATGGTTTTGGGTGCAGTTGTAAATGGGATCGACTCCTTGATTTGTCTCTCTTCTGTCTTGTTGTTGGTGTATAGGAATGCCACTGATTTCTGTGCATGGATTTTATATCCTGCTACTTTACTGAATTCCTGTATGAGTTCTAGCCGTTTTGGGGTGGAGTCTTTTGGGTTTTCCACATAGAGTATCATATTATCTGCAAAGAGTGAGAGTTTGACGTCCTCTTTGCCGATTTGGATGCCTTTGATTTCTTTTTGTTGTCTGATTGCTGTGGCTAGGACCTCTAATATTATGTTGAATAGCAGTGGTGAGAGTGGACATCCCTGCCGCGTTCCTGACCTTAGGGGAAAAGCTCTCAGCTTTTCCCCATTGAGAATGATATTCGTTGTAGGTTTTTCATAGATGGCTTTTATGATATTGAGGTATGTACCCTCTATCCCTATACCCTGAAGAGTTTTATCAAGAAAGGATGCTGTACTTTGTCAAATGCTTTTTCTGCATCTATTGAGAGGATCATATGATTCTTGTTCTTTCTTTTGTTAATGTACTGTATCACATTGATTGATTTCCTGATGTTGAACCAGCTTTGCAGCCCAGGGATAAATCCCACTTGGTCATGGTGAATAATCCTTTTAATGTACTGTTGGATCCTATTGGCTAGTATTTTGGTGAGAATTTTTGCATCCATGTTCTTCAAGGATATTGGTCTGTAATTCTCCTTTTTGACGGGGCCTTTGTCTGGTTTTGGGATCAAGGTAATGGTGGCCTCATAAAATGAGTTTGGAAGTTTTCCTTCCATTTCTATTTTTTGTAACAGTTTCAGCAGAATAGGTATTAATTCTTCTTTAAATGACTGATAGAATCCCCCTGGGAATCCATCTGGCCCTGGGCTTTTGTTTGTTGGGAGATTTTTGATGACAGCTTCAATTTCCTTAGTGGTTATAGGTCTGTTCAGGTTTTCTCTTTCTTCCTGGTTCAATTTTGGTAGTTGATACATCTCTAGGAATGCACCCATTTCCTCTAGGTTATCTAATTTGCTGGCATAGAGTTGCTCATAATATGTTCTTATAATTGTTTGTATTTCTTTGGTGTTGGTTGTGATCTCTCCTCTTTCATTCATGATTTTCTTGATTTGGGTCCTTTTCTTTTCTTTTGATAAGTCTGGCCAGAGGTTTATCAATCTTGTGAATTCTTTCAAAAAACCAGCTCCTAGTTTCGTTGATCTGTTCTACTGTTCTTTTGGTTTCTATTTCATTGATTTCTGCTCTGATCTTTATGATTTCTCTTCTCCTGCTGGGTGTAGGCTTTTTTTGCTGTTTTTTCTCCAGCTCCTTTAGGTGTAGGGTTAGGTTGTGTATTTGAGACCTTTCTTGTTTCTTGAGAAAGGCTTGTATTGCTATATACTTTCCTCTCAGGACAGCCTTTGCTCAATCCCAAAGATTTTGAACAGTTCTGTTTTCATTTTCATTGGTTTCCATGAATTTTTAAAATTATTCTTTAATTTCCTGGTTAATCCATTCATTTTTTAGTAGGATGCTCTTTAGCCTCCACGTATTTGAGTTCTTTCCGACTTTCCTCTTGTGATTGAGTTCTAGTTTCAAAGCATTGTGGTCTGAAAATGTGCAGGGAATAATCCCAATCTTTTGGTACTGGTTGAGACCTAATTTGTGACCTAGGATGGGATCTATTCTGGAGAATGTTTCATGGGCACTGGAGAAGAATGTGTATTCCGTTGCTTTGGGATGGAATGTTCTGAATATGTCTCTGAAGTCCATTTGGTCCAGTGTGTCATTTAAAGTCTTTATTTCCTTGTTGATCTTTTGCTTAGATGATCTGTCCATTTCAGTTAGGGGGGTGTTAGGGTCCCCCATTATTATTGTATTGTTGTCCATGTGTTTCTTTGCTTTTGTTATTAATTACCTTATATAATCGGCTGCTCCCACGTTAGGGGCATAGATATTTACAATTGTTAGATCTTCTTGTTGGATAGACCCTTTAAGTAGGACATAGTGTCCTTCCTCATCTCTTATTACAGTCTTTTTTTTTAAATCTAATTTGTCTGATAGAAGGATTGCCACCCCAGCTTTCTTTTGGTGTCCATGAGCATGGTAAATGGTTTTCCATGCCCTCACTTTCAATCTGGGGGTGTCTTTGGGTCTAAAATGAGTCTCTTACAGACAGCATATTGATGGGTCTTGTTTTTTAATACTATCTGATAGCCTGTGTCTTTTGATTGGGGCATTGAGCCCATTTACATTCAGGGTAACTATTGAAAGGTATGAATTTAGTGCCATTGTATTGCCTGTAAGGTGACTGCTACTGTATATTGTCTGTGTTCCTTTCTGATCTATGCTGCTTTGAGGCTCTCTTTTTGCTTAGAAGACCTCTTTCAATATTTCTTGTAGGGCTGGTGTTGTGTTTGCAAATTCCTTTAGTTTTTGTTTGTCCTGGAATCTTTTTATCTCTCCTTCTATTTTCAATGATAGCCTAGCTGGATATAGTATTCTTGGTTGCATATTTTTCTTGTTTAGTGCTCTGAAGATATCATGCCAGTCCTTTCTAGCCTGCCAGGTCTCTGTGGATAGGTCTGTAGCCAATCTAATGTTTCTACCATTGTAGGTTACATATCTCTTCTCCCGAGATGCTTTCAGGATTTTCTTTTTGTCTCTGAGACTCGTAAGTTTTAGTATTAGATGTTGGAGTGTTGACCCATTTTCATTGATTTTGAGAGGGGTTCTCTGTGCCTCCTGGATTTGGTTGCCTGTTTCCTTCCCCACATTAGGGAAGTTCTCTGCTATAATTTGCTCCAATATACCTTCTGCCCCTCTCTCCCTTTCTTCTTCTTCTGGGATCCCAATTATTCTAATGTTGTTTCGTCTTATCATATCGCTTATCTCTCGAATTCTGCCCTCGTGATTCTGTAGTTGTTTATCTCTCTTTTTCTCAGCCTCTTTATTTTCCATCATTTGGTCTTCTATAGTGCTGATTCTGTCTTCTGCCTCATTTATCCTAGCAGTTAGTGCCCCCATTTTTGATTGCACCTCATTAATAGCCTTTTTGATTTCGACTTGGTTAGATTTTAGTTCTTTTATTTCTCCAGAAAGGTTTTCTCTAATAACTTCCACACTTTTTTCAAGCCCAGCTAATATCTTTAAAGTCATGATTCTGAACTCTAGGTCCAACATCGTACTAATGTCAGTATTGAGTAGGTCCCTGGCAGACAGTACTACCTCTTGTTCTTTTCGCTGAGGTGATTTTTTTTGTCTTGTCATTTTGTCCAGAGGAGAACTGATGAATGAGAGAACAGAATGCTAACAGGTTAACAACGTCTCCAGCAAATATAGTGTATAGAAATCAGAAAAGACCTGAAACCAGGGGACAAGAAAGGGAAAGAAAGAAGAGAAAAAAAAAAAAAGGAAAAAGAAAAAGATAAAAACAAACAAAAACAGAACAAAACAAGAAAAAAACAGAATATGATCAAATATGATCAGGCTAGTGCATAGATCATTGCCAAACACTAACTTTTGGGCATATTTTTGTCTGTTAGAAGAAAGTGTCTGCTAAAATTTTAAAGGAAGAAGACTTATATATGTACAAAATAAAGGTTGATACAATGAAGGGATGGCAGGTGACTGTAAAGATGAAAATTATAAAAGATTTTATAAAAGGAATTGATAAGATAAGAAGTTGTTTTTAAAAAGAAAGAGGAAGATTTAAAAAGAAAAAAAAAGAAAAAAAGAAAAAAAAGGGAGAGAATGTGATCAGGCAGGAGACTAGAACAAAGCCATACACTAGTTATTTAGGGTATATTTTGATCTGTTAGAAGAAACTGTATCTCAAAATTTTAAAGAGAGAACAACTTATATATATATGCCAAAAATAAGGGTAACTAGTATGAAGGGATAAAAATATGACTCTAAAAATGAAAAATAAAAAATGTTTTTTTTTAAAAAAGGATTGATAAGATGTTGTCGGAAAAGGGAAAAAGAAAAATCAAAAAAAAACAGTTAAAAAAATTAAGTTTGAAAAACTAATGAATCATGGTAAAAAAGCCATGAATTCTATGTGCAGTATTCCCCTAGTGCTGGAGTTCTCCTGTTCTCCTTGATTGGTAAACTTGGTCTTGGTTTGCTGGCTGTTTGTGCTGATCTTCTGGGGGAGGGGCCTGTTGCTGTGGTTCCCAAATGTCTTTGCTGGAGGTGGAATTGCCCCGCCCTTGTCAGTCCTGGCTAAGCAAGCTGCTCCGGTTTGCTCTCAGGAGCTTTTGTTCTCTGCTAGCTCTCGGTCCAGCTTTGGAGGACCAGGGTGAAAATGGTGGCTTCCCAGTCTCCACCTGGAGGATCTGAGAACTCGGGGCCTCGCTCCTCAGTGCGCCCCCAGAGAAAAGCAGTCACTCCCGTCTCCCCGGTCTCCAGCCGCACTGCGTGCTCACCCGGCCTGTGACAGAGCATTTCTATCTCTGGCACCCGACCCCGTGTGGAGTCTCCAAACCCAGCAGATCCCTGCGGTGCGCTCCTGCGCCGCTCCTCCCGGGGGAGGAAGGGGAGTCCCCCCGGCTCTGCCGCTTGTTGGGTCCCTGCTGGAGGAGCAGTGGCCCGACTGTGCCGCGGGTCACAGTTTATGGCAACCCCGAGCTGAGAGCCCGTGCCTCGGCTCTGTCTCTGCATCCGGCTTCCCCGCTCCGATACCTGGGAGCTCTGCTGCACTCAGGCACCCCCGGTCTTTCTGTGACCCCAAGGGGCCTGAGACCACACTGTCCCACGAGGGTTCCACCCCCGCTTAGCCACTGGAGCGACGTCCCTCAGCGGAGCCGACTTCTAAAAGTTCTGATTTTTTGCTCCGCGGCTCTATCACTTGCCAGAAGCGGCCGACGGAGGCCCCCTCCCCCGCTATCTATCCTCCCGAATATTGCCTTGGATTCACTTCTCCGCACGTCCTACCTTCCAGAAAGTGGTCGCTTTTCTGTTCAGAGTGTTGTTACTCTTCTTATCTTCGGTCTCCTGTTGAGTTCGTAGGTGTTGAAAATGGTTTGATCCCTATTCAGCTGAATTCCTGAGACCAGACGAAATCCAGGTCTCCTACTCCTCCGCCATCTTCCTCCGCCCCCCCTTTTTTCAGTTTTTTAGTTGAAGTGAGAGTCATACAACTAAATTAACCATTTAAAAGTGAACAATTCAGTGTATTCACAATGTTTTGCAACCATCACCTCTATCTAATCCTAAAACATTTCATCACCTCCAAAGAAAATCTCATACCCATTAAGTATTTGTCTGGTCACATACTTTTTTTATTAATATCATCTCTTCTTTACCTCCAACATCCATCTACTAAACTCAGGAAAACATATATCTGTTTTTATCCTCCAGAAATCCTTGCTTGGTAAGTAAAAAAAAAAAATATGTGTATATATGTAAATCACTGCCAGTAAGTTTATCAAATAAGATGGAAATCTTCTGAAGTAAGATCAACCAGAGAGCAGGATTCAACTAAATTCCACATATATTTATGAAGCACCCACTATGTGTAAGGCTGAGGGAGGACAGGGGTTTAAATTCACATTTATTGTGTGATTTCATGTGCTAGTCACCATGTGCATTACTACTTTTTGGCCATTCAGTCCTTACACTAAGCCTATACAGTTAAGAATTGTGTTTCCTGTTCTGCAGATGAGAAAACTAAGGCTTAGAGAGGCTAGGTGGGATATTCAGATGACCAGAACCCAAATTTGCAAAGACAAACCCCAGCCCCTTTCCACTAAACTATCCTTTCTCAAAATTATTAATATTTTAGGAATATTTAAAAATTATCTTTGGATATATAATATTAAACCTAAAACAGTTAATTCTATAACAGTAGTTATCTATTGCTACATAACAAATCACTCCAAAACTTAGTGGGTTAAAACAATAATAATTTATTTGCTCACAATTGTGTCCATAAGCAATTTGAGCTGGACTCTGTTGGGCAGTTCTGCAAATCTCACATGGATTCTTTAAATACTTACAGTCATCTAATGGCCAACTAGGGCTGATCTAAGATGGTCTCACTTACATATCTGGCAGTTGGTGAGACTGTCATCTGGAGTGATATCTCAGGTTTCCTTCATGTTGTCTCTCATTCTCTAGCAGGATAGATGACTTCTTCATACAATGACAGAAATATTTTAATAGCACCAAAGCAGAATGGTAAGGGCTCTTAATGCCTACCTTCAAAAATCAATCTCTTCTGCCCATTCTGGTGGTTAAAGCAAGTCATAATGCCAGTCTAGATGGAAAGGATGAAGAAATAGACTCTACCTCTTGATTGGAAGACTGTCAATATCACATTGCAAAGGAGCATGAACTTAGGGTGCTATGTTTAATTGGAGGCCATTTTTTAAATAATCTACCATACATAATCTGGAATCAGTTCTTCCCAACTGATTGCTTTTCTGTTTTTGTAAAGTCCCAGACCCCTTCAAGTGTTTTTTTGTTTGTTTGGTTGGTTGTTTTTTTCTGTTGTTGTTTTTTTTGTAGAGTAGGAACCAGGTTATCTTTGGAATTACTATTCTGGTGCCTACAGTGGGTGGACCCGATAAGAGGTTTGAATATTGTTTCCATTTGTGTGGGTTACACACCACCTAGAGTCATCAGCATACTCCAGTACAAGGTTTGATCACAGCCCATATTTCAAGTGATTTTTGGATCCAACCAAAACACTCCAGTTCTAAATGAGTTTAGAGTGGAAACAGATGAACATTTTAAAAAGACTCTTTTTCTGCAAGAATATGTCCAAAAATAAACTCTGGAAATAAGTGATGTGGCAACAGAACTCACATATGTTTCTAACTATTAGAAGTGCAGGAGCTACAGTGTGATAGTCATTCCACTGACCATCATCCTTCCTCAGCTGACTTGTTCCTTCCTTACATACTGATTCAGTAAGTATGATCAATGGCTATGGTCATAGCTAGCTCTGCATCCTTGAAGTATCTCTCTTTTTAGCACTTCTGTGTATTTCCCAGGGAGACGGTCACCTTTTCCTCTGTGCCCATCCCCAAATCTGCAACATATATATATATATATATATATATATATATATATATATATATATTACTCACACATTTTCCTATGGAAGCTATGAGAATGTACCTTGTAAACCTTTAATATAGGGAAACATAATTGACCTAGGACTCTAGCTGCTGTACTCTAAAATCCACTGCTGCACTTGCTCAAAAGCCACTTTTCTCACAGATTGCTCCTTGCCAAAGACCCAATGTTGAGTATGACAGGAATATACTAAGACAAACCCATTCTTGGAAGACATGAGACTCCTCTGACAGGTGACTTTGGCTCAAGGACTCCCCAGTGATCTTGCTGAACTTTTTACCCAAACTTCCCTCCCTACTTTGCTTGGGTTCAGACTCACATTGCAATCTCAATGGATTCCAAGCCTCTTTGGCTCTCTCCCCATTTTCTCTCACGGGCATTTACTCTAATAGAATACTAACAATTTTCAATCCTGTTTTGGCATCTGCTTATCAGGAGATGTGAACTAACAAATTGCTCTGCCACTTGACTGTGAATTCCTTATGGTTTTAGAATATGTGGTATACATCTCTATTTTTACTTCATAGTATACTCCTGATATATGGTTAATGCTCACAGAAATCTTCTGAGTGACAAATTCCAAACTGCATTATAAAAATAACAACTGTTTGTTGACAGCGTATGGGCCAGATAGTGGGCTAAATCGTATATAAGAATTACTGTATTTAATCCTCATAACAACAACCTCTATTATCTCTGTATTAGAGATAAATGAACTGGAGTATAGAGATGGTAAGTAATTTGTTTAAATCATATAGGTGGTAAATAGTAGATCTGAGACTTGAACTGAAAATGTCAGATTCTAGAGGACATATCTTAGTAACTAAAATACATCTCTTCCCTATGTTCCAGCTACTATGATAGAGGATGAATAAAACATATAGAGATGACCAAGAAATAGTTCCAAATTTCCAGGTCCACATTAGAAAAGAGACACTTTGTTCATTCATTAATACATTGAGCATCAACTATCTTCCAGGAACCACATTAAGTCTTGGCAGATTGTGGATAAGGCATTGACCCTGCCTTCAAGAAAGTTACAATCTTGGAGGGAAACAGACATGCGAGCATACAATGCCCCTCACTATGGTAAATGTTAGACAGGGGGAAGTATGGCATGAGAATCAGATGTGTACCTTGTGGAAACTGAGTGTGGGAGAGGGAGGAAGGCATGGGGCGAGGAAGGCTTCCCTGAGAAGATTATGCCAGACTGGAAGCCGTATGAAGCAGTAACATTTTACAGGGAAGGGAGAAAGAGCAACTAATGAACTGAGGACAGAGATGTCTAGGGATTTGCTATTTTGACCAGGACTTGAACAATGGTCAGAATTTTAACAAGGGTGATATTGGGAAAGGATACTGTGAGCAGAGACAAGTAAAATACATAAAAGTGTGGAGGTGGGACCTTATACCATGTGTTCCCTGAATAATAAGTGTAAGTGAATCACAAGGTACAGGGAAGAAGTTAATAGACTATAGTATCTGAAAAACCATCCAAATTCATTGTTGAAGGGTTTGAAAATCAATGTGAGAGCATCCTGAATGTTATTATTGTAGTACCAAAGTGCATGGAGTTTAAGTAGGACAGAAGCATCAACATATTTGGACAGAATAGTCTGATATATTATCCCAAGGACCTCTAAGATATGAAGAGTAAAAATAAATCTTAAGACAATAAGAGAAAGGAGAACATTTTATTCAATGCCTATTATGTCCATTGTCTAAGGGTAGCTATTTTGTTTATATTCGTTCATTCAATCCAACAAATAGTATCATAAGGTAGATATTAATGCCTTTATTTTACTGGTTAGAAAGCAGCTCAGAAAGGTTAACTTACTTTCTCCAAAACAAACAGTAAGATAGAAAGTAGTAGAGCTAGAATTTGAACCCAGGTCTATCTGACTCCCAAGTTTGTACTCTTAGCCTATTCTCTACCATCTTTAAATCAGAGAAGGACTTTGAAATTGTATATTTATTCTGTTAATCACTAAGCAAGTCAACAAATATTTATTAGTCTCCCTCTATTTGCCAGGCCCTGTTCTAGCTGCTATGAATATAGAGTGAACCACACAGGTAAATCCCAAATATGGAGCTTACATTATAGTGGAGAGAGACTGACACTATACTAATGAAAAAAAAAAAAAGAGAGAGAGATGTTAGGAGGTTGTGAGTGCTATATAGAATAAAACAGGGTAAGAGGATAAAGACTGAGGATTTGAAGGTTATAATTTTATATTGTATGGTTAGGAAAGGTAGCATTTGAACAGATTTCAAAGAAGTGTGAATTTCTTAGAGAAGAGTTTCTAGGCAGAGGAAACAGTATAAGTGCCCTTAGTGAAGTAAAGCAAGTGAGATAGAGAGTGGTAAGAGATGAGATCAGTAGGGATGCAGGGTGATACAGCATGCAGGGCCTTGGAGGCTACAGTAAGGACTAGAAATTTTACTCTGAGATGGAAAGCCATTAGAACATTTGAGCAAAGGAACAACAAGATCTGATTTACTATGTGAAGAAGAGAATATGAGTAAGAGTGGAAGCAAAGAAACCAGCTAGGAGTAATTTAAATTAGAGGTGACCTTAGACTAGGTGACTGCAGTGGGAGATGTGATCAGAGGTGGGATTAATTGTGAAGGTAGAGAAAATGGGATTTTCTGAATGATTGGATACATGGTGTGAGAGAAAAAGAAAAGCTAAAAATTCATCCAAGTTCTTTGATCTAAACACCTGGTCAAACGGTAGTTCCATGAATGTATATATGGAATACTATGGGATGTATGACCAGGAGAAAAGTTGGAACTGGAGACAATATATATCTGACAGTATACAGATGGTATTTCAAGCCACAGAACTAGATGAAATCACTTAGAAAGTGAATGTAGGTAGAAAAAACTCCAACACTTACATATTGAGCATACTGAGAAAGAGAGGAAGATATATATATTAAAAAAAAGGAATGGTCAGGAGGTAAGGAGGAAACCAGGAGAGTGTAGAGTTTCAAGACAAGCAAAGTGCTTATGAAGGAGGGAGTATATGAGGATTCCAATGTCTTCACATCCCTGCCAACACCAGTTAAAATCTTTTAGGGTTTTTTTTGGTAATAGCCATCCTAATAGGTGTAACGTGGTATCTTATTATAATTTTGATTTGAATTTTCCTGATAATCAAAGATGTTGAACATCCTTTCATATACTGTTGGCCATTTGTAAGTCTTCTTTTGGAGAAATGTGAAATGGTGCAGCAGCTATGGAAAACAGTTTGGGGATGGCTCAAAATATTAAAAATAAACCTACTATAGAATACCAAATAAAAGAAGATGTGGTATATATATACACAATGGAATATTATGCAGCCATCAAAAGGAATGAGATCTTGCCATTTGCACCGACGTGTATGAACTGGAGGGTGTTATGCCGAGTGAAATAAGTCAATCAGAGAAAGACATGTATCATATGACCTCACTGATATGAGGAATTCTTAATCTCAGGAAACAAACTGAGGATTGCTGGAGTGGGGGTGCGGTGGGAGGGATGGGGTGGCTGGGTGATAGACTTTGGGGAGGGTATGTGCTATGATGAGCGCTGTGAATTGTGCAAGACTGTTGAATCACAGATCTGTACCTCTGAAACAAATAATGCAATATATGTTAAGAAAAAAAAGAAGAAGAAAATAGCAAGAAGGAGAGAATGAAGGGGGGTAAATCGGAAGGGGAGACGAACCATGAGAGACGATGGACTCTGAAAAATAAACTGAGGGTTCTAGAGGGGAGGGGAGTCGGGGGATGGGTTAGCCTGATGATGGGTATTAAAGAGGGCACGTTCTGCATGGAGCACTGGGTGTTATGCACAAACAATGAATCATGGAACACTGCATCACAAACTAATGATGTAATGTATGGTGATTAACATAACAATAAAAAAAATTTAAAGAAAAAACCCTAACATCCCACTTCTTAGTATCTATCTGAAAGAACTGAAATCAGAATCTTAAAGAGATTTCTGCACTCCCATGTTCACTGAAACATTATTCACAATAACCAAGATATAGAAACAACCTAAGTATCATCAACAGATGAATGAATAAAGCAATATTGTGTATACATAAAATGGAATGTATACGGAATATATGATATATATATGATATATTACTCAACTTTAAAAAAGATATTACTCTGCCACTTGCAACAACATGGATGAATCTGGAGACATTACGCTAAATGAAATGTATTAGTCAAAAAAGGACAAATACTGCATGATTCAACTTGTGAAGTATGAAATAGTTAAACTTGGCCTATGTAGTATGGGCTCACCTGAGGCTGTAATTTAAAGAGAAATAAAAAAATCATGGTTTTAGTTTTTCTCCAGATACATCCATCTGCTCATGAACAACTGGTAAAATTTATTCTGATATATTTGGATCTGACCAGAGTTGGGGCTTTTCTAGGAAGTAGGACAGGGGAAAAGGGGGCAAGATAGTTGAAAGTGTATGCAGAGGAATGATTATTACGATAAAACATGAATTCTAAGCTGATAAAGAAGAAAATAAATATACAAGGAGGGTGAGAGCAGCACTGAAAAGATATTAGGAACAATGGTATGAGTTTCTTCTGGGGGGTCACAGAATTATACACATGGGATTTGAAAGGGATTAACTGAAAAAGATAAGAGATGATACAGGTATTTCTTTCACATTTTATCATCTCTCAAAAGAGAAATGTAGTGGCATCTTAGTTTAAATAAAATATGTAATAACTGATAAGGTCTAGATTATGACAATGACTAGAGTTTCTGAGGATGGTGAATATGAAAGAACTGAGATGCCAGACATGAAAATATTGAATGTTGAAATAATCAAGAATAATAACAGGAGTGGTGATAGGACCCTGGAAAAAAGGTATTCTCTATGATGCTTTCCAGCTCTCATGTGCTATAGTTCTATAGTTCTATTACTAAAACCAGTACGGAAAAACCTTACTTGATTGACTTACTATATATAGTGAGACTCAAAGATACCAAAAAATAGGACAAGGTCTACAGGGAATCATGTTAAGTTGAACTGAAAAGTTAGTAGGCTATCCTGAGTTCCAAATCAGGATCAAAGACTTTCACTCATGGAGCTTTTAAGATTCCAAATAAATGACTACATAGGCAGTGGTTTGAGCTACCTAAAGGAGAGATGAGATGCTACCAGAGTAGATAGTGTGGTGATGAACTACAAGTCACGGATTCTATGCATAGTTTTATTCCTGATATAAATTATACAGACAAGAGTCATTAACTCTTCTTGATCATTCTTCATGCCTGTACAATCATGTACACAATCATTCTAGGAGGGCATAATGTTATTAAGGGTAAAACAAAATTATAGACTAGATTTTCCATATTCTCTAAGCAAATAGTAGGTATTCATTCCATAAATGTTTGATGATGATGTTAGGAATGAAAGAGCCATATTCTCCATACTTGGAAAGTATATATCTTATTGACCAATTATTAGTAAGCAGGCATAATGTTGAGTACCAACTATATACAGAGCATTAGGATCAGTTTCAAGTTGTGGTAAAATAGGTGAAAAGAAGTGAAATCTCCACGAATAAAACTTAGTAAGGAACCTAGACATATCTATATATTTATATGCACATGCATACAAACACAGACACACACTTCCAGAAACACATGAATCTGCATATTTAGTCATAGGAACTGGCATTCATACCACATCACAAAAATGAAAAGTATATATAGAGTACTTCAGTCCCATTTGTATAGCTATCTTGAGAAAGGACAATCCCTCAAGTTATAAAATAGCATATGAATTCCTCTTGCTTATATGATCACCAGAGCAAGTTGAAATAATGATTTGCCTTTTCATTAGGTTTGGTGATAGAAGATAATACACAGCTGTTAGAGCACATGGGCCAGTGTAATCTGCCTCTAGTGAGAGTCATTTCTCAATATAAATTAATAAATTATTATACCAATGCCTCTTTAATCCCTTATACAAAATTGTAGCTAATATAGGTTTGTACTTCAGATCCTGATAGTACTCCTAAGTACTATCAAAGAGAGTCTCTTAACCTTCTAGAGATCTCTCTTCTCTTTCTCTTTTATAAACACACACACACACACACACACACACACACACACACACACACAGAGTCCTATAATGTATGTGGGGAAATTTGGAATGGGGTTGCCAGAACACAAAGATGACATCATGGCATGCTCCCATATTAAATTCAACAACAAAAGAAAAGTGTGATTGATAAGGAACTGGACTGGTCCTAGGCCAGGAAGTAGTAACAAGTGGCAATTCCTTGACAATACTCTAGCATGTTTGGAGTTATCACAATTCCAGACTTCAAGTTATATTAAAAAGCTGTAGTAATCAAAACAGTATGGTACTGGCATAAAAACAGACACATAGATCAATGGAACAGAATAGAAGACCCAGATAAACCTACAATTCTATGGTCAATTAGTCTTCCACAAAGGAGGAATGAATATACAATGGGAAAAAGCTAGTCTTTTCAACAAATGGTGTTGGGAAAACTGCATAGCTACAAGCAAAAGAATGAAACTGGACCACTTTTTTTCACCATACACAAAAATAAACTCAAAATGGATTAAGACCATTCTGATAGGTATGAGGTGGTATCTCATTGTAGTTTTGATTTGTATTTACCTGATGATTAGTGATATTGAGCATCTTTTCATGTGTCTGTTGGCCATCTGTGTCTTCTTTGGAGAAATGTCTATTCATGTCTATTCTACCCATTTTTAATTGGATTATTTGCTTTTTAGGTGTTGAGTTTTATAAGTTCTTTATATATTTTGCATACTAGCCCTTTACCAGATATGTCATTTGCAAATATTTTTTCCTATTCTGAATGTTGCCTATTAGTTTAGTTTATTGCTTCCTTCACTGTGCAGAAGCTTTCAGAATGACTAAAATCAACAACACAAGAAACAACAGGTGTTGGCGAGGATGTGGGGAAAGGGGAACCCTCCTGCACTATTGGTGGGAATGCAAACTGGTGCAGCCACTGTGGAAATAGTATGGAAGTTCCTCAAAAAGTTAAAAATAGAACTACCCTACGATCCAGCAATTGTACTATTAGGTATTTACCCAAAGAATACAAAAATACTAATTCAAAGGGATACACGCACCCCAATGTTGCATTATCAACAATAGCAAAACTATAGAAAGAATCCTAGAAGAGAGCACAGGCAGTGATTTCTCTGACATCAGCCCCAGCAACAGTTTTCAAGATATGTCTCCTGAGGCAAGGGAAGTAAAAGCAAAAATACACTATTGGGAGTACATCAAAAGAAAAAGCTTCTGCACAGCAAAGGAAACAATCAACAACACTAAAAGGGAACCTACTGAATGGGAGAAGATATTTGAAAATGACATATCCAATAAAGGGTTAGTATCCAAAATATATAAAGAACTTACACAATTCAACACCCCCCAAAAATGAATAATCCAATTAAATATTGGCAGAAGACATCAACAAACATTTCTCCAAAGAAGACATACAGATGGCCAACAGACACATTACTCATCATCAGGGAAGTACAAATCAAAAGCACAATGAGATATCATACTGGTCAGAATGGCTAAAATCAAAAACTTAAGAAACAAGAGTTGGTGAGGATGTGAAGAAAAAGGAGCCATTGTGCACTGTTGGTGGGAATGCAAACTGGTACACCCACTATGGAAAACACTATGGAGTTTCCTCAAAAAGTTAAAAACAGAACTACCCCATGATCCAATAATTGCACTGGAGGTATTTCCCCCCAAATTACAAAAATTCTAATTCAATGCATCCCTGTGTTTATTGCAGCATTATTTACAATAGCCAAACTATGGAAACAGACCAAGTGTCCATTAATGGATGAATGGATAAAGAAGTGGTATATATATACAATGGTATATTATTCAGTCATAATATAAGAAAATGAAATCTTGCCATTTGCAATGACATGGATGGATGGACCTAGAGAGTATAATGCTAAGTGAAGTAAGTCAGTCAGTGAAAGACAAATACCACACCTTTCACTCACATATGGAATTTAAGAAACAAAACAAATGAGCAAAGGAAAAAAAAAGAGACAAACCAAGAAACAGACTATTAACTATAGAGAATAAACTGATGCTTACCAGAGGGGAGGAGGAAGGAGGATGGGTTAAATAGGTGATGGGAATTAAGGAGTGCACTTATCATGATGAGCACTGAGTAGTGTACAGAATTGCTGAATCATTATATTGTACACCTGAAACTAATATAACACTGTATTTTAACTATACTGGAGTTAAAATTAAAACTTAAAAAAAAAAACCCTCTAGCCTGTCTTTCAAGGGTTGCCCCCATCCAAACAATCTGGTTTTAAGATCCTTTTTAGACTCTATCTTGTGAAGACCACAAGGTACAGCAGAGAGAGTACTGGAATATCCAAACTCCTGAATTCTAATTATTACTCTACTATGGAACTTGATATATCCTTAGTCAAGTCTTTTTGTCTCATAATCTAGTATAGAAACTCATGTGTACAATAATGTCCTTAAAGTGTGGTATGATGGAGTATACTTTGTTGCATGGACACAGATAAAGGCTTGGCTCGCTTTGTTTGTTTTTGGTCAGCCAGACCACCATGGTTTTATTACCATCTAACCATTCTTACCGCTTTTTAAAAAATTTATTTAAATTCAATTAGCGAAGGTATAGTACATCATTAGTTTTTGATATAATGTTCAATGATCCATTAGTTGACTATAACACCTAGTGCTCATCATGCCCTCTTTAATTCCCATGACCCCGTTACCCCATCCCCTTTCTGCAACCTCCCTTTCTGCAACCCTCAGTTTGTTTCCTGGAGTCAAGAGTCTCATATGGTTTGTCTCCCTCTCTGATTTCTTCCCATCCAGTTTTCCCTTATATGCTCTTTTAAACAATCAGATCATAATCATGATCACAAAGGAACAATAAGATGCAAAAACACTTTTTCACTTATTAAAGAACTTTTATAGCTATATATCAGATGATCCTCCACAAATCAGTGGGACTTATAGGACTGATAGGGCCATTCTTGTCTTACAGATGAGAAAACTGAGCTTCATAGTAACAGAACAACTTATCAGTCAGATTGAAACACTGACCCTGACTCCCATGTTGTGAGCTTCTTCTGACTTCCTATAGTGTCTAGCATGATGTTCTGTGCTTGGCAGAATTGAGTGCCATGTCTTGGGCTCTGCCCTTTTACAGAGGTCTATTAAGACCAGGCTGTTGATTTCATCATCCCCTGAAGGGAAAATCAAATGGCAAGGGCCAGTTTCTTATTGAGGAGTGGGGAGGTAATAGCATCGGCTACTTTCTTATTGAGGAAGGAGGAGGTAATAACATCTGCTACTTGGAAAGAAAGCCTGAAGTTTGCCAGGGAAATTTGGGTATCACTGAGATGGTGAGAACTCAGGAAACAAGACAGGAATTAATATAATATCAACTAGAAAGCAATTTTCCTGAAACAGTAAATATCCTTCCAGAACTCTGGCCCCAGAGCAGGCTTGCATTGGGATTCACATGGGGAGCCTCAAACTGGATATGACAGTTAGAAAGCTCTGACACATAAAAATTGTGAATGAAATTATGATATGTCTGAGGCCAAATGACAGAGTCTAGGAAATGTCAGTGCATATAGCAGTGTAGAGAGCAGGGAAAGCAAAAGCTTTAAGTAGGACATATTGGGCTGGAATACTGATCCTGTCATTCACCAGCCTGGTAATTCTCAGAGAGTCACTTCACACCCATGAATTTGAGTTTCCTCATCAATATCATGCAGTGTTATAAATATGAGAAGTTATATCTTCTGAAAAAATTAAAGCCTGGAGGAAATGTCAAGTATAATATTTTGCTTAGATTTGGTGCTAATTAATGGTACCTAGAAGTAATACAGTACCCTACACGTTTTTAAATTCTAATTCAACCAGTCATTGCCAATGAAAAGTCCTCCCTGATCCTGCATGTAGAATTCAAGTCTCCTTCTTCTGGGTTCCTATGGTCCCTTGCACAGAATTCTAATCTTGTACCTTCCACTCCATAATTATCAAATTATGACAACTCTGTGTCTGTTTTATTCACCATTGTATGCCCAAGGCCTGGCACATAGTAGGTACTCAGTAAATGTTGGGTAATAAATGAATAATGTCTTTCCTAATAAACCACAAGCTTTCCAAGAGCAGAAGCTAAGTTTCATTCTAGTAGCTAATCTTTTTTTTCTTTTTTTTTCTTTAAATTCAATTAGCCAACATATAGTGCATCATCAGTTTTTGATATCATGTTCAACAATTCATCAGTTGTGATCGACATTTTTCACAAAGCTGGAACAATCCTAAAATTTGTATGGAACCAGAAAAGACCCTGAATAGCCACAGGAATATTGAAAAAGAAAACAAAGTTGGGAGCATCACGATGCCTGACTTCAAGCTATATTACAAAGCTGTGATCATGAAGACAGCATGGTACTGGCACAAAAACAGACATATAGATCAATGGAACAGAATAGAAAACCCAGAAATGGACCCTCAACACTATGGTCAACTGATCTTCAACAAAGCAGGAGAGAATATCCAGTGGAAAAAAGACAGTCTCTTCAATAAATTGTGCTGGGAAAATTGGACAGCCACATGCAGAAAAATGAAACTGGACCATTCTCTCACACTATACACAAAGATAAACTCAAAATGGATGAAAGACCTAAATGTGAGACGGGAATCCCAACAAAATCCTAGAGGAGAACACAGGTAGCAACCTCTTCAACCTTGGACACAGCAACTTCTGGCAAGACATGTCTCTAAAGGCAAGGGAAACAAAAGCAAAAATAACTTTTGGGACATCATCAAGATAAGAAGCTTCTGCACAGCAAAGGAAACTATCAACGAAACTAAAAGGCAGCCTACAGAATGGGAGAAGATATTTACAAATGACATTACAGATAAAGGGCTGGTATCCAAGATCTATAAAGAACTTCTCAAATTCAACACCCAAAAAACAATCCAGTCAAGAAACGGGCAGAAGACATGAACAGACACTTCTCCAAAGAAGACATACAAATGGCTAACAGACACATGAAAAAAAAAACTCCACATCACTTGCCATCAGGGAAATATAAATCTAGTAGCTAATCTTTATGAGAACAGGGACCTGCCTCTTTTCTGTTCTGGTTGGGGAAACACCAGCAACCAGAACAGTTACTAGGATTGAATAAGCTGAGTCTGTATCTCCAGTATCCATTCTAGGACCCAAAAAAGAATGAATGCTCAGTGAATGTTTGTGGAATAAATGAATAAATGAATGAAAGCATTCTTCTTGAATTGTTCCTGTCACTAAAGTAAGTAAAAATCCATTTGCCTGTAACTGGAGAACAGTCAGTAATTAGTAGGTAAATGGTGAGAGATGCTATCAGGGCTGCACAGTTTTATCCAGATGAAGTCAAATCTCTTTCTCTCTTTTTTTTTCATCTTTTCAGCATTTCAGTTTTTTGTTTGTTTGTTTATTATGTTATGTTAGTCACCATACAATACATCATTACTTTTTGATGTGGTGATCCACGATCCATTGTTTTCGTATAACACCCAGTGCTCCATGCTGTATGTGCCCTCCTTAATACCCATCACCGGGCTAACCCATCCCCCCACCCCCCTCCCCTCTAAAACCCCGTTTGTTTCTCAGAGTTCATAGTCTCTCATGGTTCATCTCTCCCTCCGATTCCCCCGCTTCATTTTTCCCTTCCTTCTCCTAACGTCCTCCATGCTATTCCTTATGTTCCACAAATAAGTGAAACCATATGATAATTGACTTTCTCTGCTTGACTTATTTCACTTAGTGTAATCTCCTACAGTCCCACCCATGTTGATGTAAAAGTTGGGTATTCATCCTTTCTGATGGCTGAGTAATATTCCATTGTATATATGGACCACATCTTCTTTATCCATTCATCTACTGAAGGGCATCTCAGTTCTTTCCACAGTTTGGCTATTGTGGACATTGCTGCTAGGAACATTGGGGTGCACATGACACTCTTTTCATTACATCTGTGTCTTTGGGGTAAATATCGAGGAGTGCAATTGCTGGGTCATAGGGTAGCTCTATTTTTAATTTTTTGAGGCACCTCCGCACCGTTTTCCAAAGTGGCTGAACAATTTGCATTTCCACCAACAGTGTAAGAGGGTTCCCCTTTCTCCACAACCTCTCCAACATTTGTTGTTTCTTACCCTGTCAATGTTTGCCATTCTAACTGGTGTAAGGTGGTATCTCAATGTGGTTTTGATTTGAATTTCCCTGATGGCTAATGATGATGAACATTTTTTCATGTGTCTGTCAGCCATTTGTATGTCTTCTTCAGAGAAGTATCTTTTCATGTCTTCTGCCCATTTTTTGACTTGATTATATGTTTTTTGGGTATTGAGTTTGAGAAGTTCTTTATAGATCTTGGATACCAGCCCTTTATCTGTAGTGTCATTTGCAAATATCTTCTTCCATTCTGTGGGTTGTCTCTTTGTTTTGTTGACTGTTTCCTTTGCTGTGCAGAAGCTTTTTATCTTGATGAAGTCCCAAAAGTTCATTTTTGCTTTTGTTTCACTAGCTTTTGGAGATGTATCTTGAAAGAAGTTGCTGTGGCCGATGTCAGATGAAGTCAAATCTCTTATGTCAGAGTTAGAAGTATCTTTAAAGACTAGCCAGTCATCTCATGCTGGCGCAATTCCTTTCTATTCTTTTCTCAAATATGGGGGCTTTTAGTTTTGTTTCCATACAGTAAGAGCAATGGGAAGCCATTAAGGTATTTTAAGCAGGCTTACATTTTTCAAAGATCAGTCTTGCTGCAATATTGAGAACAGTTTGGAGGTAGACACAACCTGGATACAAGAGATCACAAAGGAGGCTACTGCAGTAGCCCAGTAAGAAATAATGGTAACTTGAACTATAGGATGGAAATGTAGATAGTGAAGGAAATACACACTCTATAGATATTTTGGAGGCAAAATATACAGGTCATGGTGATGAATTATATATGGGGGTAAAAGAAGGAAATAGTTAGGTATGCCAGTGACATTTTTCTATCTTTGTCTCCTTACTGGAACTGACTTCTTTTAAAATAGTAGCCCTATTTAATTTGTTTTGATTTTGCCAGCACCTCACATTAGGCCTGGAATCTAGTAGACACTCAGTGAAAGTATGATGAAAGAATGAACAAATCATTGCCTAGTGGGCAGAGAATAGAAGGAGCAATATTGGGAGATCAATACCAGTAAGGAGAGGCCATTGGGTCTATAAATACTAAGCTAGAGTTTATAGGAAGGGCTGGCAGGAATAAAGCAGTTTTAGATAGGCTATCAAAAGAAAAGCTTAGGCATAGAGAAACAGCCAGAATTGGGGTATAAGGCAATATCTCTGTCTTAGGAAAAGGACAGATGAAGTAGTTACGAGTTATGATGGAAGCCAATGAAGCAGTTATGACTTCAGGGGCTCTGGGCCAGACTGCATGGATTCTAACCTTGACTCTGCCTCTTCTGCGGGTATGACCTTCTTTGGGCAGTTTCTTGACACCTTTAAATCTTAGTTTCCTCATGTGTAAGTGAGGAAAATAATAGTACCAATCCATATGGTGGTTATTAGGATTAAATGACATAATGCACTTATCAATGACTACCAAAATGTCCTAATCTTTAGTAAAGATTAGCTATAAACCAATAAATAAGATCCAGACAAGAAGGAAAAAAAGACAATAATAATAACTATCATTTATTTAACACCTGTTTTCAACAACCACTTTAAAGATGAAAGATTGAAGATTAGAGAAGTTAAGTAACTTACAAGTAGGAGGTAAAAATTAAAACCTGCTCTGTCTGAAATTCAACACTTATGCTATACTGTTAAGTTTACTAAATTATTTAAATTGGGGCTCCTTTAAGCCCCTGACCTACCATGGCCTTGATATATCCAGTGCTGGAGATATGGACCCAAAAGATAGGGATTAGATTTCCAGGTGAAAGTACTGAAGTTTGGCAAGGGGAATGGCATCAAGGAGCCAGACAGAACCTGATTCTCTGCACAGAGGCACCCTACATCCACACAGTCCATGAACCAACAGCAGCGTGAGCCACATACATAGGACATGTACTCCATAATTCATTCTGGAAAATGGATAATTAAGGGAAGTTGTCAGATTCAAAAGGCAAATGCTGGGGAAATAAAAACAACAAATTATGTGAGAGCTGATATTTGTTCAGGCAGACATCTGTCTTCTGTTAGAGGATTTAGGGATGTTTTTCAACACAAATTTTAAAATATGGCTTGGAAAAACCTCTCCTCAGCATGGTCTGCTGGGTAGA
Source organism: Callorhinus ursinus (assembly GCF_003265705.2). Taxonomy (NCBI): domain Eukaryota; kingdom Metazoa; phylum Chordata; class Mammalia; order Carnivora; family Otariidae; genus Callorhinus; species Callorhinus ursinus. The sequence continues at coordinate 63,042,714 of NW_027397071.1, read as the reverse complement.
GCCAAATTCCTGCTTTCAGTGGAGCTTCTCACATTGACAGAGGGCTGGTCCCCACAGCTATGAGGGGGAGGGGAGCAAGAGGCATATTTAGTTTGATAGCCCTTCCTCCCAGACAAACCAAACTGTCCTCTTCCTCAGAATGCACTTTCCACTCCTGTGAGACCACGATCCACACCACCTCCACTTGTGCCCAACTCATTCCCACCTCCACAGACTTGCACACTCTGTTCCTATGGATGTCCTCCTCCCTTATTCTTCCCTCTCCAAACTCATCTTTAAACTCCCAAGTTTTTTTCAGAAAACCTTCCCCAAATTGCTCCCCAGCCCACCCCACAACCTGGGATCCAAGAAACATGTGGCATTCGAACTGTGTGATCTAGAACTTGATCATCCATCACAACTTTGGCGTAAGAGAAAAGAATAGTACATTAAGTCAGAGGAATGGATCCTCAACTACTTCCTGCTACTCCCTGGCTGCAGGGACTTGCACAAGGCATAAATATCTCTCTGAGCCTCAGTTACCTCCTCTGCAAAATGAAGATACTCATACTACTCAGAGAGCTACTGCATAGGTTAAATGAGATAATGCATTTAAAGCAGCACTCAAGATGTACTTTTCAGGTTGAACCTACTTTGCAGGTTGCCATCTTGTGCTCTTTTCCTCCCTTCCTCCAAATAACAATCTGCTTAGTAGCATTCTCTCTCTCTTTTTTTTTTCTCTGTATTTCCACATGTAAGGTAAGCCAGTCAGAAGCTCTAGACAGACCACTGAGGGCCCTGAGTTGGTGCCATAATGAATTTGGTCTTGCCTGTTTGGTTCAGTGGAATTTCTAAGGAGGCCAGGGAGAGAATTGCACAAAATATAAGGAATAACAGAAGACAAGAGCTGTGGATTTCCCTAGGGGGACCCAGGAATTCAAATCACAAAGTAGGCTGAGGCATCAGGATCTAGGCAGTGGTTCTTAATATCAGGTGGCTCCCAGAGGCTGAGGCATAGGGCTACCAACCTCAGATGGCTATTTAAGCAGGCATGAGACTAGGAGAATTGTTCAAAAACCCTCAACAGATTTGACCAATTCCTAGGGAATTACTGGAATCTGAGTAAGTGAGGCAGGGGCAGAAGGCTAGGTGAACAATGACCATACTCAGAAATGAATCCTGAAAACATACAAGAATTGATAACTACATTGCAGAGTTTGAGGCAGCATGGATACTTTTCTTTCAAGGTTCCCTTAGCACTTTGTTTCTACTATAAAATTATAAACTATAAATCCTACCACTGACAGGCTAGAATTTAGTTTATATGGTACCTTGTACCTATCACAATGTAAATGCTTGAGCCAGGTAGACCTGCTCTGCCACTTGATAACAATCTGATCTTGTGCCGTCTCTTAACTTGTTTGGATGTCAATTTCCTCATCTCTTTAATGGGGCTAATAATATGCCTTTGCCCTGGTTATTTGAATTGACATTGGAAGCTTGACATGAAATAGTGGATGTGAAAGTGATCTGTAAACTGTTAAGCATTAGAAAGATTATTTTTATTTATTATATCTCATCTTTCAAATAAAGCTATAAATTCCAGCAGGTACAAGCTATTCTTTATTCATCATTTGATCCTTATATCCTAGGGGCATAAATGAGAGGACCATTATTAATTGAGGTGCCCTTAAGCCCAACATTGTGCTAGGCACTTTACATGCCTCATATAATTTTATTTGATTATCCCTTTTCTCTCTAGATTGGCTGCCCCCTAAGAAATAACAGATACCCAGTAAATACTTTTGGAATGAAATGCCGCAGTTCCACTTTTCACACTTTGGGGTTTGAATGATATAGTTAGAGAATAAAAGTGATATGATGAGTATAATTCTGCTAACGAGTGACAAAATGGCAGTAACCATGAAGGAAGAAGAGGTTACTGATTCTCTTTCTAAACATAATCTCATCATCTATTCTACTGAAAAACATTAAATTCCTGATCTTAAGCCTGATCAAATGTAGAGGATGATTCTCTTGCCTCAGGAAGTCTCCCTGCCACAAGGTGATGTTTTACTAATATCCATGTTCAATCCTAGGGATTACATAGAAATTTAGAAATCCATCTGTATCTCAAAGGGGATTTGGAAGAGACTGTGTTTTGCTTAGCATATGTATGTATATGTAAAACTGACCTCTATTTGTAATTGCACAGAAATTAGAGAATCAGTAAAGGTTCTGCTTCCTTTTAGCTTTATTTGAGTCTTTGATGTTGACTTAACTAGTCTGGCCTTTTTTATTCCTCCTCCATGTCAGCACATAGTCACAACTACAGCAGCCAGTTGGTCTCTTCACTGTCCATAAATATGCCATGCACACACTGAGAACTCCTAACTGGTGTGTCTGCCTGTTTGGCCTCTCACAATCCATTCTCCTTACAGTCACAAATGTGTATTTCTAATAGTTAAAACCAGTCATGTCGCCCTCTCCCCTTCCACAGCTCCCCATCATCTATGGAATAAAGTCCAAATTCCTTAGTACTTTAAGTCGTCCTTCCTCTTTTCTAGCCCTCTCTCTATATTCACAACATATACATGCATACCTATACAATAGGCACATGTCCTACTTTTATTGACAAAGTTGTAGTTTTCTAAACCTTACTTGCTTTTTCTCATTTTGGGGCTTTAACTGGTAAATATACTGTTCCTTTCCATGCTTAGGTAGCTCTTATACCTCTTTAAGAGATAGGTGAAACACTGTCATCCCAACGAAGTGACCTGACCTCTTGTTGTGTAACACCAACCCACCTCCTCCATGGCTGAGTTAGTCCTCCTCCTCAGTAACTCTCAGAGCCCCATCACCCCATCATGGCACTTCCTATTCTATTTGGTAGGCCCTTGTTTTTGACCTGGGACCTGTACAAAATCCCAAGGTTAAAAATATAGACTACCTAGCTGAACTCCATTACAGACAGAGAAAGTGAGATCCAGCAAGATGAAGTGACTTGCTCAGTCTTGAGACTAGAACCCAAATCTTTTGATTCTTAGCAATTACTCCAAACACCAAAAATAAAGAAAAGAAGGAAGGAAACTAACATGCACAAGTTTTCACACACAGAACTGTATAGAAGTGTTCCTCTGATACACTTCTCTTAATCATTTGCTCTTGTCACTGTTCTATAGAAGGAGGCTAAGTTTGAGTTTCTCAGAGTCCAAGGACCCCAGGCCAAGTGAGGTTAGAGTTGGTATTCTATACACCTTTCTTGTCTCCAAGTAGAGTGCTCCCCATCACTTAGCCCAGGTTTGCCCTCATTCAAACCACTCAAGATTGTTCTAACTACTGTAGGAAGAATAATGCAAGAAAGGGGGGGAAATAAGAGTTCCACCAACTATAGTCTACATGGGCAAAATGATTCTGTACTCAGCACACTGAATACGTGTCACTAAGTGGAGAACTGAACAGAAAAGAGGAAAAGTAGCATCCGCATATGAGATCTGTGTTTGCAAAAGCACTATCACCCCAGTTCTCACAGAAGTGTACTGAAATGTGATGATACACAGGTTGCTGGGAACCATGATACTAATTAGGGCAAAGATGTCTCTTCCTAGACAAAGTCAGGGGCCATTTCTGTGTCCTTTAAGAATGACTTTTGACCTTCTATGATAGGTTTTTGTAAAAGCTTTATTTAAATGTCAGTATTTCAATAAAATTACCTCACATTTGTGCAGTATGGAGAATAAGAACATGGGTTTTGCAAAGTCAGACAGAAGAGGCTCTTACACTTTCAGCTTGCCACTTACTAAATGTGTGGCCTTAGCTTCTATGAGCCTTATTAGTGTACTCATTTAAAATATGAAGACAATGATAATGTCCTTTAACACCGTCATGAGATTGAAATATGGTGTTGGAGGTAAAGCACCTGGCACAGGACACAATACAATGATGGATCTCTTCCCTTTATTTTCTTCTGCTAGTTACAATGTTCCTCCAAGAGTTTTCATATGTATTTAATCCTCACAAGAACCCCTGAGTCAAACAGGACAGATACTATTTTCCCATTTTACTAAGACTCAAGAACTCTACATGATTTGTTTAGAGGCCTCTAGTTAATAATTACGTAAAACCAGATTTTCCTGGTCTATGCTATGTTCCATTTATTCATTCAACAAATATTCACATACTAGCCTCTGTGAATATTCCACTGAGTAAGACAGACTAAGTTTCTGTCTCTGTAGAAATTCCCCTTGACGTAACAGATTCTACAAAAAAAGGGCATAAGAAATAGCCATAGAAGGCAGAGATGCCTTGCCACAGACACTACAGAGAAGCCAGCTATAAGAAAAGTATCACAGCTCTTGTGTTAATCCCCTGGCTGCTAATGAGGAATCCTGAAAGTCTGTCTGGAGGTAGAACCACTTGTCCAAAGTTAATGATGTGTCAAAGGGCCAATTACATGTCATAAGAACAAAACAAACCCTCTTTCCCCTTCACCACCCTTGGAACAGGCTATGATGTTACTTTAGAAATGTTTCAATGTGTCTATAGAGCTATTTTAGCATTCTCTTAGTTATACCAATCAACACTTCAAAACAAGAGAAACTTGGACATATGTTCTTCCTGATCATGCCTCACATTGAACTAAAACAGTCTTAACACATTAAAAACACGAAGGAAGTTCTTGCTACTTCCCCCTCACACCTCCCTGCCTCATGCCCCAGTTTAGGGACTGATTTTACTTGGCTTATGCAATGCCCTGCCTAGTTCCCTGCCCTCACATCTCTTCCCTCCTTAAAACTTGGGCTCCTTGACTCAATCTTATTCTTCCAAGATTTAAGGATCCTTCCTACAGCAGTTCAGGAATATCAGCATCAAATCAGCCTCATCTGGCTCTATGTCTCAACTCCAGGCAATGCCAAGTGATTAGTCAATTAAAAATGAACTGTGGCCCCTAGAGCACTTTCCCTGCAACATCATAAGCTTTCTACATGCATTTCTGTCTCCACCTGGGGCCTCGGCTTCTCCCTTCATTCCTGGCCTTGGAACTAGAATGTCCCTCTGCTCCACACCCATGGCCTGTCACATTCTGGACATAAGTTGCCGTTCTAGTCTTATTCCTTTCTCCATCCTTCATAAAAGCTTTGGCATTCACCAATCTGATGAGCCAATGTTGGCCAACACCCTCTGCCCCCACCCCACTGCAATACATACATATTTCTTCATGTCTACATTCATACTTCTCTCTACCTGGGATAATTGCATCTAACCCTTGTCTTCAGAATTCCTAATCCATTCATTTTTCAAGACTAATCTAAAATATGCCCTTCCCTTTGTCTTGGGAAAGACACTGGACAAACGAAGCAGGAAAACTGTTCAGTGTGGTTGAAAGAATATAAGCTTTTAGTTGTATAATCATGCTTGTCCCCAGCTTTGTGGTCTTTGGGGAACTTGATGAATATTTCTAAGCCTCAGTTACTTCATCTGTAAAATGAACATAATAACACCAATCCCACATAGATAACAATACCAAATCTGGCACAAGGCAGGTGCTTAATAAATGACAGCTACAATAATTATAAGAGGATGTGTACACAAACAACTGTCAAAGAACTTAGAATGTGATTCCATTTTCCAGAAGGAGGAAAACTGGCATCTACTTGTCAGGCTATGGAAGTCTCCTGGTAGAGCAAAGCATCTGAATTCAGCTTTGGAAAATGGTTAGAATATCAACACACAAAGACAATAAGAAAAGCATTCAAGGAAGAAATAATGGCATTAGTAAAAGCATGCAAGTAGGAAAACATAGGGCATAACTGGATGGTCAAATCACATAGAATGAAGCAAGAGGAAAGGAAGAACAGTCAAGCTATATTGCTAAGAATGATTTTTCTGGAGATTCAAACTATGTCATCTACATGGACAAACGACCAAAGTGCATCTTTACACAAATTCTACCACCACCAGAAAAGTTGGAAAACAGACCAATACTTCTCCGGCATGGATCCATGAGAAGGTTTCAGTGAGAACAACTTGGTTTTTGCTAGCATTCATGAAAGGTGTGAATAAGATTCAGAACTTTTAGTACAAAGGAAATACTCAAAGCACCTTTTTTTTTTTTTTTTTTTTTTTAAGACACAGCAGCCTTTTTGGGCTTTATTAGAAAATTCCCGTGCCAGCTGTCTCTTTTCTCTGACTCACATTCACACAATATGCCTCTCTCTTGTTTCTCGTCAGCACTGCACTCAGATACTAATGAGTTTTCAGGAATAGAAAACCCAGTGGAATATTAAAATTGGAAAGAGGAGCTCGTTGAGTTAATTTCGCCAAAGTGCATCACAACATACTGCAATGTTGTAAGAATGAATATTCAAATAGGAATTCAGTCATGGGAAAATTAATTAAGGAAAATGTTATTGCTAATATTGCTTTTTATACATATACATATGCATAGACACATAACCATTTATTGGCTCCAGTGTTAACAATAATAAAAGTTAAACATTTATGAAAGTCAAATGTTCAAGACCTCTTGCTGAGTTGGTGTTAAAAAATTTTAAATTAACAAAAATTAACTATAATTCCAGAAAGCTCTTTCTAAAAGACAAATTCCATCATGATACTCCTTTGCTTAAAAGTCTTTAATAAACCTAAAACATCCTTCAGAACAAAGTAAAAATCTTCAGGGCCGCAGTATAGTTTCACTGTGTGGCTTACACCTGCCTCATCTCATTTAATCTATTTATATTCTTTCAAATATGTTGTGTTCTTACAAATCTCCCCATCCTTGCACATACTGTTCATTTTGTGTGCAACATTCTTTGACCATTTTCAGAAGCAGTTCAGTATCACTTCCTTCTCACTCTGCTAGAGAAAGGGGCCCTCCTCAGTGTCCCCATATCACACTGGATTTAGTGCTAGTTAACAGAAACACTATGCACCTACAAAATGCTAGAGACCATGCCAGGCAACTGCATATTTTATTGTCATAGTCTGTACTTGACTGTTTACCCACTAGACAGTACATTTACTGATTGATTAAACAAATACTTGGCACTGGGATTTAGTGGTGAACAAAAATACAATCCCAGCCCTCAGACAAGTTATGGTCTAATTACATAGATAATTTTTAAAGGCCTTTGAGTAATAACCTCTTTACTTCCTAACACCTGAATATCCAATTGAACTTGGAACCAAAATACTGATATTTGAATCACAGTCCCTGGACTTACTAAATGTGTGACTTTGAGCAAGCCTCTAAGCGTCTATGAGTTTTAACTCTCTAATTCATAAAATACTAACACCTGTTGATTTAGAAAGTTCAAAGTTTTCATGATTCTCCATACCCAGGGAAAAGAATCACAAAAAACACAGTGGGAATACCATTCCCAGATACATAACTTTTAGGGCCAACTCTAGTCAATTGGTAGTTGCTTTCTGAAGCATTACGTTGAGAAGGATTCTGAGAATGAACCCAGATCCAGTAGGAAGAAGTACTATGATCACTTAGCAATGTCTGCCCATGATGGCACAGGAGAGTGACTACGTATATAGCCAAGTATTTGCTACAGCATAGGCAGTGGGTATCCATAGAAAGCGATTAATTAGATGAATGGTGTAAATCTGGACACAGTATGGGATGGGATGGAAAGGAAAGGAAAGGAAAGGAAAGGAAAGGAAAGGAAAGGAAAGGAAAGGAAAGGAAAGGAAAGGAAAGGAAAGGAAAGGAAAGGAATGGAAATGGAAAGGAACAGAATAGAGGGTAGAACCCCAGACTGGCTAAATGAGCCATCAGAGAGAATCTACCTTCACACAGTTCTCTTAAGCTACTTAAAGTAATCTGCCTTCTCTTATAGTTGTCTAGGCATGTTATCTTTTTCTTGTAGACTATGAACGCCTTGTTCCTGGCACATAGGATAGAATTGATAATGGTTATTGGATGAACAAGCGAATGAATAAATGATTGAAACAGTGAATAAATACATAGCTCTTCTGCTTTCTCTGTATGATCTTGGACAGGTCCTCAACATAACATATCAAGCCATAGTTGGATTCAACAGTTTACAGAGCACAGTCACCTCCATTAGTTCATTTGATCTTCACCACAGTCCAGAGAGGTGGACAATGGTATGACTACTTTAAAAATGAGGAAGCTGAGGCTCCAAGATTAACTGACCTTTTGTTGTTGTTTGTTGTTTTTTTAAAATTTATATTTTATTCTATTTTTTTATTGGACCTCTTTTATATTTATCCTATTTGGTCATTAGTCTCCTTATAAGTGAAAAAAGGGGAATGTAAATCTTGATTTGCTTACCTCACTGGTTTGTAGTAAGGTTCAAACCATTGTAAACTAAAGAGCACTGTTTGTATACAAGGCAGGATCTTGATAATACTTTGCTTGTTAGGAACTTTGCATTTTTTAGCTTATTTCATTCTCACAAAAGCCTTAAAAGGTGGGTTTTGATATCCAAATTTTATTGATGAGGAAACTAAATCTCAAGCCCCAGGTCACTAAACTATCAAGGGGTAAAACTACAGTGTGTCTCTAAAACCCATACTGTTTCCTCTAAAACATACAACCTTTTCTTCAACAGGACACTTGTCTTACAATAATGCATTCTTTGCTTTTATTTTCCTCCAAAGACTGAAGATATTAGCTGTGGCATATGACATGTGAAAACACAATTTGCTTCAAGAGGGACAGGTTGCTAGCATGCATGGGATTCTTCACAGAACTACACAAACCTGGAGGGGAGGAGTGGCCAGAGGCAAATGAGCATGTATACCAGGGATCAGGAAGGTAGGTTCCCCTGGACCAATTATGGCTGGAGCTGGGCCTGCCCATGGTCTGAAGCTGCACAAACTTTCTAAAATAAGCAGGGGATACAAGAGGCCTGTGAAACAGCACCTACTGAAATGCATGTTTTACAAAATAATCCATAGCTCCCTTGTCTCCTCGGGGCCTGCAACTCTGGGCTTTGTTCCTGGGCCCACAGATGAGCCCTTTATTCTATTGTCTAAACAGGGAAATTATGGTTCCCTGAGGAACTAGTCTTGGGTCTGAGCTTGACTTTTTATCAATCATGTTAATTTAGAAATAAACTATTGCTTTGACTTTGCATTCATCAGAGTCAAGGGTAGATTGTCTTCCTTTGGTCCCCTTTGTCCTTAATTAACAGTCATTGAATACCCATATTAATTAGTGGGGCTGAGAGATATTTTGCCTCACCCTTCACCATAGTGGATAATTAAAAGTCTCATTAATAAAATAGCTGCATTCATAATTTCTATAAACCTATTATGAAACAATAAACATGATTATAGGGTAGCTACCATTCTTCTCCCAGCCTCCCCTCACTGTTCCTAACTTTTTCCACAATCTTAGAATTGTATAGGGAAGGACAAACTAGCAAAGGTTGCAAGTGGAAACCTTGGATCTGATCATTTAGGGCATGTAATTAACAAGGATAAACAGACGAGTTCTTGAGAAGAGAGGAAGAGATTCACTTAAACTAGAAATGTGATATGGTTTTATAAGCCTGGAACTCCAGACTCTTTTGGCTTTTAATTTCAAGTAGAAGTAAAAGCTTCATTCTTAATTGGACTGGAAATATCCATCCTGAGTTTTAAATTGGATGCTCTGACATTTTTGGTTCAACTCAATGTAGCAAATATTGTTAAGTATACACCATGTGTTGAGCACAATGAATGAAAGAGAGAAACTGATCACAAACAGTGCCTGCCCTCAAAGAGTTTGCTATCTAATGGAATGGAAAGTCCCTTAAACAACCAAGATACAAAGAAGATAATGTAAATTAAGAGAAGGAAGAAATCTCTATTTATAAAACATTCTCTGAATGTCTCACTCCCTAATAGACTAGGCTGGGGTTTTCTTTTAGATACTCCCACCACACCCTTGTACTTCTCCAATCATATATTTACCACAAGATGTTTGTTTAATCCATAATGAAGGAAAGCTACATTATACAGCAACTAAGTTTTTCTTAGTTTAGTATTCTCTATGCTGGCATATCATGGGCACTTAAATATCTATTGAATGAATGAATGAAACGGCATTTGAGCATTAGGCAACCATTTTAATAAATATAACTATACACAAAAATAAAGCTCTAGAAGATACAGTTCACAAACATTCTCTTATTTGATATTCACAACAGCCCTTGTCCTAGTTATTAAAAAAAGAGAGAGAGAGAGAGACAGAGAGATGCAAAAATGATCATGTGGTGAGGTGATGGCACCACCTAGGGTGGCTGACTCTAAACCTACTGCCCTTGCCACTATAACATGCCTCTGTCCTGTTCCCTACCTAAAGTTCATCCTCTGTTCAAGAGTTTACCTGAGCTCCAGCCACAAAAGGTCCTTCTTCTCAGAATTCCTACATGAAGTTCAATACTCATAAAGTTGGTATTTCTCAGGTGGATATGTGCTTCTTTTTTGTCCCTGTTGGATTTGGATCCTCAAACTCTCTCCCACTGCTGCTTGAAGACAGCTTTCTGATTCTGTCCTGCATTCCCCGGCATCCCTTTGCTCTGACTAGACCCCTCATAGCCTTCACAATTGCTCAGTATAAAATTTCTTGAGCATTCTGCATCAGTTACTCCTCTAGGCTTCAGGTCTTAGATTCCCCTGCAGGGTGTAAGATACAGTAGGTATTCAATAATTATGGATTACCTTTCATTTGCAATGTCCTACCTACAAAATCCCTCCTTGTAGAAATTCTAACCTCTCAGGAGTCCACACTGCAGTCTCCCTTTCTTTACCTTTCATTTGCATTTTACCCCCCAGCATAAAGGCTTCTAGCACAGAAATTGTTCTCATTGACTTCCCCTGATAGCCTATTTCAAGGCTTCTTCAATGTCCTTGTTTTATTTTATTTCTCTGCATCATTCCATATGGTGGAGTAGTCTCTGTTTTAAAATACTCTCTTCAGGGGCACCTGGGTGCCTCAGTCGTTAAGCATCTGCCTTAGGTTCAGGTCATGATCCCAGGGTCCTGGGATCGAGCCCCGCATCAGGCTCCCTGCTCTGGGAAGCCTGCTTCTCCCTTTCCCACTCCCCCTGCTTGTGTTCCTTCTCTCATTGTGTCTTTCTTTGTCAAATAAATAAATAAAATCTTTAAAAAAGATACTCTCTTCAAAAGTTAATTGGCAAGTGTTGTTTGGGGACTGAGCTGGGGATGGCAGGGAGGAGTGGTGTGGAGAGAGGGATAAGTTCCCTGTCTCAGTTGGTTTCATGGGTGTATACTATGTCCAAACTTATCAATTGCTCACTTTAAATATGTGCAGTTTATTATATATCAATTATACCTCAATAAAAGTGTCTTAAAAGTTTTTTTGTTTTTTGTTTCTTTGTTTTTCAAAAACTCAATTGGAAAAGTAGTCTCTCCTGATTTTCTTTCTAGTTATCTGACCATTTCTTTAAAGTTTCCTATCCGATCCCAGGGGATGAATCTTGTTCTAGGCCATCAGCTTTGGCTGCTTGCCTTCTCCCATCATAAGAGATTGGGCCTGTCCCCCTGTTTCTGAGATGGAAGCCAAACAACTAATGAGTTCCAACTTGCACAAATGTGCTTGTTGTAGGTTTGCAAAATTAAATTTGCTTAAACGCATATGATAGAAAGCTGGGGTATCCCTCTCAACATCATTAACATCATATTTGTCTTCCACCTCTGCATCCTTCTTCACTTTAGCACAGTCATTGCCATCATTACTACATTTATTAAGTGCTTAATATATGCCAGGATCTTTGTTAAGCATCTAGTGTCTCATTTAATCCTCACAGCTACTAAAGGTGCTATTGTTTTTCCCATTTTACAGATGAGGAAATGGATTCACAGAGAAGTTATACAACTTATAAGAGCTAACAATGACTGAATCTAGAGATGAACCATAGTTGTTTAACTTCAAAGCTTAGACTTTTATTATCAGACTACTTTCGTCTCTCTGCCTTTCTTCTCCATAGAAAGTATCTGAAGATCACAAACTAAGGGAACCTATGAAAATAGAAGAGAGTGGGAAGCATCTCTCCAGCTGCTAAAAAGCCTCAGGATCATGAAAGGGGCATCAAAAGGCACTTTATTTGGCTTTCCCCTTAATACAGAATACCCCTGTATATATTCTGTGCCTATATTTTTAGTGACAGGAAGCTCATACCACCTGTCAAGACAGCCTTCTTCATCATAGCACAGTTCCCATTTTTGTCCCATAAGAGATCAAAATCTACTTCCTATATTTCTACCCACTAGTCTAGTTGTGTTCACACCTGGTCTCCTGGCACCTTGACAGGGTTTCATAATTTTTGAGTTTACCCTGAAACTTACCTCTAGACTAGTCCAGTCCTCCTTGGTTAACATTTAACCATTTAACCATGACTATGCTCTCTTTCCTTCAGAAATTATACTACATTCCCTCATGAAGTTCCAGTCAGGTAATCAGCCTTTGCCTTCATCCTCCCTGTTCTTTGTCATGAACATTTATCACTCTGCCTGCTGCCCTGCCCCTTCTCAGAGTTGCATCCTTGTCTGTCCCATAGCCACGATATGGGGGCAGATGTGGCAAAGGTGGACAGTCAACATCCAGATGAGAGATAGTAAGAGATCTGGTCTAATGGCGGTATGATTAAGTAGGATCAGACAGATTAAGAAATACTTAGAAGACAAATTTAGCAGACTTGATAATTCAGATGTGAATCTAAAAGAGAAGCTAAAGGCACATTTTGATTGTTTGTTTGCGTGGAGAGTGGTGAAAAAAATCAGGCAGAGAACACTGAAAGAGGAAGAACAGATTCGATATAAAGTTATCTTTTTACATTATTATCATGAATTTTTGTTATAAATATATTTTAAAATTCATAAAATCATTGTTTTTTTGTAAAGTCAAGATTAATTCTTTTTCTTCTTCCAAATTTTTATTTAAATTCTAGTTAGTATATAGTGTAATATTGGTCTCAGGAGTAGAATTTAATGATTTCATAACTTACATATAACACCCAGTGCTCATCATAACAAGTTATTGAGTTGTGTTTTGGATATGTTGAAGGTAACATGCAATGTATTGTAGTATTAACATCTGACAGAAATTTGGATACATGGGCCTGGAGCTCAAGAGATCCAGTTAGAAGAAAATAGACATTGGGGAAGGGGAGGGTATGTACTATGGTGAGCGCTATGAATTATGTAAGGCTGATGAATCACAGACCTGTACCCCTGAAACAAATAATACATTATATGTTAATAAAAAAGGTAAAAAAAAAGTAGACTCTAGAATAAACCACATATAAATGGTACTGAAATGATGAAAGATGATAAAATTTGAGGATAAGGGTTGAGTAAAGAGAACAGTAAGTCAAGAACAAAAACTTAGGGAACATCCACACTTAAGGAGAAGATAGAGGAAGAGAATTTATAAAAAAGAGGTCAGTCCCCTCAGCCTCCGCCGCCTCCGCCCCTCTGCCAGAGCTCCGCCGCCACCTCGGGCGGCGGTGCTCCGCGGGAGGGAGCGAGGCGGCGGGAGGCCGGCTGACGGGGGCGGCGGGGCTGCCGGCGGTCCTGCGCTCTCGGGACGGCATCTCCACGGGGCTGGCCCGCGGCGCCCGTGCGCTCTAAGGTGGACTAGCAAATTCTGTTTATCAGAACATTTCCACTGCTGCACCTGAGGGCACACGCATCTTCAGCGGGACTTGGAATTCCAGAGAATTGCCTTTGTGAGAAACTGGCAATAATTTGTTTAAATTCCATCTCTTAGTTTTCCATTTTGTTACATTTTGGAGGAACTTCAAGAAACCATGAACAACTTTAGTAATGCAGATTTAGACTGCCATTTCCTCGATGAAGGCTTTACTGCCAAGGATATTCTGGACCAAAAAATTAATGAAGTTTCGTCTTCTGATAAGGATGCCTTCTATGTCGCCGACCTGGGAGACATTTTCAAGAAACATCTGAGATGGTTAAAAGCTCTTCCTCGGGTCACCCCTTTTTATGCAGTCAAATGCAATGATAGCAGAACCATAGTGAAGACACTTTCTACCATTGGGACAGGATTTGACTGTGCCAGCAAGACCGAGATACAGTTGGTACAAAGTCTTGGGGTGTCTCCAGAGAGGATTATCTATGCAAATCCTTGTAAACAAGTGTCTCAGATTAAGTATGCTGCCAATAACGGAGTCCAGAAGATGACTTTTGCTGGTGAAGTTGAATGATGAAAGTTGCCAGGGCGCATCCAAAGGCAAAGTTGGTTTTGCGGATTGCCGCCGATGATTCCAAAGCAGTCTGTCGCCTCAGTGTTAAATTTGGTGCCACACTCAGAATCAGCAGGCTTCTTTTGGAACGGGCGAGAGAGCTAAATATTGATGTCATTGGTGTCAGCTTCCACGTGGGAAGTGGCTGCACAGATCCTGAGACCTTTGTGCAAGCCATCTCTGATGCCCACTGTGTCTTTGACATGGGAGCTGAGGTTGGTTTCAACATGTATCTGCTTGATATTGGTGATGGCTTTCCTGGATCTGAGGATGTAAAGCTTAAATTTGAAGAGATCACCAGTGTGATCAACCCAGCCCTGGACAAGTACTTCCCGGCCGACTCGGGGGTGCGAATCATAGCGGAGCCCGGCAGATACTACGTTGCCTCAGCCTTCACGCTCGCTGTTAACATCATTGCCAAAAAACTCGTATTAAAGGAACAGACAGGTTCTGATGATGAAGATGAGTCGAGTGAACAAACCCTTATGTATTACGTGAACGATGGAGTGTATGGATCGTTTAATTGCATCCTCTATGATCATGCCCACGTGAAGCCCCTCCTGCAGAAGAGATCCAAACCAGATGAGAAGTACTATTCAACCAGCATATGGGGACCAACATGTGATGGCCTGGATCGCATTGTCAAGCGCTGCGACTTGCCCGAGATGCACGTGGGCGATTGGATGGTCTTTGAAAACATGGGTGCTTACACGGTTGCTGCTGCTTCTACTTTCAATGGGTTCCAGAGGCCGACTATCTACTATGTGATGTCGGGGCCGACATGGCAACTGATGCAGTAGATCCAGAACCATGACTTCCCGGCCGAAGTGGCAGAGCAGGACGTCAGCACCCTGCCTGTGTCCTGTGCCTAGGAGAGCGGGCTGAAGCGCCCGTCCCCCCCCCCGGCCGCCTGTGCCTCCGCCAGTATCAACGTGTAGGTGCCACTCCTGTAGCTGTTACCTT
The DNA here is from genome assembly GCF_003265705.2 of Callorhinus ursinus. Classification (NCBI taxonomy): domain Eukaryota; kingdom Metazoa; phylum Chordata; class Mammalia; order Carnivora; family Otariidae; genus Callorhinus; species Callorhinus ursinus. Next base: position 63,027,523 of record NW_027397071.1, on the reverse strand, counting down.
CGAGTTTAGCTTGAATTGGGGGACTTGGGGGGACCGTTTAACTTAATTCTTGCTAGTTTTGAAATGTCTGTAAGTAGGGTTGGCACGGATGCAACAGTATGGAAGACTAGGAGATGGGGTCACTTATCTGTGTTCCTATGGAAACTATTTGAATATTTGTTTTATATGGATTTTTATTCAGTTTTCAAACATGCTATTAAGGCGTGCCCCCCTGCTGCTGAGCAAGCGTTTGTAGCTTGAACACTGGCAGGGCGGGCCGGAAGCTTAGTGTTGTGACCTGTTTTAAAAATAAAGTATCTTGAAATAAAAAAAAAGGGCAATAATGAAGTGATGGAAGCATAGGAGAAAAGCCATAAGAATGTATTGTCATGAAGTCCAACAATAAAAAAATGTTGAGAGAGCAATGACAAAAAGTGTCCAACTCCAGAGTTTTTACAGGAACTGAAAAAAAAATGTCCCCTGTAGTTGGTAACATGGCAATTAAGAGGTCTTCAGTAAACTAGCAAAAGCAGATTCAGTATAGAGGTAAGAATAACAGCCAGAATTCAGTGGACTGAAACTAATTAAAGATGAACTAATAAGAAGAAAACAGGGGGGAAAAAAAAGGGTGCTTTTTTTTTTTTTTTTTTTTTAATTCATTTGAGACACAGAGATAGAGAGAGAGAGAGAGAGCATGAGCAGGGAGAGAGGCAGAGGGAGAAGTAGGCTCCCCGTTGAGCCAGGAGCCCTATGTGGGGCTCGATCCCAGGACCCTGGGATCATGACCTGAGCCGAAGGCAGACGCTTAACCATCTGAGCCACCCAGGCGCCCCCAAATCATGAGACTCTTAACTATAGGAAACAAACTGAAGGTTGCTGGAGGGGAAGTGGGTAGGGGGATGGAGTAATTGGGTGATGGGCATTAAGAGGGCACATGATGGGGGCGCCTGGGTGGCTCAGTCGTTAAGCGTCTGCCTTCGGCTCAGGTCATGATCCCGGGGCCCTGGGATCAAGCCCCGCATCGGGCTCCCTGCTCCGCGGGAAGCCTGCTTCTCCCTCTCCCACTCCCCCTGCTTGTGTTCTCTCTCTCACTGTGTCTCTCTCTGTCAAATAAATAAATAAAATTAAAAAAAAAAGAGGGCACATGATGTAATGAGCACTGGGTGTTATATGCAACTGATGAATTACTGAACTGTACCTCTGAAACTAATAATACAGTATATGTTAATTAAATTAAATTTAAATTAAAAAAATTTAAAAAAAGATGAACCAAGATCCATATACTTTTTCAGTGATTTCTAAGGGATGAAAGCTAGGAGAAATAGGGACACCAAGAAAGGGACATATTTGAAGATTTGGGGTGACTTTTTCAAATATCACATGACCTTTTTTCACTAGTGATTATCCTCTAATAGCCTCTCCCAAGCTCATTTGCCCCAATTCCAAGGCTATAGTGAATCTCTATACTGCCATCACATCCCTTAGGTGTTAAGGTCAGAATAAAAGGCTGCAAATCTCTGTTAAATCAAATACTTAACTCTTTTTTTTTTTGATCACAGACTCCTCTGAAATGCTGATATTTACACTCAAAACTATAGATAAAATTTCAGGAAATTCAAGGACTTTGTGAAACAGAATCTGCTCTCATACACTGTTAAGACCCTCTTTTCTGGATAATGTTGTCTCAAGATAACACAAATGAAAATAAAAGTTATTATGAGAGTATACTAACAATAAGCATTTACATTTTATACTTCATAATATATAACACACCTTCACATTTTTCTCTTATTTGATCCTCCCTAAATTCCATGTTTTATAGATAAGGACAATTACTCACTTACATTTCGTGACAGACACGATGTGATTCTAGGTCCCTTGACTCCAAATCTCCTGAACAGATATTTGGGAACATGTCACAGTGTTTGGTGAGCTGTAAGTGCTATTCAGATATGGGCACTCATCACCACTGGAACTCCCATCCGTACAGCTTTTCTAATGGTACCTATAGACTCAGAGAAGCAAAATGATTGCTTCACATAGCTAATGAGTGGCAGAGCTTTTGTCTCCTGATGCTTTATTGCACGACTTTTTTCTTCTTTCTGGACACAACTACTTGGAGAGAAGGACTGGACTACTGTCCATGTTTGGACTTGTTCTTCCATGCTCTGAGCATCATGCTTTTGGCATATAAACCGTGGGACAGAGCAACTCTATCTTTCCTGTGCCTCTTAGCTCCTTTTAGAGCTAGGGCTTTGATTCAATAGCCTCCTGAAAATTCACTTCTTCTTGCTTCCCTACATAGCTTTAATTTATTGTCACAGTGACTCCCTAGAAGTTCCCTATTTCCTCTTTCAAGGACACAGAAGAAGGCAGCATAGAATTTTTCCTTTGTAAATAAGGCTGCTCCTCTTCTTCATTGTTCCCTGTGTCCCTTAAACAACCTCCATCCATCTATATTTAGTTGCTATTGATTCTCACTTAAGTGTCTTGTTCCTCCTAGACTCTGGAAAACACTTCAACTCTGTAGAAACTGAGTGTACTACTTCCTCTGATTGCATGGGTAAACAAGCCTTAGGTATGTGCAGTGTAAACATTCTATATTGCTTCTGCCCCCAGGATCAGTCTTAATAGAAAAGTGGGGTAGGAGTTGAGGTAGGATTCCTGTATATAAGGTTGTTGGACTGGGAGTCAAGAGACCCTGGCAAAAGCCCCAATTCCAGCTTGTCCTAGTGGTATTATCTTGGATGAGTCACAGTTCCCCTGTAGGCTTAGATTCCTTGTCTGAAAAACAAAGGGGTTTGTACTAGGTAACCCTAAAAGCCCTTTAATGCTTCCTTTCACAAATTATATTTTATGTTACATATATATCTACTGAATAATACTAATATAATATAAAATTATAAATAAGCAAAGTTTTGGAAAAAATACCTCATAGATGGAAAATCCCTTCACAGATATACTCATTGTTCTGATGATGTAATGACTGAATACCTGGATCTCCACAAACCTCCAAGTCCTTATACCTTAACATCAGGTTAAACTTCCAGTTCTCTCCCAGTCCTTGCTCTGATTTAGCTATGAAGCAAAGCTACTAGGAAAATAAAGTTAATTTGGCAGAATGGAGAGGCTATTTCAGCCTTAGACAAAGGGAATGAGAAGGAAGATTTAGGAAGTAAGTTTTGGCATTAACCAAAGGAAGGAGAAAACAGGCCCAGTTCAGAGAAGTGTACAGATTACTTCAGTACATGGGTTGAGAGAAGCAGTCAAGGAATAGTTGAGAACCACTGGACAGAGGGGTATACCTACATGTTTTTTGGGGAAGGAGAAATTTCTCGAGTTCATAATGAGCTTTTCTGTTCCTGTATCTTAGCCCTTGCTCTCTTAAAGGAGACCAGAGTAAATGCATTGAATTCTAGCAACTGGTTCTGAGATTTAGGAAACCTCTGACCCCTAGGATGGCCCTGTGAGAAGGAAGAGCCTTAGGAACACAAAGTCAATTACAGTTATTATCATCATTATTATTACTTCTTCTATTGTCTACTTTTCTTAACTGTTCTTTTCCTCATGTCTATTTTTGATTTCTGCAGTTAAGGCTTTGACCCTTCCCAAACACAACCCCCTTCCCCAACACTTCCCTTATACATATTCTTTTGCTGCATTAATATAAATAGAGGGTCTAGAATGAAGAAAATGAAGGTTCTGCTCCACCCTTCCCCTAATGAGTAGGCTTTAGGACTTTGGCATCCATATCTAGGTTCAGTATATTCTGAAAAGAGTAGAAAGAATTAGAAAAATAATAACCCCCAAGGAGAACTAAGATCGATGGGTAAAAAAAATTTACAGATAACATTCTGAGTATCAGACTTTGGGTGGAAAGGAAAGGGAGGAAGCAGGAACCTTCCAGAAAGTGGGATAGGAAGTGGGGAACAAACTTATTTGAAGGATTTTTCCCTCCCTCTTTCTCCCCAGTCCATGGAGAACTGATGACCCGAAGCTTAATGCACTATTCCTTAGAGAAAATAAAATTCTGGCCTGGGTCCTGCAGGTGTTGTTATCCAAGGAGGCCCAATCCAACGAAAAAAAAGATGAGGAAATGTCTCAGGAAGCTCTGGGTAGGGGTGAGCTGTAATACAGGTGTGTCTGATGACATCGTTGTTGGAACATTCTAGATGGACCCCGTTAGAGTGAGGTCTATGAGTGTCAGTATCCAAATTCTCTTACCCCATGCTATATAACCAATGATTTAACAGATTGACTAAAAAGTCAGAATTGGAAAGGCAGCTCAAAAGGCAGAATGATGCTCCTTTGAGAGAGATCAAAAGCCAGATGGTTCTCCATTAAGTTCATGCTCCTATGCCAAACAAGAGCCAGAAAACACAAAAGAAGCCTCTTTACACATACACTAACCATTCACGGAGCCTCTTCTTGCCCTTTCCTAGTCTTGACTCTCTTGGCCACTGACTTGGTCATGTATGCTCTTGATGTTTTCTTTCACTGTATGTTAACCTTCCCTCTCTCTTACTTCTCATTCTACTACCATTATAACTATGATAACAAAGCTCTAGTTTGCTCCATGGTTTCTTCTGAGTATGTGTACTCAGTTTAATTTTTAGATTATCATATACACGCTAACTCTCTTCTGCAGGTGAGGACACAGGCTAGAAGAAATTCTGTACTTTGCAAAAATCATACAAGTAGAAAGTGGTGGAGCCAGGTTTCAGAAGAGATCATCTCTCTGACTTGAAAGCCCATGCTTTTCCCCCTAAGTTATAATGCCTCACTAATAATTTATTTCTCTTCAATAATAATTCTGATGATTTTGATTCTCCTTACAGGTGATGTCATGTCTTCAGTCTGCCTTGGCTGACACCATAAGTCCTAGCCTATATCATCCCTGTTCCACTATCACGGCCGCTCCTCCCCATACACACACATACACACCATCTTCTATAGCCTTGCAGGCAGTTCTCAGACAACAGGAACTGAGGAGCTGAATATTTGAGGAATTCAAGACAGATTTTATAGGACAAGTTGCTCCTTTTGAGGACACATGATGCCTGTCTCAGAAGATGCATGCTTGGTTGCTGCCTAAAATGTTTCCAAGAATTTGGCATCATTGCTGGAGACCTTTCTCTTCTTATATTACCACAGTGCATTTGTCCCACAGGGTTGCTTATTTTATAAGCAACGAGCACACTTACTTTAGCTATAAAAATAAAATTAATTCAAATCATTGTTTTCAAAGAAACCCAGAATGGGGTCATATCTGATTTGGCTTCTAAGGAGAGAAACTTATTCGTGGTATGTCAGAACTCAGCTCTTGTTGGATTCACACATGTGTGCAGGCACGCACATTCACAAATACAACCTCCCAACCCTGAAGCTATTTTCCAAGAAAACCAGATGAAAAGAATCTTCATAACCAGAAGCCAAGAGTGAGTCAGTGTTGGGTAGAACAACTGAGCAGATAGTCCTAGTAGGAGGAATGCCAGGACATATGAAAAACAAAAGCAGTGAGTTCAACCATGGGAACCTTGGAAAGTTGCCTGGGACCTTGGAAACCATTTAATCCAGCACTACTAACACATGTATTCCAGTAAATTAAAATGTTCCATTAGTTTAATATTTGAAACAACTCAAACAAATAATTATAAAATTAACTTTGGTTATTTCTGACCTGGTTAAGAAGTGAAACATATTATCATTTCAATCTTAGATCATATCAGGTAAATGAGTTTGAAATGAAACTTAGATCATATTTTTAAGTCAAGGAGCAAAGGAACTATATGGATGAAACAGTAACTTTCTATCTGTGCAGATTTAATTTTTTTCTTGAACCGTATTTTGGTTAAAGAAAATATTTCTACTAATATAACTAAATATTCTAGTTATTCTCCACTGAACCTCTGTCAACATCAGGTTTACAATAAAAACCCCAGATGCGGATACCAAAGTCCATTGTGGGAAGGGTGGAGCAGGATCTTCTTCTCCCTCATTCTATAGTCCCTCAGCACTATTTCTACTGATACAGCAAAATATATTTAATAGTGGAAGTACTAATAAAGGATGTTATATTAAGAGAACAGCAAAGCCTAGCCTAGTCTGGTAATGAGTAATTTGAGAGGTAAGATTACTGACAGTGCAGGGCATGACCAGGGAAAGGCAGGTTGCCCAGTGAGGATTGTGAGATGAAAACTGGTTAGAGAGGAAGCAGAAGGGGTCAGCTGGGAACAAGCTGAAGACCTTGACTATCATGTCTACAAATAGGAAATTTAATTCTACAGGTGAAGAAAAACACTGGCATGTTTTTGGAAAGGGATCAATATGACATGATTTGTGTTTTGGGTAACTCATACTAACAGTACATGGAGAATAGATTTGAAGGGGAGAAATTGAAGGCAAGGAAATCAATAAGAAGGCTGGTACAATAATCCATGTAAGAGGATAAACTTCATGAGAGTACCTGGCATTCCCAATGTATCTCAGAACCTAAAACAAAGGATGTGCTCAATAAATAGTTATTAAGCAAAGAGTGACCTACACTTATGTCCAAGAAGGAAATGAAAGAGAAAGAGATAGGTTAGGGGGCCAGATCTGTGGCAGAAGCCCACACTCATCCACAGGTTTCCAGACAACTTTTATTTTCCCCCAGATCATTATTCAGACTGTGCTGGCTAGCTGCCTAGATTAAGCTACTTTTTTATTAAGTATTTATCATGCCCAGACTCCCAGGCTTAGCATCATTATGTATACATGATCTCATTTAATCTCTTTGAAAAAAAGCAGGAATTAGATATTGTTATCCTAATTTGTGTGTGGACAAAGTGAAGTATCTGCCTCAGGTCTTATAGCTACTAAGTTGCACCAGGATTTGATTGCAAGACTGATTCTAAAGCCTATGTCCCAATATACTCAGAGGAGCATGTGTCACTTGCCTTTTTAAACAGGGGATTTTTATGTATCCCATTTCCATACACATTCCTAAAGAGGCCTCCTCGATCTCAGCTTCCACAAACAATAGCAGCACATTTTGAAAATTGGTGCAAATGTGTTTTTAATAAACTGCCTCAAAATTTTCTGCATGCCTTAATAAGCTTTTGTATCCTCAGGAGGCCTTATTAGATAAAGATAAGATGTTTTAGAAAGTCCCCCATTCCTAACTACTTGAAGATGCATTAATCATTTTAAATCTCCCCCAAAATCATGGGCAAAATTCATATTGTTGATGCTGGCTTAATGAATATAAATGCTACCCATTCCCTCATGAAATATCTTTGGATGAACTTCCACAAATACTGAACATGAGGTGGACCCAGAAAATCCTCTAAACAAATAATAGACTCTACCTAGCCCTGCTGCAAGTCCTATCTGGTTATAATTCTACCCTTTCTTTTGCTCCAGCTTTCTCTTGCTAAAATTATTTGAAAGTGTATTGCTTTTCCACCCTGAAAATGCTATTTTACACTCCTTTGTTTCTAATAGGGCCCTGGAAGTAGGAACTTAATATTTTTTTCCTTCCAGATGTTGCCATTTCCTCTTTAGAAAATGAATTTTCTACCTATCATTTCCAAGTACCCTGTCAAACAGTATCCTGCTTTTGGCCCAAGTGCATCCCCAGCACAAAGGCAAGATGTCTCTCTGGGACAAAAAACAACAATATTCTATTTAATCCATGTAATTGCTTTTAAAATGCCCATTGTTTTTATTAGTAGCCCTTCTACTGCTCTCACAGAATTATCATACTCTTTTTGAAATGTCTCTCTTATTTTCCATTTATGTGTTGGGAAAATATTTCAATTATAGAAATGTGCAGTTGAGTTAAAAAGACAGTTCTCATTCATTCACAACCAACCCACAATTTCCAAATTTTGCGGAACTGACAAAATGAATAGACTGAAATTTACTTTTGACAAAAGCCAAAAAAAAAAAAAGGAAAAAGGGTATGAGGGAAATTAACTAGTTGTGCCTACTGTGTGCTTATTTTATCTGTAAAACAGGGATAATAATGCTCATATTACAAGGTTTTTTATGAAAATTAAATATATGTGAAAATGCCTAGCATTATCTTGGGTCACTAGAAAAATTCAACAAATAGTAATATTAGTAGTAGTTGCTGTTATTGCTGTTGCTGTTTGAAGGGAAACATTAAAACTTTCTTAATTACTTATCAAACATTTACTGATTATCTGTGACACAGCCGTCCCCACCCATGAAAGAAGCTGTCAATGTAGTAGGGGAATCAGGCAAGTAAAAAGTGAACTACTATGTAATGTAATAACTCTTATAATACTCTTATAATAGAAGCATGTAGGGACTGTTCTATGAACATAGATGTAGCAATTTAAATAATAACTTATGTTTATATAGCATTTTACAATTTTCAAAGCTATTGTCCCACAACAACCATTTGAAGTAGGTTTGAACTACCCAGTTTTACAGATCATCATCATCATCTTCACCCTGGCAGCTACTATTTGCTACATGACTACTATGCTTAGTCCTGGACTAGGAGCTTTACATGTATTATGTCACTTGATCATCACCAGAAACCTGCAAAGTAACTACTTTGATCCCCATTTTACAGATGATGAAACTAAAATTCAATAATTTTTATTGGCTTCCCCTATTCACACAACTTGTAAGTGATGTATTCCAAACATGGACACAAATCTGTTTCTAAGACATGGCCTTTTCTCCATTCATAATTGAAATATAGATACAAAGCAGCTCAGAAAAAATTACATTGGGGATCAGGAAGAAGAGGAAATTTTCTCTCAATGTGCAAAAGAGAGGGTGACAATTAACACCCTGAGCTCTACACTAAATACAGAAGACATCCTTCTAGATTTGTCCCAATAGTTGCCATTCAACAAAGCAGGAGGATATCAAGAGTTTCACAAACAAGTGGTCTTTGGAGAGGATATTATTACACCATATCAGATAACCTATGGTTAAATTTTAACATTGGTATTGCCAATTCTGGCATTCAATCTTCCAGAAACTATACTGGCCATCTAGAAGAGAGAACAGATAACTTGATGTCTGCCAACTAAAACCAAATGTTTAAACAAGCCACTAGCCCCTAGACAGGAAAGCTAAAAGTTTTAAGAAAACCCTGAATTATAAACTAGTCCTCCCTTATCCAAGGTGGGGGTGGTGGGAGATACTTTCCAAGACCCCCAGTAGATGTCTTTCCAAAATGTATTTTGGAAACTCAAGCACCTTGAAACTTTGAGTGAACTAAGCAATTTTAGATCTGGAAAGATCAGTGTCTATACCTCTGTAGAAATATTCTCTGTCTTCTGTAATCCACAGGGCTCACTCTAGATCGGCATCCTAAGGTGTTCTCTCCAGATCAGACACAACAGGCTCTGATCATCTGGTACAGCCAACCATAGGAGATAGGTCCTATGTCCCCAGCCTAGGTATGACCCCTCAAGAGCTTAGTTTTCATTTACATTTACACCAAGCATTTTAAATAAAGCTTCTAAATTCAACTCAGCTTAACAATCATGTATTAAGGTCCTATTTTTTTGTGAAAGCACAGAAATAAATAAGACCCTGTATTCAGAGTTCAAGACTAGTTGGGGAGATAGACACATAAACAAACAATACAGTGTACGAAATTATGGTGATAGGGGTATATCCAAGATGACTGGTGTATGGTAAGACTCATAATATGTTTGGCAAAGAACTTGGGTGATGCCAGTGGAGAGTGAGGGGACAAAGAATAAGAGGAAAGGGATTGGGGAATAACCTAGTTCCCTGCTTATCATCCCGTGCACAATGCCAAGGTGGGGTCAACGTGACTGAGGCAGACTTTTGCCCCAGGGACCCAATGTGACAAGCAAGTGGCATGGATATGGGATCCCAGTAGCAGGTAAAGTTAAAATAAAGCAGTCAGTAAAGATTCTGGGAGACCAGTTCATTGAGGGAAGTGCAGAGAGAAGATTTTGCCTCTCTAGAGGATGGGATTGGCTTGAGATGGGTGTCAAAACTCCAGTAAAGCAAGTTGGGATTCAGACTTAAGCACTAGTCCTATCCAGTCCTGATGGGAAATTAGAGTGCTGGACATTGAAACAGGCAGAAGTCCAGTTGTTTGTAGTGGAGAAAGTTTTCTACAACCAGGCAAATTCCTGAGGTTCCCCACATATCCTCATGCCCAGACACATTGAGGAATATGTTTATAGCAGCAAGACTAATTTCAGACACCACTTTTTCCTATTTGGAAAAAAATTAGAATGGGATCTTGACATGAAAGACTTGACACTGAAGGGGTAGAGAAGGGATAAAGACAATATCAAATATGTTTGTTGTTGAAACATTTTTGAAAGTTGGGAAAAAGTGATTCATAGCCTCTTTCCTATCAAGATAAAGGGGAGTCATTTTTTTCTCATTTATCTGAAGATATCAGCAAGAAGCACCATCATTCACTACCATTTTGTCACATAACTGTTATAACAGAAATTTAAGAAAGTAAAGAGCCTTGCTCCATTTTTTTTTCTCTACCTGAACTTCCCTCATTTTCTACTTAGTTGTAGATTCATGATTTTTTTTTCTCTTAGGAGAGCCACAAGGAACCTGTCAGAAATATTCCAGCATATGCAAATTCTAACTAGACAAAAATAATCTCTGTTCTGTGTGCTCTATGGGAGTTTTACCTTGTTTGCATGATTGATCAGTTTGTGTGTTACTTTTCAAAATCACTTTTCACATGGAGACATGACGTAGAAAACAAGAGGAGGACTATCAAGGCCTGGGCTGAGTGAAAGGGTACCCAATTCAGGATAAGCCTTTTTAACAGCTTACAAATATTCCTCCTGCACATATCAGATGCTCACTATTAGGGGCAGTTCCTGCAGCTTCTATTACATGTGCAATGGGAGAAAAAATTCCCCAAAGATGAACCGTAAAGTGAACAGGCTCTCTATTTTTTCTGGTTGACAGTACTTTTGTGTCTAAATATATCAGATGTATATAAACTGTCAAGGCCATGCCAGTATCCCTAAACTTTCTCAGGACTCATTTCCCTTTGTTCCCAAGACTTCATGGTGTTTCCAACCCTTCCTACTACGCAATTTCTACACTCTTTCCCAGAAGCTCTCTCCATATCTAACATTAAGAAAGAACTTCAATAATTCTTCAGACAGGTCCCCCTCTTTGCCCAGCTCCAGACAAAATGTGTTCCTTATATGTAAACCATAGGAAAAATAATCCACTGCCATGAAGCACTGTTCTCAGAAACATTTGCTCCAAAATATTATTTTTTCAGGTTTTATGTCCTCTTCTTCATCTTCATCTCCACTGCCTTTGTCCAAGCTTCACAACCTCTTACCTATATTACTTCAGTAGTTCTGTAACTTGCCTTCCTGTGGCCATTATCACCTCCTTTCGCTGATTCCCTAATCTCTCCCTCCCCCCACACCAAGCTCCTTATTCCTCACTCTATTGATAGTGATTTCAAAGTACAAATATGAAAATGTAACTTCAAAAAGTCATGAGCATCCTTAATCAAATGCTTAGGAGAGGAGAAAGGGAAAATAAGAAGAGTTTGAGCATCTGCATTTTGTCAGACTCTGTACTGGATCCTTTTACATACACTACTGTTCCTTATTCTTACAACACTTCAACATAATGTAGTGTTAGCTCTCATTTATTCTGAGGAAACTAAGGTAGGTTCATAATGTATCCAAGGCCATATGACTAGTAGATTCAGTACACAGCATGTGAGGTCTGCAGGCATGTATTGACCTCACTTGCCCAGCATCAGTTCTAGATTCTAGAGACATAAAGATGAAATAAGACATTTGACCATCTCAGACTCTGAGAAGCCCAGAGTGGAGGAGATACTCACACTAATAGTAAATTACAGTACAATATGGAAAGTGCAAAGCTGAGTGGCAAATTCAGGGTTTGAACCTGTCTCTCCCAGTTAACCACCATTACCAATTTTTGCAAAAGATGAGAAACTTTCAAATGTTAAAAAACTTTCCTCACTTTCACATGATAATATTTGTATTTTTACTCAAGAACTATGTAATAACAAAAAGATACAATTAATTCAGTGAAGTTTTCAAATGAATTTGCATTTTATTAATCACAAAAGCAACAATGTCCATTTGAATCCACATCTTTTGTGAGAGATACTATGGGTCAATGTACATACAGTGAGTGCACAGCCACATCTGGATGTAGGACCCCCTTGCAATAACCTTCGTAGCTCTCCCTGGGACCTTAGCCAATTCACTAAGAATGAGTGCCAGCCTTGTGACCTCCTCCGACATAATAACCCTTCCTTAACAGGGTTCTGCACCGTTGATAACTAGAGAGCCAGGATGAACAATTCTTGTGTGGAGGTCAAGTAAGCATGCACCTTGGCCAGACCTTGGACAATGATAAAAAGTCTTTGTTCTAACTCACCTAGATATTCAAGCACAAGGAAGGAAGACCTAGAGAGGGAGGAAACTACAATGTCTTCGTGTTCACTCTGTGTTAGTCACATTATTTATAATCTAAAAATTACATTAGTCTGGTGTTTAAAGCCTTTCTGCAGAATCTTGCCTTCCCCTCTTTTAGCCTGAGTGCCTGCTTTTCCTTTCCTTCACCCCATTTACCTTCTCTATTTTTCTCAAATATACTTTGCTCTTTTACATCCCAATGCCTTTGCTAAAGCTGTAATTTTGCCTGGAAAATACATGATCACCTCCCATTTTTAATCCTGCTAAAGGCTCTCATGTTTCAAGATCCAATTCCTCTCTGAAGCTATCCACAATCTATACAGGAAGTTGTTCTCTCTTTCCCTTATGTTCTCCTCTATGCCACACTTAATTTGCCCTTCCTTTATATCACTGAGCACATTATATCATATCCATTTGTCTATGTATGTGTCTTTTATCCCTGGCTTATGCTTTTTGGGGGGCTGGGACTACATCTCATTTCTCTTGAATCCCTAGTACATAGTATTGTGCCTGAAGCATAATATGCATCCAGTAAAAGGTGAATGAATGAATGAATAAACAAATGCAGGCCTAATAATCTTTAGTTGCATGTGTCAACACTGATGCTCTTCTCTGAAACTGTCTGCTTCTGTCTGTCCTGTCATTTGTCACTTTCTAACCTACTCATTTGTTGAGTAGACCTTAAAGACCATCTAATCTGATCTTCCTAGTAAGGCAAAAATCCCCTTTTTGTGGTTAGGAGTCACTCATTCTCTGACTGAATACCTTTAGTGATAGGGAGTTCACTGCCTCATAAAGGAATTCAATCATTCCTTAATGATAGTAATTATTAAGAATGTCAAACTATATCTTTCTATCATTTCTCTCTACTGAGACTGTTCCTGACTCTAAAACTACAGTATTTACATGTATTTTCTCCTTCAAATGACATCCTTTCAGCTATCTAATGAAACACTGAGAAATTAAGCAATCACTTGTGCAAGCTATTCTGGGACCTCAGAAACCCTTACAGGTTTCTAAGATCAAAGCTTATAGCTGTAGAGGTAGCTGGCAGGGGCAGTCAGGTTCAGTGACCAAGAGATTGGCAACTGCGCACTTAACCCTGGAAGGCACCAGGAATCCAGGTGGTGGAGAGCAATTGAGGGAACCTAGGTGGTACTCTAAGCTGAGGGCAGGGGAGGCAGCATAGGAAAATACATGGTGTTGACAAAAGCAGTCCAGCAATCTAGAAGGATAAAGTGCAAAATGGGACATAGAGTGGTAAATATGAGACTGGCAAGTCATCAGAAAACTGAGTATCAGAGAGGTGAAGTGACTTGCACAAAGTTACATAGCTAGATAGGGGAATAGGCTGGCTCAAAGCCAAGATCTTCTGGTTTAAAGTCATATTTGCTCATCAAATAGTCTTTACACTGTTTCACAACATCTCCCTATCAGCTCACTCCTTCATACCAGACACAAAGTGATGATTCAAAATGACTTATTAGGGGAGCCTGGGTGGCTCAGATGGTTAATCGTCTGCCTTTGGCTCAGGTCATGATCCCAGGGTCCTGGGATCGAGCCCCACATCGGGCTACTGGCTCAGCGGGGAGCCTGCTTCTCTCTCTCTCTCTCTCTCTCTCTCTCTGTATCTCTGTGTCTCAAATGAATAAATAAAATCTTCAAAAAAATGACTTATTAGATCGAGTTTTGTTTCCTCACTGGAACCTTCACATTACAGTGGCCCCCTCCATTAGCCCCCCTGCCTGGCTCCTAAAACAGGTTTATACCACAGGAGCACCTAGGTCAGAGCCTCCCCGTCAGAGGCTCACCCAGAACTACTGCACAACTCCCTTTTCTATGATGCAAAGGATTATCACCCACCATGGGTCAACACATTCTTCTTTAAATATATTGTTAATCAGTCAGTCTTAATGGATCTCAAGATACTTTCAAGGATGATTTTCCATATCTCTTTCCCAATCAGTTTCGTTTTAAGTTTAACTTCAGAAAACCTATTTTTCCATTGTCTTAAGTTACTGGGAGATACCTCATTTCCCTAATTTTATAACATGTATACAAATCTCAGCCTGTGCTATTGAAAAAGCTACAACAAAAATAAAGGTAGGACAGGCCTCCTGACAAAAATTACTCTATGACATGGATTCCAATCGAGTTTTCTAGTTTCACTTCTTGCCACTGTCCCTAAGAGCAGCCCCTGGGGACTCGATCCTCTGTTCCATCTTGACGGGCTTAGAATGGCTAAAGCTTCTCCTACATTATCCTCTTGCCAAGGTTAATGAATTGAGATGGTAGTGACTTTTCCAAGATCACACAGAACATCAGGATCAGGAAAGAGGTTAGAACCTCTGGATTTTGCCATGGCTTTACCTTGAGCCATGATATTCATGAGAGCTTCTGAGAAAATGGTGAGGAAAAAAAATCATCTACTATATGATGCAATATATTTAAGGTAATGTATGTCCCATGTGAAACTTACCTGGACAAATGATTTCTACATTGTTAATGTAGGCAGAAGATTCAATACAAGCATAAAAGAAAACCTCCTAACCCATGGCAATGCCCAGAGTCCCTGAATAAATGAAATATTTACTGTTCCCAGCAGAGCTGGTAGAAGTGACTGCACTAAAAAAGCAGTTAATTTCTGGGCAATGTGTTTAACACTCCCTGTTGATCACTTTCTTGGGGGTCATTCAATCAGCAGGAAATCTTGGCTATCAAAGATTCCAGAAATGCTCCTTTGACACAGTGCTGAGCAAGACATTTGTGTTGCTTTCTATCGGCCAATCTAACATTGCCTCCCTTTTCCTTGAAATCCTGTGTAATTATTTACGTGTGTTTAAGTAAGGAAAAATAGGAATCTTGTGTCTTGTCTCATAAACAAAGAGTAGTTTCAAAACGACTTTGTTTTATTTATTTATTTTTATTTTTCAGACAGGCAGAAAAAACCTTAACTAGATTAGCATGAAGCAAGGCTGGGTAATATCTGGCCCATATACAGCTATTAAAGTTCATTGGTTCTCTTTTAAATTAAACTGCAGTAAGGTCACCTTGATTACAATATCTCAGACACATTCTCAAATAGCTACAGGC
The DNA here is from genome assembly GCF_003265705.2 of Callorhinus ursinus. NCBI lineage: Eukaryota > Metazoa > Chordata > Mammalia > Carnivora > Otariidae > Callorhinus > Callorhinus ursinus. Next base: position 63,011,990 of record NW_027397071.1, on the reverse strand, counting down.
TTTGGTCTTAATGTCCTGAACCCACTGTTCTTGGGCTGACATGAACTGGAACTTAGAAACCAAAATAAATCTCTCAAAAATTGAATGATGCTTCCTTGTTCCCTCTTGTCTTTGCCGGTCAATTTTGCCTGTGTGAAATTGTTTCCCTATTTCTCCAGTCGCTTTCCATCATTATGTAGTGGAATGAGCTTGGGCCTTGTTATCATGAACATTTGGTTTGAATCCTGGCTATGATACTTGCCAGCTATCTTGCTTTGGGTAAGTTACTTAACCTCTTTGAGATTCAAGTTCTCCTTCTGTAAAAGAGAATTAAGAATTGGTATCTCTGAGACTTATAGAGAAGATTAAATTAGAAAACATCTATGACAGAGCTAATACACTTTTTAGCGTATAGTATGTGATCAATAAATATTATTTTTCTTCTCTTTATTCCACCATATTGCCCACCACAACATCCAGTAGTTCTTCTCAGAATAGAGCCAACATATCTACAGCAAATATGGGGCTCTGGTACCCTAGGAACCCCCTTACCTCCTACTCTGCAGTTCTCCTCAGAGAAGGATGGCTTTTGGAGCCATAGATATAGATTTCATCTCAGACCCCCCAATTCCAAGCTGTGTGAACTCAGACAAATCAGTTCACCTTTCAGAGACTGTTTCTCCACATTTAAATAAAAATGGTACCTATACCATAGGTTTATTGTGCTGTAAATGAAAGGAAACAATGTTTCCTTTGGCAAACCTGACCCATTACAAACAAACTGCAGTTTTTTAAATTAATTACTAAGAATGTATTAGGGTTGCTTTGTCTGCACAGTCTAAGCTATAATATAAGGGGCAGAAACAAAACAAAACGAAATACCTCTTTTCTGGCCTCTAGAAGTTCACAGTCAGGAACAAGATGTTCAGTAAATTAAGTTCTAAAGTATACTTGGGGAAGGGTCTGGAAATGCATTTAGAGATCTCTCCCCACAGTGCATTCAGTTATAAAGGAGTTTCATTATGCTGTAAACCATAAAGGAACCCCATCCTGGCATCATAAAAAGACTTTTGTTTCAAAACAAAAAGAGCAATTACATCTAAGCATTTTAGCTGGACATAAAGGTCACATCCAACTCTCTGCAGTGATGGGGCCCTGTCTTCAACATCCTATAGAGATGACAGAATGCTCCAAGGCTTCAGAGGCACCCAAATCCTCACTGAACACTTTTGATTGCTAGAAAGTACAAGCTCACAGGGAATTACAAGGTAGCACTCTATATTTCATTCACTTTAGGTGGCTTCTTCATCTGTAAGATAGATCTTTAAAAGGGAAGATTAAATTTCTTCAAAGGGTACAATTAAAATGCAGAACTTGGAAAAAGAGAATGATGCATTATCAACACCATGTATTCCTTTTCTTGCATAATTTTTCCTGTATTTTATCATTTGCAATATACATTTTTATTTAATATCTTCTTTACAAACCTCTAAAAAAAACCCTGTGAAGAAAGTACCTTCATCATTTAAAAATCTATTTTTTCACATTTTCTATCTTTTTTGAAATGGAAATGTATCTTAAAATCAGTATACTGTTGACTTTCATTCCTGAAAAGTTGAGAAATCAATGCAATTCTTATTAAACTGTTGTACAGTACACACATCTTAATATGAAAAATACATTTTTTACAGATATTGAAAGCTAAGACCCAGTTAAGGCATTTAACCCAATGATCCAGAGCAAGTTAGTAAAAGGATCAGAACTAGAATTCCTTAATCTTGAGTTCTGGGTAACTTGCTTTTTCACCATCCAGCTCAGATCCAGGACTGCTCTTCCTAAGGGAAAATCAGAGACCAATCTCCACCCACCAAGACATGTAATTGGAAGAAGCACTCTGTTAACTGCAAATATTGTTTGACCTATTAGCCAGTTATAGTGCCTAAAATTTGCAATCTTTGGCTTTGCCTTTGAGTTATATAAGCCCTCCTTGATATAACACCCACATTATACATGTCTATATGTGTGTACTATAATCTTATGTTCTACTACCTCATTTCATAAAGGATTTGAGGTGACCTAAGGAAATATAGACCACAAAATTGTAAAATAAAATAACACAATATAAAAATCAAGATTAGGAAAAAAGGTCAAAGCTAGAGGCAGAGGGAAATGAAGCACAACTGTATAAACCATAAATGTCCACACAAAAGAAGATACTGTTAAGTCACGAACTTGGTTTCGCATCTTCTGGCAGCCACAGCAAAAACAAAGACTCACATATTCTGTGTATAAAACTCACCCTACCTCATCCAAGGCAGCAAATTATGTTCTCCCAAAAGAGCTCATGTGGGACTTTATAAAAGGAAATAGATGACATACATGGCCAGTGATCTTGGTAAATTTCTTTAAGCAAACACAGTAATATTTTTTGTAAGGTTGTTTTTTGTGGTGTCCCTAGATAAAACATTAAACCAGTGAAAGCTAACTGGTATAGCAAACAAAACAGTTCAAAACAATCTGTTCTAAGTAAATGATTTCCTGAAGGCAAATCTTGATTCAGTAATAGTTCCTATCGTTTATAGAGAGGTGGATGGAATGCACATTTTCCAAACAACCATTTCAAAGTATCACTTAACAAAATACTCATTTTGTTAGTAACAGAGAGTCCAGGATACAGTTTCTGGCAAGGGTCTAGAGTATAGACATCATATGTTTTTGCCTGAGGGAAGACCTGTAACCTCAAATAACTGCAGCTAAGCTTTATAGACACTGAGAAGTCTAAAGTCTCACCTATTAGTGGACATTCCATATCTATGTAGATAGCCTTTCAAAAGTGAGGGCAAATGGCAGGATCTCGAAGTCACAATTGGCTGCTAATGGTCTTTAATATATTAAATATTTGATTTTGAGCTTAACCAGTTCAGATTTGGGCCCTGAGAACCTAGGACACAGAAAAATAAATTTTGATAAAATAGTGAGAACCATCTAGAAAGTCTTACTGTTAGAGTCTTAAAGTTTGAGGGTGAGAGGGCTATTAGATACCTGGAAATATTAAGATAGTGAGGTAAAGGAAAACACAGAAGAGCAGAGTATAACATAAAGTATACTCAGTGGTATAATGGAAGGAAGATGTTCTATGGGTGCAAGTAACTGTAATCATCTCTCCTTGCTGCTTACCTGGATGTTCTAAGGCTTCCCATACAGGTATATGTATGTGAAAACCTTTTGTCAAGTATAACAGTTTATATAGGGCAGCCATTCTTTAATTTTAGCTCCTTCTCAGCTGTTTTATTTTGTTTTGTTTCTTTCTGGCTCTATTTTTTTTGTATCTCAAGAACTTTTTTATTACCACAAACTGCAATTTGAAATGACTTCTTACAGGACTGACTACATAGTTTTTGAGTACCAGTGCAAAATGAAAATGTAGGCCCCTTGTTAAAAAATTATTAAGAATTTCAAGAGGACAAGAATAGAGTATTAAACCAAGCATGGGACCCTTCTAAGTACAGGGCCCTGTGTGACTGCAGGGCTTGCACACCCATGAAGCTATCCCTGAATTCTTGCTATCACCTGGATCTAAGCAGCCATTCGTTGAATACTCTTTCTTTTTTATGTTCAGTTAGCCCTGTATAGTACATAATTACTGTTTGATGTAGTGTTCAATGATTCATTAGTTAAGTATAACACTCAGTGCTCATCACAACATGTGCCCTCCTCAATACCCATCATTGAATACTCTTGAATTAGGCCATTAGCACTCCTTAATTTTTAGGAGAGATATTTTTAGGCAATTTTATATCAGTTATTGACCAGGCTTTCCCATTCTTCCTCTTTCTCTTTGATATCTGCCCATTGATTCTCATAGCAATGTGTGCTAGTGATAATTGTAGAGAGTAAGCATGGCAATGAGGATGAGAATGATGATATTTTAAAAAACTTCGGTCAGAGTCAGAGCACCAGATATGAAGGAGGATGAGTTCAAGGGACATAGGCCCAAAGAAGACCACTGTGGTTTGGTACAATAAGGATGCCAGAAAAATTTAATTATTTTCATGATTTTGCCCAGAACTTGTTATTCTAGACTTTTGTGTTTAAAAATGATAATTAGTGTTTCCTAAAACTAACTGAAAAGCTAAGCAGGAACCATCTCAGATAAACCCATAAAAAAATCTGACAAATCAGAAAATTCTATCTTGAGTTTTATCAAATCCTCAGCTCTCTGCCATTCTATTAGTCTGATTACTTTATGGTTTTTCTCTATCACTAATATTATAGACTCTGCCATTAAATCATTGTGTGGCCCTACATTTCATTTAATTTTTATGAATTTCAATTTTCACATCTGTAAAACAGAAATATTATTTTCTATACTACCTAAGGTAAATTGTGAAGATCAAATATGTTTGTACATAGTATACATTCAGAAAATATTGTAAAAGTGACATAAATCTGTATCACAGACACTTTCTTGTCTAGGTTCTCTTCTTTCTCACTTGGAAGTCTATTTTTAAAAAGTAGCTATGCACTCATTCAAGGGACTTCAGCCATTAGTTAGAAAGCACAAGAAAATTGGGAAAAACAGAAGAGTGGAGAAGAAACTTAAAAGTTCACACTTCTTACACCAAGTTCCACATGGCCCTGGAATTCAACACTACCAAAAATCTGTTTCTCTCTGTTGTGCAACCAAACTGACATGGGGCAGGCTCTGTGGCAAGCCCTGTGCTGGATACTGGAAGTACAAAGATGAATCAGACACAGTCTCTACTGTGGGAGTTCATGGTCCAAAATGGGTCACTTAGCAGAGGAGTAAGTAGAAGGAATTGGTCAGGTTGGGATGGGGTAGTAGGGAATTACATCACTTAATCTTTTAATCAGGTTCCTTTGTGATAGATCCAGCATTCACAGAGCACATGTGTGTATATGTTCCCATGTACAAATGTGTACTTGCATGCATGCCTATACCTGTATGTGTAATCTCTAAGAGAAGACAAGAATTATGAAAAGGAAAGCAAAACAGTCAGATGATGCCAAATATGCTAACTACAGAAAAATAAGGAAGGCTCTAAGACTCATTACTGACTCCCTTTATTCATTCATTTATCTATTCAACCAACCAGAACTTGCTGGGCACCAGTTACATGTTAGCTACTGGATGCCAGGAGGCATACGAAGATGAAAAATTAGGCATAAATCCTGCCTTCAATATAGAAATCATTTAAGTTTCTTTTTTGCCCACTAAACTATAACTGCCTCAAAATTAAAGACTCTGTCTATTCTGTATTTTGCAATAGAAAATATCTGTGGAACTGAATTGTTAATGAAATAGAAACTATCTTGTTTTGAATGACCTGTTTAATGTCCAAGTCTTACAAAGGGGAAGGGCCACAACTGCAAAGATATAGGCTATTTAGCTTGTTTCACTGATGACCAGAATAAAATATTAAAAAACTAGGTAAAAAAGTCAGAGAAGGCCTCTAGCCAGGCAGATTAATCATGGATTTCCACTAGTCTCAAGCTGGGACTGCTTCAAGATGACCCTACACACCTTAACAAGGATAGGAAGTCCTGGTGGGGTGAAATTAGAGAAGCTGCCAAATTAGCTTTGGTATATCATGCTTATGTTGGCACAGCTCACAGAGTTTGGTTAATTAGGAGTTTATTTTCAGTAAGTGTATCCTGGTACGGACCATCTATGATAGAAGCAAACAAGACTCCTATGTATTATAAAGCAGACAATTGTTCCAACTCCTTGGGGCTACAAGGCTAGTGGTCATGGAGAATCATAGACTTTCCTATCCAGCTTGCTGCCAGCCCATCCAGAGCCAGTGGTATCTGAGACATAGTGATACAAGGCTCAGTGCAAAAAGATCAATCACTTTGAGAACTGGATTCATAGGAAATGGGCATTTACTGAGTACTTCCTAAGTGCTAGGTACCATGTTGAGTTAGGATTATGCTATCTCTTTTTAATTACCAAGATAATCTTTTTTTTAAAGATTTTTTTATTTATTTGAGAGAGAGAATGAGAGAGAGAGAGCACATGAGAGGGGGGAGGGTCAGAGGGAGAAGCAGACTTCCTGCTGAGCAGGGAGCCCGATGCGGGACTCGATCCTGGAACTCCAGGATCATGACCTGAGCCGAAGGCAGTCGCTTAACCAACTGAGCCACCCAGGTATCCCAATTACCAAGATAATCTTAACTGCAATGTAAAAATGAGAAAACTGAGGCTCAGAAAGATTAAGCCACTTATCTATCATAGCTGGAAAGTAGTAATGAAACCCAGGTTCACCTGTTAACAAAGTCCATACTCTTTCCTTTTCAGAACCTTCAGACAATACAAGAGTAGGCAAAAGCAATCTGTTGGTGCCAAGCAGTTTCAATTCATTCACATTTCCAGCTTAAAACTCAGTGATATCAGATGCAAAAAAAAAAAAAAAAGCACACACAAATCCTGACAAATCAGAGTGTGCTCAATACTTAACTTGAATAAACGTTTATGATAATGAAAGGATTAAGGTGCACAAAGATATTAATATTTAGGGAAATTAGACAAAACGGTTTTTATCTGTTGCAAACTCTGTTAAATATTTAATAATCTGCTCTATAATTATGCCTGTTGGAGCTTCATGGAAGGCAGGAGGAGTCTCTTCCCACATTATGCTACATCTCAGAGGTGGCTTATACCATTACCCATGTCTTAGTAACAACAAATCTCCTTATCCTTTCTTGATGTCTCTCCTGAGCTCCAGACTGAATGTCCAACTGCCAGCTGGACTCTTCCATCTGGATGTTCTACAGGCCCTTATGCAAAATGGACACATTACTGCTTTCCTTCACCTTGAAGGAGGTAAGGGAGTGGCTATATGGATATTTGAGGTAGAAGCTTTCCAGGCAAAAAGAACAGCTAGTGAAAAAGTCCTAAGACAAGATAAGTCTGGCATATCTGAGGACTAGTAAGGAGATGAGTACAGCTAAATCACTGTGAGCAAGGGAGAAGTAGTAAGAAATGAAATGAGTAGAGGTGTAATATGATCTGACTTGGGTTTTGAAAAGATTGCTCCAGTGGCTTTGTAGAAAATAAACTATAGGGGTTTAGGGTAAAAGCAGGAGGTCATTAGGTTACTGCAGCAATTCAGAAAAAAGATGGTGGTGGCTCAGACCAGTTCAACAATATTCACAGGACATCTACTGTGTTTCTGGCTCTCTAAGAAGACAGTATCATCTCTACCTTAAGAAGTTCACAGTCAACAATCTGTTCCTAACTTATTTTCCAGCCTCATTACCTCCCACAGGACTCAAGCTATGTTCATCTTTCCCATTCCCAGCACACAGTATTCCTGCTAGCCCAAATTGCTCATTATTTCCCAAACATAGCATGCTTTCCCATGTCTTTGCACTGCCCTTCCTTTTGCTCAGACACCCATTTACCTAGCTTGCTAAACTCACAAATGTCAACTTAAGATTCAACTCAAATGCTACCTTTTCAAGAAAGTTTTCCCTAATAGCTAGTAACAGAATTGGTCATCCTCCTGTTTATTTCCCTAGCATCCTGTGCATATCACTTACCTAGAGGCATTATAAATAGATTCCTGTTAGACTATAAATTACAGGTATTATGACTTATTCAATGTCTACAATATCTAGCCAAAATCTTTGCCTTCATTATCTTTTTGCTAAACACAGAGAATAAGTTAAGAAGGAAGAACAGCATTGCCTGGGTGGCTCAGTTGGTTAGGCATTTGCCTTCGGCTCAGGTCATGATTGCTGAGTCCTGGATCGAGCCCAGCATCAGGCTCCCTGTTGGGCAGGGAGTCTGCTTCTCCCTCTGCCCCTCCCCCTGCTCGTGCTCTCTCTCTCTCTTTCTCAAATAAATAAAATCTTTTAAAAAAAGGAGAAACAGAAAAGAACAGGAGAAAGGAAGAAAAGAACTAGCACAATCTATTTTTGAAAAGTTGCCAACCTGGTCTAGAAAAACCACTTGCACATGGTTCTTTTTAAAGAGACAACTGGGAGCAAACCGAGTAGGAACAACTCAGGTTTCAGGAACATTTCTGAGCAAGCGTTCAGCTCCAGATATAGTCTTAGAAACTGGGGTAGATGACATGGTCAGTGGGAGTCCACTAATCAGAACAAGTATCTGAATTCCTTGATTAAATTCAGAAAAGGACTTGTTGGTGTTTGGATCCTGACCTTTGGAGACTGCTTAAGTTGTAGTGGGGCTAGACATGTGCTGAGCAGGACAGAATGAGCAACCAGCTGTGGGGTGTGACTCAGCACTGCCTGGGGCTGGTACTCACAGTACTAGGCCAGAGAGGACTAGGGCTGGGGATAGGCTGAGAGGGTCTGGAAAACTAGCCAGGCCTGGCCATGGTAAAGGGTAAAATCTAAGCTAAAAGGGCGTGGGTAGGGAAAGGGGATGCCAGTAGTGCACTGGGTGACTCACCCACCTTCTCTCACATAATCCTCAAATTTCACCAAAAGTTGGGCATAATTACCTCTTATAGTTGTAGAAATTGAGGCATAGAGGCATTAAACAACTTGTTCAGAGCCATATAAGATACCAGGTAGAGCCTATGTTTACACCTGCATCTTTCTTCAGACCCCTTTCAGTCAAAGGACTGAAGCTACCCATGCTACCTGCTCAGCTTAGGAGTCTGGCTCTGGCCCGAGGGGAGACCCAAGTTCCAGCATGGTTCTAACCACCTTGCTACATACCTTTAGGAGAATAATTTCTCCTCTTTGAGCCTCATTTTTATCACTGTTCATTGAGAGTTAGGACCAAGGGATCTTTAAGGTCTCTTCAAACTCTGAAATTCTATGATATGTAGTAAGAATTTTACAGATGCTACTTTCTTCTCTCCTCCCCTTTCCCCCACCATCCCTCTACACACACCCACATGCCCTCTCAAGAAGCAGTGTTTAAAGAATCTTTTTATACTATCCAGTTTGGAAAGAGAAGTTTGACAAAGGGTAGAGTCTCGAGGGACTTTATCACTGTTGATTCACTGAGAACTGTATATCCCTCCCCCCACATTTAATGTCTCATCTTTTTTGTTTTTGTCAGGAAAATCTACCTTCCACCCAGCAAAAGAGAGCTGCCTTTATCTTCCATGATTCACTCTTTTAAAGACTCTATCCTGGGGTTTCAGTTGCATTAGAGAACTCTATTCAGCATGTAATTGGAGGAAATATAATGGAAATATTGAAATAAAAATAATATTCTCCCTAATATATTCATTTTAATTGTTCCTTTTCTTCTTACCAGAGTGAGTGGGAGGTAATCCCTTCTATTTCAGTTATATCTTCTTTAAATGACTGGGGTTTTATAATGTGCTGTTTTGTGAGTAGAGATTTTCTTTTTTTTTTTTTCCCAATTCCTTTATGTTAAACCACATCTGGGTTCAAGTTAAATCATTTTATTGTTTCCGATACACTTGATCATAAGCCAAAGAACAGTAAGTATTCTGCTTATGATCCAAGTATCCTTATTAAATTCTTATATCAAATAAAGACTTCTGGGATGTATTGAAAATAGAGACCTGACAACAAAAGCAAACTTTCATGGAAAAGCATTAAGTGCTAGAGATGATATAGGATTTTTATGAAAAAAGAGTGAATTGAACCAATAATTCTTATAGCTACAATATTTTGAGGGGTCACATAGATTTAATTCTCACAACAACATTGTAAGATAGTTATTAGTAGCTCCATTTATGTCTGAGGAAGCAGAGGCTCAGAAAAGTTACATAAATTGCTTAATCACCTAACAAAGTAAGTGGTGGAACCTAGTTTTTAGAAGTTGGTTCCAGAGAGAGGGATCAAGAAGCAAAGGGGCATTGCTGGGGCAAGAATTGGTGTTCTTTAAAACCCTTCATGATAATTAAGTTTAATAACCACCTTAAGAGACTTTGGTATCCTGAATTCCACAACTGGACCCCATCCCATACCACTTTGCCTGGCACCTAGTGGAAGGGACAGGAGATACTATACTTCCCAAAGCTTGGAAATCCTGGGACCCTCTAGCAGATTTCCAGAGTTGGTGGCTACCAGGCTATGGGGTTGGATGCAAGCTGCTGACAAGAAAAATCTGTCCCAGGCCAGCAGAAATCTTACTCTGGTAAAGGCAGAAAATGTAGTATCTCAACGGTATCAATAAATCTGACTCTGATGCAAAAGAGATACATATGTGCAGTTAAACATACACACAAACACATACATTATGTACCCAATCATACATTTATATACACACAGACATACATACAAAACCACACATATCACATATGCCATGCGTAATATAAATCTACACATAAACCAACACATACCATATACCACACACACACACACACACACACACGCACATATTACATAGGAGAACAAAATAATAGAAATCAAAAAGAGCTTTACTTCATACATTGCTGGTGGGAACATAAAATGTTATAGTGACTTTAGAAAACAGTCTGGCAATTTCTCAAAAAACTAAACAGCTACCATAAAACACAGTAATTCTACTCAAATTATATACCCTAGAGAAATGAAAAGATTTGTCTACACAAAATGTTGTACACAAATAATCATAGGAGTATTATTCATAATATGTGGAAATAACCTAAATGTTCATCAACCAATAAATGACTAAATAAAATAGAATATATCTATATACTGGAATGTTATTCAGCCATAAAAAAGTACTGATACATGCTACAATATGGATGAATCTTTTACATTACATTACATTACATTAAGCGATGAAAGCCAATCACAAAAAAACACATATTGTATAATTATATTTACATGAAATTTTCAGAACACAGAGATGAAAAGTACTGCCTAGGTCTGCAGAGTTGGTAAAAGAAGAGTGTCAGCTAATGGGTACAAGTTTTTATTTGGGGGAGCAATGAAATGTTCTAAAATTGATCACAATGATGGTTACACAACTCAAAATATACTAAAAGCCACTGAATTGTACACTAAATAAATAAAGTATATGGTATGTGAATTATATCTTAATAAAGCTGTTATTAAAATAAAATGACCAGATCCAGATTTAGCTGGTACAGATTAGAAATCCTAATTTGAGGACTTGCCCAACATTAATAATCTGGCAACCTTGGACTCAAGAAGAACATGATCTACAAAAAAGGCCTACAGGAAGTCAGAGGAACTACTATAATAGTTTTTGTTCTGTTAATGATAAATACATTTTTAAGTAATAAAAGCAATTATATTCATGTTTAAACATTTGGAAAACAGCAAATGGAAACTACAAAAAGAAAGACAATATCCAAAATACCCAGATAAGCCACTATGCATATTTTAGTACATATATATCCATATATAAAATATTCTTTTGCAACATGATTTTCAATGACTTCTTCCTATGATATGCCAAATATATTTAACCAATCTCTACTGATGAGTATTTAGATAATTTATAATTCCTCCTAATGAATACTGCCATGAACATCCTTAAAAACAAATATTTGGACATATCTCTATTTCTTTTGTAATAATGAATATGAAACCCCAAATTCAGTAGAGCAGCAGCTAAGTGTCAGCTAATATTTTAATTTCATTAATTACAGTCTTTGGAAATCCATGGTCTCTCTTCCTCATCCAATCACTTAATTATACTAAAAGGTAAACACTGGTTCCAAATAAATCCAATCTGAACTAATTGTGATTTTTGTCAGTTAACATTAACTGAAAAGAAATTCAGGGTGTTGATTCATAACCAAAAAAGGTTAGTAGAGGCCCAAAGAAATAAGCTAGGCCATTAATATGAATAACAACTGAGTTTCAGAGGGCCCAGGAAATTATCCCAGATCACACATGTACTAACTGGCAGATTTAGACTCAAATTGAGGCTATATGATTCCAAAGTCATACAGACCTCACTAGACCTCACTGCTTCACATGCCAGACACTGCCCTCAAGGAACCTAATTTTTGGTGGGAAGCAAGATATGTACAAATGAATGTAATTCAGGTAAAGGAAAATGAGTGCCACAAAAATGATGCAAATACAAATATTTTCTTAGTAAAATCAGAGAAGTCTTAATGTATGTGATATGTACTATTAAGGATGAATTCATTCAATCATTTAATAAATATTTGAGTAACTATTTGTGGGAGTACAGCTGACTCTGCCAGCTACCTAGCAAAAATCCATGCTCTCTCCTTCTTCCTGCACACATAGCTAGACATTTTAAAGTTAGATGAAGCCATTACACTATGATTTGGTCGGTGGAATTTGACTGAAAGTAATATGAGCCACTTCTAGGACTGCTAATTGGAAGCTACCACATGGGATATTCTACCTCTTTCCCATCCAGCTGGCTGGAATGGAAATGATGCCCAGCTAACCCTAGAAGCTAAGCATTGAAGATAATAGTCAGCCTGGGTCCCTGAATGACTATATGGCTAAGAGATGCTCTGCCCATTTGTTCATGATGAAAAAAAAAACTTGTATTTGCTCAATCCATTAGACATTTTATGGTCATCCTAATATAAAAGTTGGTCTACCCTAATATATATAGACACTGTGACATGATAAATAAACTTGTCATGACCTCAAGCAACTTACAATTTTATGGGGAAGGAAGTTAAATCCATATGAATATATGACACAGTATCTGATAGGAGAAACCTCTGGGGGTACAGGAGTGCTTAATTTCATCTTAGTGATTCCAGTGATGAAGTTTCTCCCCGAAGAAATGGCATCTAAGTTGAGGTCTGATACATATATGGGAATTATCTAAGAAAAGTAGGAGAAGGAAGGGGAAAAAGGAAGAATACTCTAGGCAGAGAAGGAACATAGGCAAAGTGTGAAGTATAAACAAACAAAAAAACATTGGTGCAGAGGATTTCCGTAATTAGAGAAAGGGGGTGAGATATTCTTAGTGGAAGGAACAAATGCAGTGTATAAGAGGGTGGGCCATAGGGGCACCTGGGTGGCTCAGATGGTTAAGCAACTGCCTTCGGCTCAGGTCATGATCCTGGAGTCCTGGGATCAAGTCCCACATGGGCCTCCCTGCTCAACAGGGAGTCTGCTTCTCCCTCTGACCCTCTTCCCTCTCATGCTCTCTATCTCTCATTCTCTCTCTCTCTAATAAATAAATAAAATCTTAAAAAAAAAAAGAGGGTGGGCCATATTCCTCTGGAGTACAAAAAAGTAAGGTGGCTGATACGTGGCAGGAGCTCAGATGATGACATGGTTGAGTCATTCTTAAATACACTCACTTGTGCCAGAAGACTGGGGACATGGGGGACAGGGACGAGCAAGAGAGGGACCACATTGAGTAGAACTAAGGTTTTGTGCTGGTTTATATGAAAAGGAAAGTCAGGAGATACAGTAGGGTTAAGACTTCCTCACCCAGACAGAAGGTGACCATTGGAAGAACAAGGCAGTCCCAGATCCAGGGAAGGGCCAGTACCAGGGAGCATTCTCAGAGCATCTGGTCAATCAGAAAGACCAGGAAGTTTTTAAAAAGGCTCTTTTAATTAATAGCACTTATGTACTGAGTACCTACTTTGTGCTAAATACAGTCTAGGTGCTGGAGATACAGAAGTGATTAAAAAAAAGAAAACAAAAGCCATAAATCTTCTAATCCAATGGATCCAGAAACAGAAAGTTGAGTTTTCGGTCCTCATCAAGAGTAGAGGTTCCATCTTAAATTTAATACTATTTAAAGCATCATATGTTAGAGACTGCTTTCACATCCTAAGGTTAATATTTATAATCATAATAACCATTGAGCAGATAGCAGTATTTTCTCTATTTTATTGATAGGAAAGTAAAGCTCAATGATATGAATTAATATAGTCAGTAATAATTAGCACTATTTCTGGACACTATGCATCACATTCTTTCTAAAGATGATTCACCTATTTTCTATCAAATCTTCAAAACCATTCTGAAAAGTATGATATTATTATACACCTTTTGCATGAAAATAGAAGGACTTAAGTCAGTGTCAGCTGAAAATTGAAGCTAAACTGTACTGGAAATAGTCCATTCGCCCCTCTGTAAGCACTTTCCACCATTCTCTACTCTTTTTTCTGACCAAGGTGGCTGATTTCTATGGATTACATCAACTGTATCTGTGCATCTGACTTCTGCTTAGGTCTTCCAATGAGGAATTCTAGCAAGAGATCCAAGGCAGGAAGAAGGGGGAGGTTAGAGTATTCATGTCCTGATACCCCATCCTGAGAACTCATCTAAGGCTGGCTGTGTCTCTTAGTAGAAGGTCACCACAACTTTCAAAGAAGCCCACTCCACACTCTTCCTAGGTTCCAGAAACCTCTTATTTCCCTAAGGGTGTTAACAGTTCTGATATTACTAGTCCCAGGTTCTTGCACACTATTTCTGGTTCTACACACCATCTGTCCCTAATACAATGGCTCTTTATAAATAAACCTTCCTCACATTATCCTAATTTGAGTGTGCCAACAGTTTCCTTTTCAGACCCTGAATGAGACACAGTCCTGAGAATATAAGAATCTACATGTTCCTATTCATTTCTTTAGCCTCTCACACATTCAAGAGGTGTTGATGTCAATTTGAAATTTAAGCACTACCTCCCCAGATATAGCAGGTGTCAGTCCTAGATGCTTGTGGCATGTCTCAGTACCCTCTGGCAACTCTCCTTGGGATCTATAGGAGGTCCAATTCCCTGAGACCTGGGTAATGAGTCCTGGCAAAGAGACCCTCTATGATTAGAGAGTTGAGAGCTTTATAGTTTTATTCACAGAGATTTCCTCCTTTCATAGTTCAAGTTTATAATAAGTTTTATAACAAATTTATCTGAATTTCTGGCCTAAGGCCATATAAAGACCTTATCTGTAGCATTTTCCAAATTCCATGAAACAAATACATGATGATTTCAAGCTAGCAATGATTTAAAAATCAACTTACAAAACTACTGAAAAGTTAATAATCAGCTATTGCAACAGCTATTGAACATATTAATGTTCAGCTAGCAATCCACCTCCACAGGTGACTGATATGGTTACATGTCTGTCTCATCTAAGAATTTGACATTTGGACACAACCCACATTTCCAAATACATCTCACTCTCCCACTCTGAGGGTCTCTACTGATCTCAATAATACTCTGGAAGATCAGAAGGATGCTCTATTATGCTATATCCATTTTATTATTAACCATGAGGCAAAATGATGGGACCTACTTGAAATCATATTACATGTAATTTTTAATATCACTTGACAAATTATTATTTTATTTTTAATAAATATTACTTTGTTTTTTCACAAATATAAAATTATGGAAGTTCTAAAAATATTTTTAAAACTTTAAAGAAACAAAAATCTACCATAATCCCACCATCCAAAGACATCTTTTAACGGTATTATATATGTGCATATTTAATATATGTGTAGGTTTCATACTTTAACAAAAATTATAGAAAGTATTCTAACCCATTTTTTTACTTCATACAAGATCAACATTTTCCTGAGTATTACAAGTGCCTGAAAACAATTTTTTCAAATTTAATTATCTTAGAGAGAAAGAACAGGAGCATGAGTGAGGGGAGGGGTATAGGGGGAGGGAGAGGGAGGGAATCCCAAACAGACTTCATGCTGAGTGCAAAGCCAAATGTGGGGATCGATCTCATGACGCTGAGATCATGACTTGAGCTGAAACCAAGACTCAGATGGTCAACCAACTGAGCCACCCAGGCGCCCCTGAAAACTATTTTTAATGTCTGCATAATATTGCATCAGGTTCACACACTATAATTTACTAATATTGGTTTTGCACATTTAGGTTGACTTGGGTTGCTGTTATCAACCACCCTAATGAACACCTTTGTATAAAAAGATTTTTCTATAATATGAAACTTTTCTGATTATTTAAATCTTAAAAAAGTATTGACAGGGAGTAGGAGACCTGGATTTCGTCTGGTCTCAGGAATTCAGCTGAATAGGGATCAAACCATTCTCAACACCTACGAACTCAACAGGAGACCGAAGAAGAGAGTAGCAACAACTCTCTGAACAGAGAAGCGACCACTTACTGGAAGGTAGGACGTGCGGAAAAGTGAATCCGAGGCCGATATTCGGGAGGATAGACGGCGGGGGAGGGGCCTCCATCGGCCACTTCTGGCAACTGATAGAGCCGCGGAGCACAAAATCGGAACTTTTAGAAGTCGGCTCCGCTGAGGGATGTCGCTCTAGTGGCTAAGCGGGGGGTGGAACCCTCGCGGGACAGTGTGGTCTCAGGCCCCTTGGGGTCACAGAAAGACCGGGGGTGCCTGAGTGCAGCAGAGCTCCCAGGTATCGGAGCGGGGAAGCCGATTGCAGAGACGGAGCCGAGCACGGGCCCTCAGCTTGGGGTTGCCATAAACTGTGATCCGCGGCACAGTCGGGCCACTGCTCCTCCAGCAGGGACCCAAGAAACAGCAGGTCCGGGGAGACTCCCATTCCTTCCCCGGGAGGAGTGGTGCGGGAGCGCACCGCAGGGATCTGCTGGGTTTGGAGACTCCACACGGGGTCGGGTGACAGAGATAGAAACGCTCGGGCACAGGCCGGGTGAGCACGCAGTGCGGCTGGAGACCAGGGACACAAGAGTGACTGCTTTTCTCTGGGGGCACACTGAGGACCGGGGCCCCGAGTTCTCGGCTCCTCCGGGTGGAGATTGGGAGGCCACCATTTTCACTCTGGTCCTCCAAAGCTGTACCGAGAGCTTGCAGGGAACAAAAGCTCCTGAGAGCAAACCCGAGCAGCTTGCTTAGCCCAGACCGAGAAGGGTGGGGCAATTCCGCCTCCGGCAAAGACATTTGGGAACCACGGCAATAGGCCACTCCCCCAGAAGATCAGCACCAATAGCCAGCAAGCCAAGACAAAGTTTACCGATCAAGGAGAACGGGAGAACTCCAGCGCTAGGGGAATACTGCACATAGAATTCATGACTTTTTTACCATGATTCATTAGTTTTTCAAAGTTAAGTTCTTTAACTTTTTTTTTAACTTTTCTTTTTACCTTTTTCAACCAACATCTTATCAATCCCTTTTTTAAAAAAAACATTTTTTATTTTTCTTTTTTAGAGTCATATTTTATCCTTTCATAGTAGTTACCCTTATTTTTGGCATATATATATATAAGTTGTTCTCACTTTAAAATTTTGAGATAAAGTTTCTTCTAACAGATCAAAATATACACTAAATCACTGCTGTATGGCTTTGTTCTAGTCTCCTGCCTGATCACATTCTCTCCCTTTTTTTTTTTAATCTTCTTTCTTTTTTCAAACAACTTCTTATCTTATCAATTCCTTTTATAAAATCTTTTATGATTTTCATCTTTACAGTCATCTTCCATCCCTTCATTGTATCAACCCTTATTTTGTACATATATAAGTCTTTCTTCCTTTAAAATTATAGGAGGCACTTTTTTCTAACAGACGAAAAAACGCCCAAAAACCAGTGTGTGGCACTGATCTATGCACTAGCCTGATCATATTTGATCATATTGGGTTTTTTTGTTTTGTTCCGTTTTTGTTTTTATCTTTATCTTTTTCTTTTTTTTTCTCCTCTTTCTTTTTTCTTTCTTTCCCTTTCTTTTCCCCTGGTTTCAGGTCTTTTCTGATTTGTATAGAGTATATTTGGTGGGGACATTGTTAACCTGTTAGCATTCTGTTCTCTCATTCATCTATTCTCCTCTGGACAAAATGACAAGACGAAGAAAATCACCTCAGCAAAAAGAACAAGAGGTAGTACCGTCTGCCAGGGACCTACTCAATACGGATATTACTACGATGTCGGACCTAGAGTTCAGAAATATGACTTTAAAGATACTAGCTGGGCTTGAAAAAAGCGTGGAAGTTATTAGAGAAACCCTTTCTGGAGAAATAAAAGAACTAAAATCTAACCAAGTTGGAATCGAAAAAGCTATTAATGAGGTGCAATCAAAAATGGGGGCACTAACTGCTAGGATAAATGAGGCAGAAGACAGAATCAGCACTATAGAAGACCAAATGATGGAAAATAAAGAGGCTGAGAAAAAGAGAGATAAACAACTACAGGATCATGAGGGCAGAATTTGACAGATAAGCGATATGATAAGATGAAACTACATGAGAATAATTGGGATCCCAGAAGAAGAAGAAAGAGAAAGAGGGGCAGAAGGTATATTGGAGCAAATTATAGCAGAGACCTTCCCTAATGTGGGGAAGGAAACAGGCATCAAAATCCAGGAGGCACAGAGAACCCCTCTCAAAATCAATAAAAATGGGTCAACACCCCGACATCTAATAGTAAAACTTACGAGTCTCAGAGACAAAGAGAAAATCCTGAAAGCAGCTCGGGAGAAGAGATATGTAACCTACAATGGTAGAAACATTAGATTGGCAACAGACCTATCCACAGAGACCTGGCAGGATATCTTCAGAGCACTAAACGAGAAAAATATGCAGCCAAGAATACTATATCCAGCTAGGCTGTCATTGAAAATAGAAGGAGAGATAAAAATCCTCCAGGACAAACAAAAACTAAAGGAATTTGCAAACACGAAACCAGCCCTCCAAGAAATATTGAAAGGGGTCCTTTAAGCAAAGAGAGAGCCTAAAAGCAGCATAGATCAGAAAGGAACACAGACAATATAGAGTCACAGTCACCTTACAGGCAATACAATGGCACTAAATTCATATCTTTCAATAGTTACCCTGATTGTAAATGGGCTCAATGCCCCAATCAAAAGACACAGGCTATCAGATTGGATTAAAAAACAAGACCCATTGATATGCTGTCTGTAAGAGACTCATTTTAGACCCAAAGACACCCCCACATTGAAAGTGAGGGGGTGGAAAACCATTTACCATGCTAATGGACACCAAAAGAAAGCTGGAGTGGCAATCCTTCTATCAGACAAATTAGATTTTAAAACAAAGACTGTAATAAGAGACGAGGAAGGACACTATATCCTACTTAAAGGGTCTATCCAACAGGAAGATCTAACAATTGTCAATATCTATGCCCCTAACATGGGAGCAGCCAATTATATAAGGCAATTAATAACAAAAGCGAAGAAACACATGGACAACAATTCAGTAATAGTGGGGGACGTTAACACACCCCTGACGGAAATGGACAGATCATCTAAGCAAAAGATCAACAAGGAAATAAAGACTTTAAATGACACACTGGACCAAATGGACTTCACAGACATATTCAGAACATTCCATCCCAAAGCAACGGAATACACATTCTTCTCTAGTGCCCATGGAACATTCTCCAGAATTGATCCCATCCTAGGTCACAAATCAGGTCTCAACAAGTACCAAAAGATTGGGATTATTCCCTGCATGTTTTCAGACCTCAATGCTTTGAAATTAGAACTCAGTCACAAGAGGAAAGTCAGAAAGAACTCAAATACATGGAGGCTAAAGAGCATACTACTAAAGAATGAAGGGGTCAACCAAGAAATTAAAGAAGAATTAAAAAAAATTCATGGAAACCAATGAAAATGAAAACACAACTGTTCAAAATCTTTGGGATACAGCAAAGGCAGTCCTGAGAGAAAAGTATATAGCAATACAAGCCTTTCTCAAGAAAGAAGAAAGGTCTCAAATACACAACCTAACCCTACACCTAAAGGAGCTGGAGAAAAAAACAGCAAATAAAGCCTACACCCAGCAGGAGAAGAGAAATCATAAAGATCAGAGCAGAAATCAATGAAGTAGAAGCCAAAAGAACAGTAGAACAGATCAAAGAAACTAGGAGCTGGTTCTTTGAAAGAGTTCACAAGATTGATAAATCCCTGGCCAACTTATCAAAAAGAAAAGAGAAATGATCCAAATCAACAAAGTGATGAATGAAAGAGGAGAGATCACAACCAACACCAAAGAAATACAAACAATTATAAGAACATATTATGAGCAACTCTATGCCAGCAAATTAGATAACTTGGAAGAAATGGATGCATTCCTAGAAATGTATCAACTACCAAAATTGAACCAGGAAGAAATAGAAAACCTGAACAGACTTATAACCACTAAGGAAATTGAAGCAGTCATCAAAAATCTCCCAACAAACAAAAGCCCCGGGGCCAGATGGATTCCCAGGGGGATTCTATCAGTCATTTAAAGAAGAATTAATACCTATTCTCCTAAAACTGTTCCAAAAAATAGAAATGGAAGGAAAACTCCCAAACTCATTTTATGAGGCCTCCATTACCTTGATCCCAAAACCAGAGAAAGACCCCATCAAAAAGGAGAATTACAGACCAATATCCTTGATGAACATGGATGCAAAAATTCTCACCAAAATACTAGCCAATAGGATCCAATAGTACATTAAAAGGATTATTCACCATGACCAAGTGGGATTTATCCCTGGGCTGCAAGGCTGGTTCAACTTCCACAAATCAATCAACGTGATATAATACATTAACAAAAGAAAGAACAAGAGTCGTATGATCCTCTCAATAGATGCCAAAAAAGCATTTGAGAAAGTACATCATCCTTTCTTGATCAAAACTCTTCAGAGTATAGGGATAGAGGGTACATACCTCAATATCATAAAAGCCATCTATGAAAAACCTACAGCGAATATCATTCTCAATGGGGAAAAGCTGAGAGCTTTTCCCCTAAGGTCAGGAATGTGGCAGGGATGTCCACTCTCACCACTGCTATTCAACATAGTATTAGAGGTCCTAGCCACAGCAATCAGACAACAAAAAGAAATCAAAGGCATCCAAATCGGCAAAGAGGAAGTCTAACTCTCACTCTTTGCAGATGATATGATACTGTATGTGGCAAACCCAAAGACTCCACCCCAAAAGGCTAGAACTCATACAGGAATTCAGTAAAGTAGCAGGATATAAAATCCATGCACAGAAATCAGTGGCATTCCTATACACCAACAACAAGACAGAAGAGAGACAAATCAAGGAGTTGATCCCATTTACAATTGCATCCAAAACCATAAGATACCTAGGAATAAATTTAACCAAGGAGGCCAAGGATCTGAACTCAGAAAACTATAAAATACTCATGAAAGAAATGGAAGAAGACACAAAGAAATGGAAAAACGTTCCATGCTCATGGATTGGAAGAACAAACACTGTGAAGATGTCAGTGCTACCTAGAGCAATCTACACATTCAATGCAATCCCCATCAAAATACCATCAACTTTTTTCCTAGAAATGGAACAAATAATTCTAAAATTTGTATGGAACCAGAAGAGACCCCAAAAAGCCAGAGGAATATTGAAAAAGAAAAGCAAAGCCGGTGGCATCACAATTCCGGACTTGCAGCTCTATTACAAAGCTGTCATCTTCAAGACAGTATGGTACTGGCACAAAAACAGACACATAGATCAATGGAACAGAATAGAGAGCCCAGAAATGGACCCGTA
Organism: Callorhinus ursinus; assembly: GCF_003265705.2. Classification (NCBI taxonomy): domain Eukaryota; kingdom Metazoa; phylum Chordata; class Mammalia; order Carnivora; family Otariidae; genus Callorhinus; species Callorhinus ursinus. Next base: position 62,990,639 of record NW_027397071.1, on the reverse strand, counting down.
ACTCTATGGTCAACTCATCTTTCACAAAGCAGGAAAGAATGTCCAATGGCAAAAAGACAGTCTCTTCAACAAATGGTGTTGGGAAAATTGGACAGCCACATGCAGAAGAATGAAACTGGACCATTTCCTTACACAACACACAAAAAGAGACTCCAAATGGTTGAGAGACTTAAACGTGAGACAGGAGTCCATCAAAATCCTAAAGGAGAACACAGGCAGTAACCTCTTCAACCTCAGCCGCAGCAACTTCTTCCTAGAAACATCGCCAAAGGCAAGGGAAGCCAGGGCAAAAATGAACTATTGGGATTTCATCAAGATAAAAAGCTTTTCATAGCAAAAGAAACAGTCCACAAAACCAAAAGACAACCGACAGAATGGGAGAAAATATTTGCAAATGACATATCAGATAAAGGGCTAGTATCCAAAATCTATAAAGAACTTATCAAACTCAACACCCAAAGAACAAATAATCCAATCAAGAAATGGGCAGAAGACATGAACAGACATTTTTCCAAAGAAGACATCCAAATGGCTAACAGACACATGAAAAAGTGCTCAACATTGCTCGGCATCAGGGAAATCCAAATCAAAACCTCAATGAGATACCACCTCACACCTGTCAGAATGGGTAAAATTAACAAGTCAGGAAACAACAGATGTTGGTGGGGATGCGGAGAAAGGGGAAGCCTCCTACACTGTTGGTGGGAATGCAAGCTGGTGCAGCCAGTCTGGAAAACAGTATGGAGGTTCCTCACACAGTTGAAAATAGAGCTACCATATGATCCAGCAATTGCACTACTGGGTATTTACCCCAAAGATACGGATCCGAAGGGGTACGTGCACCCCAATGTTTATAGCAGCAATGTCCACAATAGCCAAACTATGGAAAGAGTCAAGATGTCCATCGACAGATGAATGGATAAAGAAGATGTGGTATATATACACAATGGAATATTATGCAGCCATCAAAAGGAATGAGATCTTGCCATTTGCAACGACGTGGATGTAACTGGAGGGTGTTATGCAGAGTGAAATAAGTCAATCAGAGAAAGACATGTATCATATGATCTTACTGATATGAGGAATTCTTAATCTCAGGAAACAAACTGAGGGTTGCTGGAGTGGTGGGGGGTGTGGGAGGGAGGGGGTGGCTGGGTGATAAACATTGGGGAGGGTATGTGCTATGGTGAGCGCTGTGAATTGTGCAAGACTGTTGAATCACAGATGTGTACCTCTGAAACAAATAATGCAATATTTGTTAAGAAAAAAGAAGAAGAAAAAGATAGCAGGAGGGGAAGAATGAAGGGGAGTAAGTTGGAGCGGGAGACGAACCATGAGAGACGATGGACTCTGAAAAACAAACAGAGTTCTAGAGGGGAGGAGGTGGGGGGATGGGTTAGCCTGGTGATGGGTATTAAAGAGGGCACATTCTGTGTTGAGCACTGGGTGTTATGCAGAAACAGTGAATCATGGAACACTACATCAAAAGCTAATGATGTAATGTATGGTGATTAACATAAGAATAAAAAAATTTAAAAAAAAGTATTGACATGGCTAGAACTCAGATTTTTAGATTCCTATTCTACTTCCAACTCTTAAAATACTGAGGTCCGTGGACACTTTAATATAATGCCATTTTAAGTTTCCATGTAAATGTTCAGGATTCCTTAGTGATTCCTAACCCATGGTCAAAAGAGAACACTTTGAAATTTAATGCAAACATAGCTCTCAGTACTATTATTTTGTAAGAAAACATTCAAGGGTATTTGGTAATAACATTAAAATAAATGATAAAACTAATTAAAGAAAAAATGGTGGAGGAGTAGGGGACCCTATTCCAACCGGTTTGTAGAATTGTGCTGGATATCTACCAGACCACTCTGAATGCCAACGAAATAAGCCTGAGATGTAAGAAGATATATCTGTATCTGTACAAACAGTATGAAAGGCAGTTGTTTTCGAGGTATGAAGTGGGGAGCCATGATTCCGTGGGCATATATCCGAAGATAAACAGAAGGGGGAGGGAGCCATGGGGATCCTACACCACTGGTGATTGAAAGCCTCCCACGCTAGGGACAAGGCACAGACTTGCAGACCGGTAGGGTGGGGAAAGGACTTTAGGGAAGCCCCCCGGACTGAAACCTGGAGCGGTGGGGCTGTGCGGGCAAACTGGGGGAGGCTGGCGGTTTTAGAAGCACAAAGGGCAGAGACGTTCCTTGTGCCCCGACCTGAAGGCGAGGAATGGGAGCCCCGCTGAGGGGCGCACAACACAGGACACTGCAGTTTATAGCAGCACAGACAGAAATGGAGATAGTGTGGCCTGGAGTGCTCACTGAAGAACAGACTACAATTTCTCTGCTCTAAGGCAAAGGGTTGGAAACAATCTCTTCTACTCTGACTCTTAGAAGAACATGGAAAGCCGCCAAAGAAAGCCACAAGAAAACAAAAGCCCCCCGAAACCGGTTTTCACTTAGCCCATCCCCACCCTACAGGGGGCAGGGCAACTCTGCCCAAAAAGGGTTGCCTGAGTAGCAGTGCGGCAGGCCCCTCCCCCAGAAGATAGGCTGGGAGAACAAGAGGCCAACAACCCTAAGGTCCCTATAAAGCAGGTGCATCTTGCTTGGGTTCTGGTCAATTATTTGGATTCTGTACATTCTCTCAACCACCCCTCAACAGAATGACTAGGAGGAGGAATCCCCAAAATAGGAAAGACTCAGAGATGGTGACTTCTGCCACAGATTTACAACTGGATACAGATAAAACCAAGATGTCAGAAACGGAATTCAGGGTAGCAGTTGTGAAGACGATAGCTAGAATGGAGAAACTGATTATTGGCAACATAGACTCTCTAAGGACAGAAATGAAAGCTGAACTGGCAGAACTTAAAAATGCTATCAATGAGATCCAATCTAATCTAGATAGTCTAACAGCTAGGGTAAACGAGGCAGAAGAATGAATTAGTGATCTAGAAGACCAATTGATAGAAAAGAGGGAAAAAGAGGAGGCCATGGAGAAACAACTCAAAATCCATGAAAACAGAATCAGAGAAATAAGTGACACCATGAAATGTTCCATGTCAGAATTATTTGGATCCCTGAGGGGATGGAGAGAGAGAAAGGACTAGAAGATATATTTGAGCAAATCATAGTGGAGAAATTCCCTAATCTGGGGAATGAAACAAACATTTGTGTCCTAGAGGAAGAGAAAATCCCTCCCAAGATCAAGGAAAATAGGCAAACACTCTGGCATGTAATAGTAAAACTCACAAATCTTAGAACCAAGGAAACCATCTTAAGAGCAGTTAGGAGGAAGAGATTTCTTACATCCAGAGGGAGGAACATCAGAATAATGTCAGATCTATCCACAGAGACCTGACAAGCCAGAAAGGACTGGCAAGACATATTCAGAGTACTAAATGAGAAGAACATGCAGCCAAGAATACTCTATCTAGCAAGGCTGTCATTTAGAATGGATGATGAAGAGCTTCCAAAAATGGCAGAAACTGAAAGAATATGTGACCACCAAGCCGGCTGTACAAGAAATATTAAGGGGGGGGTTATATTAAAGGAGAAAGACCCCAACAGTGATACAGAAGAGAAATTTATGATCTATAGAAACAAGGACTTCACAGGCAACATGATGACAATAAATTCATATCTTTCAATAATCACTCTCAATGTGAATGGCCTAAATGCTCCCATAAAATGGCACAGGGTTGCAGATTGGATAAAAATACAGGACCCATCCATACGCTGTCTACAAGAGACTCATTTTGAACCTAAAGATACATCCAGACTGAAAGTGAAGGGATGGAGATCCATCTTCCATGCCAGCAGACCTCAAAAGAAAGGTGGGGTAGCAATTCTTATATCAAAAAAATTAGATTTTAAGCTAAAGACTGTAGTTAGAGACACAGAAGGACACTATATCATTCTTAAAGAGTCTATCCAACGGGAAGATCTAACAATTGTAAATACCTAGGCCCCCAACATAGGAGCAGCCAACTACATTGGCCAACTGTTAACCAAAATAAAGAATCATGTTGATAATAAAACGTTAATTGTAGGAGACCTCAATACTCCACTCTAAGCAATAGAAAGATTATCCAAGCAGAAAATCAACAAAGAAACAAGAGCTTTGAATGACACACTGGACCAGATGGACCTCATAGATATATACAGAACATTTCACCCTAAAACAACAGAATCCTCATTCTCTTTGAGTGCACATGGAACTCTCTCTAGAATAGACCACATACTTGGTCACAAATCAGGTCTCAACCGATACCAAAAGATTGAGATTATTCCCTGCATTTTCTCAGACCATAATGCTTTAAAACTGGAATTCAATCACAAGAAAAAATTTGGTAGAAATTCAAACACTTGGAAGCTAAAGACCACTCTGCTCAAGAATGTTTGGGTCAACCAGGAAATCAAAGAAGAACTCAAACAATTCATGGAAACCAATGAGAACAAAAACACATCGGTCCAAAACCTATGGGATACTGCAAAGGTGGTCCAAAGGGGGAAACACATAGCCATCCAAGCCTTACACAAAAAAATAGAAAAATCCCGAATTCACCAACTAACTTTACACCTCAAAGAACTGGAGAAAAAGCAAAAAACGATGCCTAAGCCACGCATTAGAAGAGAAATAATTAGGATTAGAGCAGAAATCAAAGAATTAGAAACCAGAAACACAGATCAGATCAACGAAACTAGAAGCTGGTTCTTTGAAAGAATTAATAAGTCAATAAACCACTGGCCAGACTTATTCAAAAGAAAAGAGAAAGGACCCAGATTAATAAAATTATGAATGAAAGGGGAGAGATCACGACTAACACCAAGGAAATAGAAATGATTATTAGAAATTATTATCAACATATGCCAATAAATTGAGCAACCTGGAAGAAATGGATGCCCTCCTGGAAACCCATAAACTCCCAAGACTGAAGCAAGAAGAAATTGACAACCTGAATAGGCCAATAAACAGTAATGAGATTGAAGCACTGATCAAAAACCTCCCAAAAAACAAGAGTCCAGGGCCTGATGGATTTCCTGGGGAATTCTACCAAATATTCAAAGAAGAAATAATACCTATTGTCCCGAAGCTGTTTCAAAAAATAGAAACAGAAAGAAAGCTTCCAGACTTATTCTATGAGGCCAGCATTACCTTAATCCCCAAACCAGACAAAGACCCCATCAAAAAGGAAAATTTCAGACCAATATCTCTGATGAATATGGATTCCAAAATCCCCAACAAAATCCTAGCTAATAGGATCCAACAATACATTAAAAGGATCATCCACCATGGCCAAGTGGGATTTATCACAGGTTGCAAGGGAGGTTCAACATTCACAAATCAATCAATGTGATAGGACACATTAATAAGAGGAGAAAGAAGAACCATATGGTCCTCTCAATTGATGCAGAAAAAGCATTTGACAAAATATAGCATCCTTTCCTGATTAAAACGCTTCAGAGTATAGGGATAGAGGGAGCATTCCTCAAGTTCATAAAATCCATCTATGAAAAACCCACAGCAAATATCATTCTCAATGGGGAAAAGATGTGAGTCTTGCCCTTAAGATCAGGAACATGTCAAGGATGCCCATTTTCGCCACTACTGTTCAACACAGAACTAGAAGTCCTAGCAACAGCAATCAGACAACAAAAAGAAATAAAAGGTATTCAAATTGGCAAAGAAGAAGTCAAACTCTTTCTCTTCACAGATGACATGATACTTTATGTGGAAAAACCAAAAGACTCCACCCCCAAATTACTAGAACTCATACAGCAATTCAGTAATGTGGCAGGATACAAAATCAATGCACAGAAATCAGTTGCTTTCATATACACTAACAACACAACTGTAGAAAGAGAAATTAGAGAAATGATTCCATGTACAATAGCACCAAAAACCACAAGATACCTCAGAATAAACCTAACCAAAGAGGTAAAGGATCTATATTCTAGGAACTACAGAACATTCATGAAAGAAATTGAAGAAGACACAAAAAGATGGAAAAATATTCTATGCTCATGGATCGGAAGAATAAACATTGTTAAAATGTCTATGCTACCCAGAGCAATCTATACCTTCAGCGCCATCCTGATTAAAATTCCAATGACATTTTTCATAGTGCTGGAACAAACAATCCTAAAATTTGTATGGAATCAGAAAAGACCCTGAATCACCAAGGAAATGTTGAAAAAGAAAAACAAAGCTGGGGGCATCATGTTGCCAGATTTCAAGCTATATTACAAAGCAGTGATCACCAAGACAGCATGGTACTGGCACAAAAACAGACATATAGACCAATGGAACATAATAGAGAGTCCAGATATGGACCCTCAACTGTATGGTCAAATAATCTTTGACAAAGCAGGAAAAAATTTGCAACGGAAAAAAGTATATAAATAATGACATATGTCATGAAATATGACACCATATACCTAAAACGTGGAGGGAAGAGAAGTAAAGAATAGGTGCAAACTTAAGTGACCATCAACTTAATAGAGACTGCTATATGCAGAAGATGTTATATAGAAATGTAATGGTAATCACAAATCAAAAACCAGTAATAGATATGTAAATATTGAAAGGAAAGAAATCCAAGCATATTACTAAAGAAATCCAACAAACCATGAAAGAGAGCAACAGAAGAAAGGAGCAGAGAAAATTTTTAGAAACAACCACAAAACAAGTAACAAAATGGCAATAAATACGTATCTATCAATAATTACTTTGAATGTAAATGGACTAAATGCTCCAATCCAAAGACAGAGGATGAAAGAGTGTGTGTGTGTGGGGGAACAAGACCTATCTATACTGCCTACATGATACTCATTTCAGACTGAAAGAAACCTGAAGATTGAAAATGAGGGGACGGAGAAATATTTAGCATGTAAATCAATATGAAAAGAAAGCTAGGATAACAACACTTATATTGAACAAAATAGACTTTAAAACAAAGACTGTAAATGGAGACAAAGAAAGACACTATATAATAATAAAGGGGTCAATCCATCAAGAGGATATAACAATTGCAAATATTTATGCAACCAACATGAGAGCACCCAAATACATAAAACAGTTAATAAGAAACATAAAGGAACTAATATATAGTAATACAATAATAGTAGGAGACTCCAACACCCCCACTTAATGTCAATGGACAGATCATCCAAACAGAAAATCAACAAGGGCACAATGGCTTTGAATGACATACTGAACCAGATGGGTTTAACAGATATATTCAGAACTTTCCATCCTAAAAGAGCAGAATACACATTCTTTTCATGTGTACATGGAACATTCTCCAGAAGGGATCACATATTGGTCACAAAACAAGTCTCAACAAATATCTATATCTATATCTGTATCTATATATCATACCATGCATCTTTTCTGACCACAATGCTATGAAACTAGAAATCAAGCACAAGAAAAAATCTGGAAAGAGCATAAATACATGAAGGTTAGATAACATGCTACTAAATAATAAATGGGTCAACCAAGAAATCGAAGAGGAAATAAAAAATTACATGGAAACAAATGAAAATGAAAACATAAGGGTCCAAAACTTTGGGATGAAGCAAAAGTGGTCTAGGGACATTTAAAGCAACACAAGCCTACCTCAAGAAGCAAGAAAAATCTCAACTAAACAACCTTACACCAAGAGCTAGAAAATGAAGAACAAATGAAACCCAAACCTAGCAACAGGAAGGAAATAATAAAGATTAGAGTAGAAATAAGTGATATAGAAATTTAAAAAAAATTTAGAACAGATCAATGAAACCAGGAGCTAAGTCTTTGAAAAGACCAACAAAACTAATAAACCTCTAGCCAGACTCATTTAAAAAAAAAGAGGGCCCAAATAAACAAAATCCCTAAAAACAGAGGAGAAATAACCAACACGACAGAAATACAAACAATTGTAACAAAATATTATGAAAATCTATATGCCAACAAATTGGACAATTTAGAAGAAATGGATAAATTACTAGAAACATATAACCTACCAAAACTAAAGCAGAAAGAAAATGAAAATTTGAACAGACCAATTGTCAGCAATGAAACTGAATCAGTAGTCAACTCCCCAAAAACAAAAGTCCAGGATGATATAGCTTCACAGGTAAATTCTACCAAATATTTAAAGAAGAGTTAATATCTACTCTTCTCAAACTATTCCAAAATATATAAAAGGAAGGAAAACTTGCAAATTCATTCTAAGGAGCCAATATCCCCCTGATACCAAAACCAGACAAATAAATAACCACAGAAAAAGAGAAATACAGGCCAATATCTCTAATGAATATACACGCAAAAATCCTCAACAAAATACTGGCAAACCTAATCCAACAATGCATTAAAAAAGTCACACACCACAGTCAAATGAGATTTATTATCAAATGGGATGCAAGGGTGGTTCAATATTGGCAAAACAATCAATGTAATGCATCACATCAATAAGAAATGGTAAAAACCATATGAACATTTCAATGGATTCAGAAAAAGCATTCAACAAACTACCATATATCCATTCATAATTAAAAACCATCTGCAAAGTAGGTCTAGAGGGAACATACCTCAACATAATAAAGGCCATTTATGAAAAACCCACAGCCAACATCATACTCAATGTGAAAAAAAGCTTTTCCCCTAAGGTCAGGAGGAAGACAAAGCTGTCCATGCCCACCACTTTTATTCAATGTAATACCAGAAATCCTTGCCACAGTATTGGACAACATAAAGAAATAAAAGGCATCTAAATTGGTAAGGAAGAAGTAAAACTTTCACTATTTGTAGATCACATGATACTCTATATAGAAAAATTTGAAAGACTCCACCAAAAAACTGCTAGAACCGATAAATGAATTCAGTAAAGTTACAGGATTCAAAATCAATGTACAGAAATCTTTTGCATTTCTATACTAATAATGAAGCAGCAGAAAGTGAAATTAAGAAAACAATCCCATTTACAACTGCACCAAAAACAATAAAAAAAACATAGGAATAAATTTAACTAAAGAGGTGAAAGACCTGTGCTCTGAAAACTATAAAACGGATGAAAAAATTCAAGATAACACAAAGAAATGGTAAGACATTACATAGTCATGTGTTAGGAAGAAAAAATATTGTTAAAATGCCTATAGTACCCAAAGGAATCCACCCATTTAATGCAATCCCTATCAAAATACCAGCAGCATTTTTCACAGAACTAGAACAAACCTAAAATTTGTATGGAACCAGAAAAGACCTCAAATAGCCAAAGTAATCTAGACAAAGAAAAACAAAACTATAGATATCACAATTCCAGATTTCAAGTAGTATTACAAAGTGATAGTAATTAAAACAGCATGGTACTGGCATAAAAACAGACACGTAGATCAATGGAACAGAATAGAAAACCCCAAAATAAATCCACAATTATATAGTCAATTAACCTCTGACAAAAGGTGCAAGAATATGCAATAGGAAAAAGTCTCTTCAACAAATGGCGTTGGGAAAACTAGATAGCTACATGCAAAAGAATGAAATTAGACCACTTTCTTACACCATACACAAAAATAAACTAAAAATAGATTAAATATCTAAATGTGAGATGTGAAACCATAAAAATCCTAGAAGAGAGCACAAGCAATAATTTCTCTGACATCGGCTGTAGCGACAGTCTCTGAGTCAAGGGGAAAAAAAGCAAAAATAACTACTGGGACTACATCAAAATAAAAAGTTTCTACACAGAGAAGGGAACAACCAACAAAACTAAAAGGTAACCTACTGTAATGGGAGAAAACATTTGCAAATCACATATATGATAAAGGGTTAGTAACCAAAATATATAAAGAACTTATATAACTCAACACCAAAAATCAAATAATCCAATGAATCATGGGCAGAAGACATGAACAGACATTTCTCCAAAAAAGACATACAGTAGCCAACAGACGCATGAAAAGATAATCAACATCACTCATCATCAAAGAAATACAAATCAAAACCTCACACCAGTCAGAATTGCTAAAATAAAAAAAATTTAAAAACTCAAGAAACGACAAGTGTTGTCAAAGATGTGGAGAAATAGGAACCACTGTGTACTGTTGGTTGGAATGCAAACTGGTGCAGCCACTCTGGAAAACAGTATGGAGGGTCCTCAGAAAGTTAAACAACTACCCTACCATTCAGTAATCACACTACTGGGTATATACCTCCAAAGTCCAAAAACACTCATTTAAAGGGATACATGAACCCCTATATTTATGGCAGCATTATTTACAATAGCCAAACTATAGAAGCAGCCCAAGTGTCCATAGATAGATGAATAGATAAAGAATATGTAAGATATAGATATCTATATCTCTATCTATCTATCTATCTATCTATCTATCTATCTATCTATCTATCTATCATCTATCAAGGAATATTACTCAGCCATAAAAAAGAATGAAATTTTGCCATTTGCATCAACATGGATAGAGGTAGAGAGTATAATGCTAAGAGAAGGAAGTCAGTCAGAGAAAGACAAATATCATAAGATTTCACTCATGTGGAATTTAAGAAACAAAACAAATGAGTAAAGGGAAAAAAAGAGAGAGAGAGAGAAACCAAGAAACAAACTCTTAACTATAGAGAATAAACTGATGGTTACCAGAGGGGAGGTGGGGGGAGGGATGGGTAAAATAGGTGATAGGGATTTAAGAGTACACTTATCATGATGAAGAAAGAGAGAGAGAAAGAGAAAGAAAGCGAGCAAGCATGGCTATAGGTCTCTCACAGATTTGGGACAGATTCTTGGCTCTGCCTCTGACTAGTTATGTGACTCTCTTCTAAGCCTCACTTTCCTCATCTGGAGGTGATAGTCTCTGACTTTCCTGCCTCCTAGAGCTATTGTGAGGATATCATGATGCAAAATCCTTTTGTAACAATAAAGTGTTTTGCAGACTGTTTAATGTTGTGGTTAAAGAGCTGGACAAACTGGGTTCAAATATAATTGTTGAAGAACAGTTAGGAGTCTTTAGACAAATATTTCTCTGGCCTTTAGTTTCTTCCTGTGCAAAATAAGGGCTTTCGACTAGGCGATCACTAAGACTCCTTCCTTCTGAGATGTTGGTGTCACATGACACAAACACCAGGTTTCCTCACTCATGTCCTGGCCTGTCTGCTATGAGAGTTAGAGAGAAATCATACAGCACAGTAGCACAGGGAGTGTATTATTTGAGTTTAATTAATGGTAACTACTATTGGCGCCATCCAAAGGCAAGAGGTAAGATTTGAATTCAGGTTTGACTGGTTGACCACAAAGCCAATGCTTTTTTCCTGCACCAAGCTGTTACCTTTCAGCCCCTTTACCTGGAGTAAAAGCAAGGGGAGGCAGTATGGCAGCACAGAAGAAAGCAATGGGCTTGCCAGTCAGTCCCATGTGACCTCCAGGCTCTGCTCTGCTCTTACTTGCTGTATGATCTTGAGTGAGTCACCTATCCTCCTCAAAACAAACACAACAGAACCAGGTTAAATTCAGATTTCTCCACTCCAAAGCTTAAGCTATTAACCACTACTATACTAGAAAAAGGAAAAAGGATTAAGATTAAACTTAGCAACTCTACATTCAAATACCACCTCTGCCACATTCTAGCTTTCCTAAACTATTAAGGGCAAGTTACTTCATCATCCTGAGCCTTGGTATACTCATTTGTAAAATTGGGAAAGTGACAGATACCCTTCCCAAGGTTCCAAGAGAATCAAAGCATTTAGTACAAAATCTGAAAGCTGCTTATAGCAGAAAGATATACATTAATCTTGAATTAAATTGAATTGAACTTCATACAAGGAGACTGGAATCATAGTATTTTAGGCCATAGTTTGAATATGAAGGGATCTTGGAAGTCACCACCTTCAGGTTCATTAACCAGCAAATTCTCTTTGCCTCTTACTCATGTCCTCATTTGTCTCACCATCCCATGACTTGGATTGTAGCATAGATTCTCTCTTCCTTTCTGTGCTTCCTTCCATTTGAGTTTTGAGGTCAAAACAATTACAATAACTGTAATACTTTCCCAGTATGCCCTATAATTTTATTGGGAACACTGACAGTGATATGGATGGTCCACCCTCCCTCCCAGGGCAGAAATCCTCTCCACTTTCTCCCTGACAGGTGGACATCCTCTTTCTACTGAGGCAGCTCCAGAACTCATCACATGCTGAGAGTCCCTCAATGCTGGATAGGTTCTATTTATAGGACACACTGTATAAAACTAAAGGAAATTGTTAAAAATTGTTACCAAGCTCAAAGTTTTCAACTTTTATTTGAAGGCCAGGTGGCACAGTGAGGAAAGTGATAGGTAGACAATCATTCCCATGTGGGCTCCAGGCTCTGCTATGCACTTACTTGCTGTATGATTTGTGACAAGTCATATATCTTCTTGTATTTCTATTTCCCCATTTGAAAGACTGTGAATAATAATCTTCATTTTATATAGAGTAGTGAGAGATATCAGTCTACCTGTTTTTTAAAATAAAATTTGATTCATATAACTGATAAGTGAAGCAGACAAAAGTACATTTGCTCTGGTGGAAATAAGAGAGAACAGCCTGCATTTTCACTGAGTTTTCTCCTTGACCTATGTAAGAACTCTCCAGGCAGCACAGGGTGAAAATTATCTAGAGTAGATAACCTTGCTGTGTTCTGTGTGAAGAAATGGTGGCACACAGAGATTAAGTGAGCTACTAGAAGACCCAGAGATGAAATATAGACTCAGGTCCATGTTATTCCCATCCCACTGCCCTATTTCTAGTTCCACATTTCCTCAGGTTACATTATTCATTCTGGAATATGATTTTTAGAGTTTTTCCTTTTGTTACACATTCAAAAAGACCCTCCCCATGTTTCCATCCCAACCCTCATTCAGTCTCTGGGAAACTTCAAATCCTTCTGCACTTGTTGAAATTCTTCAAAATATTCTTATACTTTTTGGGCTTTTTTGTGAAGAGTGGGTTAAGTAATGTGGTTTTAACTTTTTGTTTTGAGATAATTATAGATTCTTTGGATTTTCAAAAATAGTACAGAGAGGTCTTGTGTACCCTTCATCTGGGTTCCCTCAAAGGCTGCATTGTACATAACTATAGTTATGAATAATGAGTAACAATTTCAAAACCAGGAAATTTACATTGCTACAACATGTGTGCATAGTTCTATGCCATTTTCTCACGTGTAATCACCACCACAATCAAGATATAGAACTATTTCACCACTATAAAGATCTCTCAGGTGCTACCCCTTATGATCACATCCACCCCACTATCATTTACCATCCTATATTATATATTATACATAACTTATCACAGCCTATTGGTGTTGAAATTTACCATTTTGAGGGAAGTGCAAAACTTTTAAGTCCCTTTACCTATTTAACCTGTGGAAAGGTTAAATATTTCCTCCACATACATTGAAAACTGCATCAATGTTATAATTATTGTTTCAACATCAAACATAATTTAGAAATAGAGAAAAAGGAGTTTATTGTATTTACCTATTTACTTTTTATGTTATTTCTTTCTTTCTGACATTCCAAGAGTCCTTCTTTTATAATTTTTTTTTCTGTTTTAAGAACTTCATTTTCCCATTCTTTTAGGGGAGGTCTTCTGTTGATGAATACTCTTTCCCTTTGATGAAATTTGTCCTTCTTCAAAATGTCTTGATTTCTTGAAGGATATTTTTGCTGGATATTAGATTCTAAGTTTGCAGTTCTTTTCTTTCAGTACTGAAGAACATTGTGCCACTTTCCTTTGGCCTGTATAGTTTCTGATGTGGAATCTGTTGTGTTCAAATTTATTTTCCCATATAGGTAAGGTGTGATCTCACTGTTTTCAAGATTCTTTCTTTCCTTAGTTTGATTATAATGTTTCTTGGCATGGATTTCCCTCACTTTTTTCCCATTTTGGGTTCACTCATTCTCTTGAATCTGTAGGTTTTTGTCTTTTGCCAAATTTGAGATTTCAGCCATTTAAAACAAATTTTTCACCTCTCCTTCTGGAATTCTAATGATATGAATGTTAGATTTTTGATCCCACAAGTCCCTGAGGTTCTGTTCATTTTTCTTTTTAGTCTATTTTTTTCTCCATTGTTTAGATCTAGTAACTGCTATTGTTCTCTCCTCGGGTTCATTTATTCTTTTCTCTACTCCCTGCACTCTGCTGTTGATCCCATCTTCAAGTGGATGGTAGAAGTTCAGATTCCTCACGTGGTCTGACATCATGGAGAAGAGGAAAGGATTCATTACTGACTAGCAGGAATGAAATTCCCAGTTCCTTACTTTTCTCTGACACCACCTGGTGGAGGGTTGGAGCAAAGATGGAAGTCTAGGCTCCCCACTCCTCCTTTGTTGGTGAGGGTGGAAGTGGGCAATTTTTTACCATGGTGTTTGGCTAGAGTGGGCAATTACTATTTCCAAAGTCTTCTGTCTTACTGGGCTGACCGCCCCCCCCCCTTTGTTGTCTTTTGTTTAGCAAGAATAGGCTTTTGGGAAGACTTGTTTTTTATCTATGCCCATTGGCATTTCTAGGTTTGTGGCTTCTCAAGCAAACATTCTAGCATATATGATGCCAAAATGAAACCCAGGGAACTCACCACTATATCATTTCTCACATCCTGAGAAACTTAGCCAGTCTTCCCTCTTCTCTCCACCTTTCAGGTCTTCTATGTTTGTTTCAAAAGTAATGTATATGGTTTTTAGCTGTACTTAGTGGGAGAGATAGGGAAGAGTGCATCTACTCCATCCCCTCCCAGAATGTCTGTAATGTCTTACCTTTTCTTTTCAATGCAATTATATTTATTTTTGGAAACTCAGTTTTGACACTATACTAATGCCAATATTCTTAAGACACAAGCTCAAATGAGAACAACAACCACAACAACAAAAAACAAAAGGACCATCTTATAGTTCCTAAACTAGTTTTTTTTTCAATGAGTATTCTTAATGCTGTCCAGATTGCAGTAAAAGTGATAGACAGATCAAAGGTATGATTTTAAATTGGTGCAACATATTTTGAGAGCATGCATACCAGAGCTTATAGTCATCAATCCTGTAATCTCTCTTTTGGGAACTGATTTTAAAAAATAATTTGACAAATCTATCTATCTATCTATCTATCTACCTATCTATCTATCTATCATCTATCTATCATCTATCTATCTATCATCTATCTATCTAATATTTCTACTTTAGAAAAAATATATCAAATAAATTAAAAAACTAAATGCTCACTAATGGAGATATGATAGAGTAAATTATGACATATAAAAACAGTAAACAATTCTCCAACTATGGTATAATGAAC
This sequence comes from Callorhinus ursinus, assembly GCF_003265705.2. Lineage (NCBI taxonomy): Eukaryota > Metazoa > Chordata > Mammalia > Carnivora > Otariidae > Callorhinus > Callorhinus ursinus. The sequence continues at coordinate 62,975,303 of NW_027397071.1, read as the reverse complement.
ACTAGTAGAAAACATGAGAAATTGTTTTGATACAATGTTAAATGAAAAGAACAGAATATAAATGGGTATACATACTTGATTGCTGCTGTGTGAAAACGTGCTTATGGAAACAAAAACTAAAAAAGAATATGTAAAATTAAAACAACTGTTAGGTTTAGCAGAAGGATAATGGATTAATTAATTTATTTAACAAATATTTATTGAGTATGTCATATATACCAAGCACAGTTTGAGGTGCTAAGGATACACAAATGAATACAAAAATGATGAAAATCCCTATTCCCATGGCTTACTTTCTAATAGATGGAGAGACAGCTAACAAAATAAATAGTACATTATAGTTTGCTAGATGGTAATAAGAGTTATACAGAAGAATAAAGCAGGAAGATTAAGTATATGGGGGGCCAAGGGATATAATTTTATTGTAAATGTATGACTTATTTGTTTTTAAATGTGAATCCATTAGTTTATAATTTTTAAATATTATTTTTGTAACAATAGCGTAAAGCCCCATTATTTCAGAAAACACATCTTTAATTTCAAAAGTTTAGTTTCTTTTTTCACAAGGTCAAGACTAAAGATTATCATTAGATTAAGAATAATATAGAGCCAATGCTATTTGTACATAACTATCACTACACTTAATGCAAAAGGGTATTTATTTATTTACTTATTTATTTTAAAGATATTATTTATTTTTTTGACAGAGAGAGACACAGCAAGAGAGGGAACAGAGGCAGGGGGAGTTGGAGAGGGAGAAGCAGGTTTCCCGTGGAGCAGGGAGCCCAATGCAAGGCTCAATCCCAGGACCCTGGGATCATGACCTGAGCCAAAGGCAGATGCTTAACGACTGAGGCACCCAGGTGCCCCTCAAAAGGGTATTTATTATAACTGCCTGTTTACTTGTTGTCTGTCCCATGGACTTGTATCTCTTTCTGAATTTTTGTAGCCAAACTTTTGAAAGAACCATCTATATTTATAGTCTCCATTTCTTTACATTTTCTTCATCCCCCAACTCACTCATTATCTCATACAGCTGGCTTGAACTCCTGCCATGTCACTAGAATGGCAGTCATCAAAGTCTCTAATGATCTCTACATCACTACAAGCATTGGGCATTTTAAGACTTTAATTATCTTTGACCTTTCAGTAGCAATTGGCAGTGTTAGCCACTCCCTCTTTTTTAGAAACGCCCTCTCTTCTTGGTTACATGACACCATACTATCTTGGTTTTCTTCCTACACCTCTGGCCAGTTCCCCTTAACCTCTTTTGTGAGTTTCTCATCCTCTATCCAACTTTTATTTATTTATTTTTGAAGATTTTATTTATTTATTTGACAGAGAGAGACACAGCGAGAGAGGGAACACAAGCAGGTAGAGTGGGAGAGGGAGAGCAGGCTTCCCACGGAGCAGGGAACCCAATGCAGGGCTCGATCCCAGGACCCTGGGATCATGACCCGAGCCGAAGGCAGATGCCTACTGAGCCACCCAGGCGCCCTCTATCCAACTTTTAAATTGAGGGATTTCTCAGAGCCCTGTCCTAATCTTCCCTCTTCAGTCCATACAACCTCCCTGGGAGATGACATCTGCCTGCACCATTCTAGTTATCTACAGGCTGATGACTCCTGAATCTGTACCTCCAGATTCCTCTCTTGGGTCTCTTACCAATACACCCTATTGCCTACTTGATATCTGTACTTGGCTATCTCTCAGGCTTTTCTAGCTCTATGTTTCCAAGCCCAAGATCATCATCTCCTCTTTCCAACCAAATCTGCCAAATCTCTTTCCTCTTATAACCCTTGTCTTCAGTAAATAACACCACCAACCCTTCTGTTGTATATGCCAGAAAACCCAGGAGTCATCTAGAACTCCTACCTCTCTTTTGCCCTCTACATCTATTCAATCAAAAGGTTAAATTGATTCAATCTTCTGTTAACCCTCAAATCCACCCACTTGTTTTCATCACTACTGTTACCAGTCCAATCCATCATCAGCTGTAGCCTAAGGTATTGCAAAAAACCTCCAAACAACTGCCCTCCTTCCAAAATATTCACTATTAAGCATTCAGACTGATCTTTCTAAACTGCCATTCTGATCATGCCCTGCTTAATTTCTTCAGTTTCTTTATAGTGCCTTCAGAATCAAGTCCAGCTCTTTACCTTGGCTTACAAAGCTCACCTCAATCTCACTCCTACCTACCTCTCTAGTCACCTTCTCTTTAGAATTTCATGTTCCAATCACATTGCCTTTTCTCATAAAAAATGTAATGTTCTTTCTCATCCCTTTGTTTTCAAACACATTTTATTACTTCACACATATCCCTACTTACTATGATCTCATCTGTTCATCTTTCAGTTCTCAGCATAAGTAACACACCTAACAAAAGGTCTCTTATCCTTGAAGCAGGTTAAGTCTTAAATGCTGAATAGTTTCCACTGCATGCTGAATTCCCCCGTTGTCACAGTTATCACAAGTTACTATATTTACATGTTTGACGCCTAGCCCAGTAGACTATGAGGTTTATGATAAAAGTAATGATATCTCTCCCTATTATTTTGTTCTGATACCTTGCATAATTCCTGGTCTACTGTAACTACTTATAAGGATTTATTGACAGGGAGGGAAGAAGGAAGGAAGGAGAAATGTCAGGAAGAAAAAGAGAGAGAAAGTGAAGGCATAGTTGCTCACCCAATCAGTCTTGAGTGAGTCGGGGAAAAAGGAAAGAAATGGTGAGGGAATTTACTGAATTCATAAACTATTTGAAACTTTTTAAAGTTACCCATTTCACAAGTGTTTCTTATAAAACTGAAAAAACTACTTTGCATTTTATGGTGAAGAAATTGAGGCTTATAAAATAAAAGTCATAGCTCATCATGTTATATCTGCCATCTGGAATTCCATTTCCTTAATTTTGTTCATGTCCAAGTGCACCCAAAGGTTCTCCTTTACTCTCCACAGCCCTAATCATGTAATTTTCTTTCTCTTCTCTAATCCAACAGCATACTTTATTTTAGCATAATACTCTTTATTTTGTACCTATTACTGTTTGTTTCAACTTGTAGAAAATAAAATTTTAAAGAAATAATCCAGATCAGATTATTCATATTATCAGATTCATATTATCACCCCAAGACCTAGCACAAAGTTAGATGTTCAATAAAATTGTGTTAAATGGAAGCCATTTTTGAGATTTAGTCTAATCTCCTCAATCTACTATAATGGACAAGTCAATCAGAAAAGTTATTTCAGATCTACCAAAGGCCAAACAGCAGCATGCAAGTCCCTGCTTCTTTGTGTCCCCTTCTTCCACCTTCCCCGTGCATAGAATATGGGAGGAATAGTAAACTTGAGAGTCCTGAGGTCTCTAACTAATGCTACCACTTACTGTTTGTACAAATATCCTAGACTTAGCTTCTGCTTAAGTAAGAATATAGATTTTGGCTGTCTTGTAATGCCAGTTCCCTGCAGTGCCTATCACAAAACAATTTCAACCTTGGACAATATTAAAAAATATTAATGAATTGCTGCTGCATAAACTTGAGCCTTAACAACCAACACTTCTTAAGAAGTCTAATATGGAAACAGAAGTAGAGTGAACTAAAATAGGCAGAAAATTTCTGAATATTTTAGCTTCTCCGTTTTGGCGCTAGGTATTCTGACTTTATCTCCTCAAGGCAGAACAATCTTGAGTAGCCATATATTTGGACAATGGCTTTTTAGTTGCTTTTTTGTTCATCAGCTTTCTACAACTAGTTGATTACCAAACCTATGCTAAGGCCTGAAGGCATCTTTACTTGGCATCAGTTATGGGCCCCTATACTAGAGGTGAAGAAGAATGTTTTATTTCACCTTGGAATGGTGAAAGTGTCTTTTCCTAATCTGGTACATATTTCATCCAGGAAATTTAGAATATTTTTTATTTGTCATGAGGTAAGAATTTTTCCAAGGCCTGTTTGGAATATTAAAGGAAGTGAAATCCCTAGATAAGAAAGGTATCAGAAACTTCTTTTGTTTGGTTGCCTTGGATTTGGAGAAAACCGGAATTAGGAAAACACTAGAGTAGATATCCTAATACTGGAATCTACAATGTATTTGTCAGTTTTGAGTCAGGCTGTTGTCTAGAATCCTAAATTATAATGGGCTCTTCAGGGCCAATAAAATCGAATAATTTGAGAGCCAAACAGTCATGCACAATTTTTGTGTTGCCCTGAGAACATTTAGAATGACTACTGGATGACAGGTCCTGGTACGGGTAACTGACACAAGAAAGAGAAGAAAGTCCTAAACAGAAAACACCAAAGGGACAGAAAGAATCCTTAGAACAAACCAATAGCAAGGAGCATAACAATTATGGCATGTACAGATCGGTTAATAAAATTCTAAAAAGAAAATTCCCTTTGAGGACAGATCTTTTCTGTCATATACATACTGTATCCCCAATATCTAGAATAGTATGTGATACATTAAGATGAACAATAAAGTCCTACTAAGTAAACAATATCTCAGCCTGGCTTTAAGAAAGGGGACTATGAAGGAATGTGAGTAGCTTTGCATCCAAAGTCTGGAGTTAGCAAAGTCAAAAAGATGAGAGATGAGACAAATCAACAACCTGATTTGCTCTGGTACCTCATACCTTACCAGCCTGATGAACTACAATAAACTGAATTCTGAATATTTAGGCTTTTTCAGACTATTAGAGAAGCCCCATGACTGGATAATGGCTGCTGCTGAGAGTCTGCCAATACTGGATAAGAGTACTAACTTCGTCCTCAGATATTATAATATAAACGCAAGGACTCATGAACATTTTAAAATCTTGTCAAGAGCCCTGACAGAGAGGTCCCAAATGATAATCCATAAGAAACAAAACAAAACAAAATGAAATGATTAAAGCTTAAGGATTTTAAAAGCATTAAAAAAAAAGAGAGAGAGAAGACTCCAGCATTGAACAGTTGGGGAAAAGGGATGGTGATTATGGTTGCTGTGTAAGATCCTAACATAGAGCCTCATAAAAGAAATACAATGTTATTTTGAGGACCCTCATGATCAGATCAACAGTGATGTCCTTTTGTTGGTAAGGTTTGAAGTACACACCTACACATACACCTATTAACAGAGAGATGTGCTATATTATTATCCACTGGAATGAGTTCAGAAATTCAAAACAAAGGCCTACCCCTTGCCCAGATTCCATTGTCAAGAGGAGATCCAGGAATGGCAGTATAGTTGACTTAATGCAGCAAAGCAAAAAAAAAAAAAAAAAAAAAGCCCAGGAAGATATTTTTATCTTTTAATAAACAGTTTTCATTATCATCCAATGCCTACACTTCTACAAACCTGAGCTTCTCAGCCCAGCATTTATAGAAAATTGCCAAGTATAGTTTGTAGATAAAAGCACAATTCAATATTTATGAATTGCTAGTTGTTTTCTATAAATATAGACATTTGGAGATGATCTTCTCACTAGTCATTAAAATTTGAACAGGGATCAAAGCTAGAATAATATTAACAAATCCTTGCACTTGTATAGTGTTTTACATAATACTATTAATAATAGATGACATTTATTGAGCACTTAGCAAGTGCCAGGCACTTTACATGTAAATTCTCATAACGAATTCAGTTTAGTTCAACAAGCATTCAATTAATACCTACTGTGTGATAGATGAATAACACTGGTTTCTATCTTTAAAAACTCTCATTTTTGGTGCATTCAATCAATGTTTGTTGAAAGAATAAATGAATGGATGGATGAAAAATTAATTGGTTTGGATGGTACTGTGGGGTAATAAAAATAACACAGGCTCCTCTCAGTACCTATGGTATTGAGAAAGTATTTACCCTCTCCTAGCCTCAACTTTTTCATCTGTAATATAGGAATATTTAAGCTCTCCCTTGCAAACCTGTTGTGATAATAGTGACAGCAAATGTAAAATATGTAAAAAGAACAGGCTCTCAGTAAGTGAGAGCAGTTATCATCATCATCACTACCATAATTATTACTATTTTAAACAAGCCTATCAAACTCTCCTCACCCTCACTATACCAATGAACAAGTATAATTTTAACATCCACAAAGCACACAACATCTATATAAAAATGCCACAAAGAAACAATCAAAGCAAGGGAAATCTACTAAACTGTAGTTCCCAATGTTTCTACCAGGTTACTATACAACATCTCTGCTCAGGCTAGGAAACAAAAATAAAACAACATAGAATCAATTTCAGTTACATTTCCAAAGATACCATGATAAAAGGCCAACAGGACAGGAAGTTCACCAAATAACAGACTGTACCTTCCCTCATAATGGAATGCTGGTCACTCCATATGTGGAACCATGTTCCCTATTCCAACATTCTCAAAGAGCCCTACCCTCTACCTAGAACCCAGACAATAGCCATCAAGAAATTCATCTTACTCCTCTCAGTGCCAGTGAGGTTAAGCCCTAGCCATCCAGCACATTAACTTTGAGACCTGGGTCAAATTCCCAACCAGAAGTAGGCCCCGTTCTGGTCACTTACCATTTGGGTCTGCTTGTAGATTTCACCATAGGAGCCATTCCATCTCTATAAAGACTCTTGGTTTTACTGAAGTTAACAATATTGAAAATGACTCTCTGAAAAAAAAGGAAAAATTTTATCAGAAGACTATGCTATATAAGTTGTCACTTCCTGCTAATCAGGAATGGAAATGATAAGCAAGGTTAGAGGAAGCCGTATGGACTAGTTGCCAACAGTATAGTGAGAATAAATGGTGCCCATAGAAAGTCAATGTATTTGTGCCAGCTTAGCATACTAGTCAAGAGCACAGACTCTGAAACCTGGAAGCCGGAATTTTAATCCCACTCTACCACCCTCAAGTCATGTGACCTTGCCAAGCTACTAAACCTTTCTATGTCTCCTCATTTGAAAAATGGCAATAATAACAGTACTTAGGATTACTGATGATAATTAAATAAGGTAATAAATATACAGTGTTTGGAACCATGCTTTGTACATAGTTAACGCTACATAAATTTTAGCTATTATTAACTGTGCCCTTTCTTGAGGCTGACCTAGAATTTATATGGAAATGAATAATAGTATTATTAGAGTATTACATTTGAAGTTCAGAAAAGATAATAACTGAATGCAAAATTGAAGTTTAAAAGTTCTACAACTGTTCAGCACCCCTTTCACTAGACCTGGAGGATATATGTCCTCTTCTGCACCTCCTTTTGTTATCCTCCACTGGGGGCCAGGGGTATTGAGCTCAACCCTAATCTCAGCATCAATTTATAGAAGCATAGGCACTTGGGTAAGTCCCTTCCCTGTCTGGGGTTCACGTTTAAAATGGAGGAGTGGAGTGCTCTAGATGACTAAAATCTTTCCATGACAGTAGTATAGGGAAAAGAGATCAGTCTTTGTTTTAGTAAACAGTTTTATTATTGTACGTGGAGAGGAGAGATGGGGAAAGAGAAGAGAATTGGGGTTAAAACACACTCAATGACCACTGAAATAGTCCAAAAGAGAGAGGATGAGAACCAGAGCAAAGGCAGCAAGAATAGTCAGAGAAATAGGAAAACTTTCAAAGGGTTACCATAGGCTAGTTTTTCTATCCATAGGCGGTGAAAGAGAGGGAAGCATCAAAATTCACATCTAGGGGCGCCTGGGTGGCTCAGATGGTTCAGCGTCTGCCTTCGGCTCAGGTCATGATCCCAGAGTCCTGGGATCGAGTCCCGCATGGGGCTCCCTGCTCCTTGGGAGCCTGCTTCTCCCTCTGCCTCTCTCTCGCTCTCTCTCTCTCTGTGTCTCTCATGGATAAATAAATAAAATCTTTAAAAAAAAAAATTCACATCTAATTTCATTGAGCAAATATTTATTGTGTGATGTATTATATAATATCAAGTGCCAGGAATTATATACATTTTTATAAATGCTTAAATACTCTACTATAACTATACAAAATATTACCATCTCCATTTTACAGATGTGGAAACTGAGCTCAGAGAAGTTAATTAATTTGTCCAAAGTCATGCAATGAATATATGGAGAGTTGATATTTAAATCCAGGGAACAAAAAAGATAAGTAAAACGTCCATGATCTCTACGCTTGAGTTACTCACTAAGGTTCCAGAATTTCTTAACTAAACCAAGCCTGTTTTGTAAAGTTAGGGCAAAAATAAATAAAATGGTAATTTTCTTTAACCTTTTAAAATTTTGTTTACTTAAAAGAGAAAATCAAAGCTATTTTCTCTAGCATCATATTTAGGACTAACATAAAATGCTTTGTTCTATGAAATAAGCTCTTAAGAATAACGTGTTTTCCTTTCTGCTCAGAGACCCAGTTACTGACCCCATCACCAGGCATTTCAGTTGCAGACCTCTCTTCTGTCATTAAATTAAATCATCAAGAATGTCCAAGACTGTTCAGTTATTAATAACCTAGACCCAGGGGCACCTGGGTGGCTCAGTTGTTAAGCGTCTGCCTTCGGCTCAGGTCATGATCCCAGGGTCCTGGTATTGAACCCCTCATCGGGCTCTCTGCTCAGTGGGAAGCCTGCTTCTCCCACTCTCACTCCCCCTGCTCGTGTTCCCTCTCTTGCTGTGTCTCTCTCTGTCAAATAAATAAATAAAATCTTTAAACAAGAACAACAACAAAAAAAACCCTGGACCTGCCTGTTTTCAGTTCAATTACTTATCCCAGGGTCTTGGCTGCTGTCTGATTTAAGAAAATCCGTATCAAGGGGACAAATGGCCTTTGAAACTCACAGGGCTTCATCCCCCTTTTCTGAGATTTTCCAGGTGTCAGATCTATTTCCAGTGAACCTGGAAGCCATACTGCACTTTTAGGAACTAGATTAATGCTAAATAAAAGGGAAATCTAATACAGAAATAATGTTCATATGTGTAGCTGGAATAAAGAAATGAGAAAGTGAAATATCTATTGATCATTAATATCCTACTATCCTCTGCCCAGTAAAATTTCCCAGGTCTTTTCATATACTATATTATTTCCTGACTTGCTAATTTTAGCCATGTTGACTAGTGTGAGGTGATATCTCATTGAGGTTTTGATTTGGATTTCCCTGATGCCGAGCAATGTTGAGCTTTTTCATTTGTCTTTTGGCCATTTGGATGTCTTCTTTGGAAAATGTCTGTTCATGTCTTCTGCCCATTTCTTGATTGGATCATTTGTTCTTTGGGTGTTGAGTTTGATAAGTTCTTTACAGATTTTGGATACTAGTCCTTGATCTGATATGTCATTCTGTCGGTTGTCTTTTGGTTTTGTGGACTGTTTCTTTTGCTGTGCAAAAGCTTTTTATCTGGATGAAGTCCAAATACTTCATTTTTGCCATTGCTTCCCTTGCCTTTGGCGATAATTCTAGGAAGAAGTTGCTGCAGCTGAGGTCGAAGAGGTTGCTGCCTGTGTTCTCCTTTAGGATTTTGTCTCATGTCTTTCAACCATTTTGAGTCTGTTTTTGTGTGTGGTGTAAGGAAATAGTCCAGTTTCATTCTTCTGCATGTGGCTGTCCAATTTTCCCAACACCATTTGTTGAAGAGACTGTCTTTTTGCCATTGGACATTCTTTCTTGCTTTGTCAAAGATGAGTTGACCATAGAGTTGAGGGTCCATTTCTGGGCTCTCTATTCTGTTCCATTGATCTATGTGTCTGTTTTTGTGCCAGTACCATACTGTCTTGATGATGACACCTTTGTAATAGAGCTTGAATTGCGGAATTGTGATGCCACCAGCTTTGCTTTTCTTTTTCAACATTCCTCTGGCTATTCAGGGTCTTTTCCGGTTCCATACAAACTTTAGGATTATTTGTTCCATTTCTATGAAAAAAGTTGATGGTATTTTGATAGGGATTGCATTGAATGTGTAGATTGCTCTATGTAGCATAGACATCTTCACAATATTTGTTCTTTCAATCCATGAGCATGGAACGTTTTTCCATTTCTTTGTGTCTTCCTTAATCTCTTTCATGAGTATTTTATAGTTTTCTGAGTACAGATCCTTTGCCTCTTGGGTTAGATTTATTCCTAGGTATCTTATGGTTTCGGGTGCAATTATAAATGTGATCGATTCCTTAATTTCTCTTTCTTCTGTCTTGTTGATGTATAGGAATGCCACTGATTTCTGTGCACTGATTTTATATCCTGCCACTTTACTGAATTCCTGTATGAGTTCTAGCAGTTTTGGGATGGAGTCTTTTGGGTTTTCCACATAAAGTATCATATCATCTGCAAAAAGAGAGTTTGACTACTTCTTTGACAATTTGGATGCCTTTTATTTCTTTTTGTTGTCTGATTGCTGTGGCTAGGACTTCTAGTACTATGTTGAATGGCAGTGCTGATAGTGGACATCCTGCCGTGTTCCTGACCTTAGGGGGAAAGCTCTGGGTTTTCCCCATTGAAAATGATATTCGCTGTGGGTTTTTCATAGATAGCTTTTATGATATTGACGTATGTACCCTCTATCCCTATACTCTGAAGAGTTTTGATCAAGAAAGGATGCTGTACTTTGTCAAATGCTTTTTCGGCATCTACTGAGAGGATCATATGGTTCTTGTTCTTTCTTTTATTAATGTACTGTATCATATGGATTGGTTTGCGGATGTTGAACCAACCCTGCAGCCCAGGCATAAATCCCATTTGGTTGTGGTGAATAATCCTTTTAAGGTACTGTTGTATCCTATTGGCTACTATTTTGGTGAGAATTTTTGATTCCATGTTCATCAAGGATAGTGGTCTGTAATTCTCCTTTTTGATGGGGTCTTTGTCTGGTTTTGGGATCAAGGTAATGGTAGCCTCATAAAACGAGTTTGGAAGTTTTCCTTCCATTTCTATTTTTTGGAACAGTTTCAGAAGAATAGGTATTAATTCTCCTTTAAATGTTTGGTAGAATTCCCCTGGGAAGCCATCTGGCCCTGGGCTTTTGTTTGTTGGGAGATTTCCTTAGTGGTTATAGGTCTGTTCAGTTTTCTATTTCTTCCTGGTTCAGTTTTAGTAGTTTATACATCTCTAGGAATGCATCCATTTCTTCCAAGTTATCTAATTTGCTAGCATAGAGTTGCTCATAATATGTTTTTATAATTAATTGTATTTCTTTGGTGTTGGTTGTGATCTCTCCTCTTTCATTCACGATTTTATTTATTTGGTCATTTCTCTTTTCTTTTTGATAAGTCTGGCCAGGGCGTTATCAATCTTATTAATTCTTTCAAAGACCCAGCTCCTAGTTTTGTTGATCTGTTCTACTGTTCTTTTGGTTTCTATTTCATTGATTTCTGTTCTGATCTTTATTATTTCTCTTCTCCTGCTGGGTGTATGCTTTATTTGCTGTTCTTTCTCCAGCTCCTTTAGGTGTAGGGTTAGGTTGTGTATTTGAGACCTTTCTTCTTTCTTGAGAAAGGCTTGTATTTCTATATACTTTCCTCTTAGGACCGTCTTTGCTGCATCCCAAAGATTTTGAATAGTTGTGTTTTCATTTTCACTGGATTCCATGAATTTTTTAATTCTTCTTTAATTTCCTGGTTGACCCATTCATTCTTTAGCAGAATGGTCTTTAGCCTCCATGTATTTGAGTTCTTTCTGACTTTCCTCTTGTGACTGAGTTCTAGTTTCAAAGCATTGTGGTCCGAAAATATGCAGAGAATGATTCCAATCTTTTAGTACCGTCTGAGACCTGATTTGTCACCTAGGATGTGATCTTTTCTGGAGAATGTTCCATGGGCACTAGAGAAGAACGTGTATTCTATTGCTTTGGGATGGAATGTTCTGAATATATCTGTGAACTCCATTTGGTCCAGTGTGTCATTTAAAGTCTTTATTTCCTTGTTGATCTTTTGCTTAGATGATCTATCCATTTCAGTGAGGGGGTTGTTAAAGTCCCCTACTATTATTGTACCGTTGTCCATGTGTTTCTTTGCTTTTGTTATTAATTGCCTTATAAAATTGGCCTTTCCCATTTTAAGGACACAGACATTTACAGTTGTTAGATCTTCTTTTTGGATAGACCCTTTATGTATGATATAGTGTCCTTCCTCATCTCTTATTATAGTCTTTGATTTAAAATCTAACTTGTCTGATATACAGATTGCCACCCCAGCTTTCTTTTGGTGTCCATTAGCATGGTAAATTATTTTCCACCCCCTCACTTTCAATCTGGAGGTGTCTTTGCGTCTAAAGTGAGTCTCTTGCAGGCAGCATATCAATGGGTCTTGTTTTTTTTATCCAATCTGATACCCTGTGTCTTTTGTTTGGGTCATTTAGCCCATTTACATTCAGGGTAGCTATTGAAAAATATAAATTTAGTGCCACTGTATTGCCTGTAAGATGACTGTTATGGGATATTGTCTGTGTTCCTTTCTGGTCTATGTTACTTTTAGGCTCTCTCTTTTGCTTAGAGGACCCCTTTTAATATTTCTTGTAGGGCTGGTTTCATGTTTGCAAATTCCTTTAGTTTTTGTTTGTCCTGGAAACTTTTTATCTCTCCTTCTATTTTCAGTGACAGCCTAGCTGGATATAGTATTCTTGGCTGCATATTTTTCTCATTTACTGCTCTGAATATACCATGCCAGTCCTTTCTGGCCTTCCAGGTCTCTGTGTATAGGTCTGTTGCCAATCCAATGTTTCTTCCATTGTAGGTTACAGATCTCTTGTCCCGAGCTGCTTTCAAGATTTTCTCTTTGTCTCTGAGACTCATAAGTTTTACCTTAGATGTCGGGGTGCTGACCTATTTTTATTGATTTTGAGGGGGGTTCTCTGTGCCTCCTGGGTTTTGATGCCTGTTTCTATCCCCAAAATAGCGAAGTTCTCTGCTCTAATTTGCTCCAATATACCTTCTGTCCCCCTCTCTCTTTCTTCTTCTTCTGGGATCCCAATTATTCTAGTATTGTTTCATCTTATGGTATCACTTCTCTCTAGAATTCTGCCCTTGTGATCCAGTAGTTGTTTATCTCTCTTTTTCTCAGCTTCTTTATTTTCCATCATTTAGTCTTCTATATCACCAATTCTCTCTTCTGCCCCATTTATCCTATCAGTTAGAACCTCCATTTTTTATTGCACCTCATTAATAGTCTTTTTGATTTTGACTTGGTAAGATTTTAGTTCTTTTATTTCTCCAGAAAGGGTTTCTCTAATATCTTCCATGCTTTTTTCAAGTCCAGCTAGTGTCTTTAAAATTATCATTCTGAACTCTAGTTCCGACATCTTACTAATGTCCATATTGATTAGATCCCTGGCAGTACGTACTGCCTCTTGTTCTTTTTTTTGAGGTGATTTTTTTCATCTTGTCATTTTGTCCAGAGGAGAATAGATGAATGAGAGAACAAAATGCTAACAGGGTAACAATTATCCCAGAAAAATATACACTAAACCAATCAGAAGAGACTTGAAACTGGGGGAAAAGAAAGGAAAGAAAGAAAAAAGTAAAAACAGAAAAAAAAAAAGAAAAAAGAACATGATCAAATATGATCAGGCTGATGAATAGATCAGTACCACACACTAGATTTTGGGCATATTTTGGTGTGTTAGAAGAAACTGCCTCCCAAAATTTTAAAGAAAGAAAAACTTATACATTGTCAAAAATAAAGGTAAATATGATGAAGGGATGGAATATGACTGTAAAGATGAAAAACAGAAAAGATTTTATAAAAGGAATTGATAAGATAAGAAGTTGGTTGTAAAAAGAAAGAAGAGAAATTTAAAAAAAAGAAAAGAAAAGGGAGTGAATGTGATCAGGCAGGAGACTAGAACAAAGCCATACACTAGAGATTTAGGGTATATTTTGGTCTGTGAGAAGAAACTGTATCCCAAAATTTTAAAGAGAGAACAACTTATATATATAACAAAAATAAGGTTAACTAATATAAAGGGAGAGAATATGACTCTAAAAATGAAAAATAGAAAAGATTTTTAAAAAAGGGATTGATAAGATTTTGGTTGAGAAAGGGAAAAAGAAAAATTAAAAAAAAAAGAAAATTAAAAAAATTAACTTTGAAAGACTAAAGAATCAGGGGGGAAAAAGCCATGAATTCTATGTGCAGTATTCCCCTAGTTCTGGCGTTCTGCCGTACTCATTGATCCGTAAACATGGTCTTGGCTGGCTGTTCTTACTGATTCTCTGGGGGAGGGGTTTGTTGCAGTGGTTTTCAAATGTCTTTGCGGGAGGCGGAATTGCCCCGCCCTTGCCGGGGACCAGGCTAAGTAATTTGCTCCGGTTTGCTCTCAGTAGCTTTTGTTCCCTGCAAGCTTTCCATACAGATTTGGAGGACATGAGTGAAAACGGCAGCCTCCCAATCTCCACCCTGGAGAAGCCGAGAACTCAGGGCCCCACTCCTCGAGTGAGCCCCCAGAGAAAAGCAGTCAATCACTCCTGTCTCCCTGGTCTCTGGCCTCATTCTGTGCTCACCCGGCCAGTGACCGAGCATTTCTATCTCTGGCATATGACCCCCGTTTGGAGTCTCCAAACCTAGCAGATTCCTACAGTGAGCTTCCGTGCCGCTCCTCCTGGGTGAGGAAGGCAAGTCTCCCCAGATCTGCTACTTGTTGTGTCCCTGCTGAAAAGCAGTGGCCTGACTGTGCCAGAGATCATGGTTTATGGTAACCCCGAGCTGAGAGCCCGCTCCTCGACTCTGTCTTTGCAGCCGGTTTCCCCGCTCTGACACCTAGGAGATCTGCTGCACGCAGGCACCCCGGTCTTTCTGTGACCCCGAGGATCCCAGCGAGTGTTCCACCCCCTGCTTAGCCACTAGAGCGACATCCCTCAGTGGAGCAGACTTCTAAACATTCTGATTTTGTGCTCTGCTGCTCTATCACTTGCCAGTAGTGGCTGACAGAGGCTCCCTCCCCCGCCATCTATCTTCCCGAATATTACCTCAGATTCACTTCTCCGCATATCCTACCTTCCAGAAAGTGGTCGCTTTTCTGTTCAGAGAGTTGCTGCTATTCTTTTCTTCGATCTCCTGTTTAGTTCATAGGTGTTCAGCATGGTTTGATCCCTATGTAGCTGAATTCCTGGAACCAGATGAAATTTAGGTCTCCTACTCCTCCACCATCTTGCTCTTCCCCCTTCTCAATGTGGTTTTGATTTGAATTTCCCCGATGGCTAATGATGTTGAACTTTTTTTTATACGTCTGTTAGCCATTCATATTTCTTCTTTGGAGAAGTGTCTGTTCATGTCTTCTGCCTATTTCTTGACTTGATTATTTGTTTTTGGGGGGTGTTGAGTTTGAGAAGTTCTTTATAGATCTTGAATACCAGCCCTTTATCTGTAGTGTCATTTGCAAATATCTTCTCCCATTCTGTATGTTGTCTCTTTGTTTTGTTGACTGTTTCCTTTGCTGTGCAGAAGCTTTTTATCTTGACGAAGTCCCAAAAGTTCATTTTTGATTTTGTTTCCCTTGCCTTTGTAGGCCTGTTTTGAAAGAAGTTGCTGTAGCCCATGTCAAAAAGGTTATTGCCTATTTTCTCCTCTAGGATTTTGATGGATTCTTGTCTCACATTGAGGTCTTTCATCCATTTTGAGTTTATCTTTGTGTATGGTGTTAAGAATGGTCGAGTTTCATTCTTCTGTATATAGCTGTCCAATTTTCCCAGGACCATTTATTGAAGAGACTGTCTTTTTTCCATTGCATATTTTTTTTCCTGCTTTGTTGAAGATTAGTTGACCATAGAGCTGAGGGTCCATATCTGGGCTCTCTATTCTGTTCCATTGATCTATATGTCTGTTTTTGTGCCAGGACCATGCTGTTTTGGTGATCACAGCTTTGTAATATAGCTTGAAATCAGACAACATGATGCCCCCAGCTTTGTTTCTCTTTTTCAACATTTCCTTGGTGATTCGGGGTCTTTTCTGGTTCCGTACAAATTTTAGGTTTGTTCCCAGCATTTTGAAAAATGCCATTGTTATTTTGATCTGGATGGTGTTGAAAGTATAGACTGCTCTGGGCAGCAAAGACATTTTAACAATGCTTATTCTTCTGATCCATGAATATTTTTCCAACTTTTTGTGTCTTCTTCAATTTCCTTCATAAGTGTGCTGTAGTTTCTAGAGTATAGATCCTTTACCTCTTTGGTTAGGTTTATTTCAAGGTATCTTAAGATTTTTGGTGCTATTGTAAATGGAATTGATTCCCTAATTTCTCTTTCTAGGGTTACACTGTTAGTGTTTAGGAAAGCAACTGATTACTGTGCATTGATTTTGTATCCTGCCACATTACTGAATTGCTGTAGGAGTTCTAGTAATTGGGGGTGTAGTCTTTTGGGTTTTCCACATAAAGTATCATATCATCTGCAAAGAGAGAGAGTTTGACTCCACATGGTTCTCTCAATTGATGCAGAAAAAAGCATTTGACGAAATACAGCATACTTTCCTGATTAAAACTGTTCAGAGTGTAGGGATAGAGGGAAAATTCCTCAATTTCATAAAAACCATCTATGAAAATCCCACAGCGAATATCATCCTCAATGGGGAAAAGCTGAGAGCCTTTCCCTTAAGATCAGGAACACGACAAGGATGTCCACTCTCTCCACTATTGTTCAACATACTACTGGAAGTCTTAGCAACAGCAATCAGACAACAAAAAGAAATAAAAGGTATTCAAATTGGCAAAGAAGTAGTCAAACTTGATAACTTTTAAAAACTACTGATGCTTGGGCCTCAATTCCAATCATACACTCTGATATCTGATATTATCTCATTTATTTTGAGGATAATGAATTTTTTGAGACATGGACTATTTATTATCCCTTATTTATGGATAAGGCAAGTAATTTTGAGATTAAGTAAATTAAAATCATATAACTGATAAGTAGAACAGTTAGAATTTGAACCAAGTCTATTGACTCAAAAGTAATAAAGTCATGAACATTCTAGACAGATATGTCTGAACAGAAACCCAGTTCCTTACTAGTTCTGTGAGCTTGGGCAAGGTAATTTTTTCTATTGATTATTTGTATCCAAAATTGGGATGATAACAGTATCTTGACAAACTTTTATAAGAAACTGTGAGATTGTATAAGTAAGTTACCCAGCACATTGTACCTACCTCATAAGAGGTACTCAGTATTTATCAAGCCTTCCTCCTTATCTTCAATAAAATAGGAAATTTTAGTTCATTACAACTTCTTCCTTTCTTCCTTTTATTCCTTTTTCTTTCTTCTTTAGATTAAAATTTTTAATCTAGGCTTCTTGCTTTAGCAATATGGTGCTCTAGATCACAGCTTTGTAAATAGTGACCTGCAGCACACCGATAAGCTGAGGGTGGATATAGATCTCAAGCAGCCATATGTAAGGTCTGGAGTTCTGTCCATTCTGACCAAGCAGTTCATGGTGCTCTGGAAGAGTGCAAGCTTCATTCTAGGTGTAAGCCATGGAAAGATCCAGTGTGGCTGAGGGTATAGTGAAGAGCCTGAATGCTGGCTAGACAGTAGACTTGATTCTCTGACTGTATATATCTGATACTTTTGTCTAATCATGAGTAAGTTTCCCATTTAAGGTTGTCCAAGCTATTCCCAGGGACTATTCTAAATAAGCATGTGCATGCTGTAAATTAAGGGGTCATCACAATTTTAAAATATTTCATTATCTAAAAACATTTTATTAAAAGTTTGATTAGATTTGAAAGCCATTTGATTTTCACATGAAACTTCAACATTGCAATTATGAGTGAAAGGAATGGGAGAGCTGTTCAATGACTTAAATATAATTTCATACAGTTTAAATATTTGAACAATTTTTAAATTTTTTATCCCTTTATTGTGTGAACAGTTTCTCATTGATGGTGACTATGACTATTAAGATTTTGAAGAGGTTGTCACTGAAAAGTCTTGATTAGGAATCGCATGTATCCATTACAGAAATAAAAACCTCATATAAAAATGATATGTTCCCAGACACAAACTGAAGAGTTTCAATTAAAAATTTGAAGATTGATTGATTGATTGATTTTTAACATTTTAGAGAGAAAGGAAGAGAGTTTTATTCAAACCCAAGTCAGGATAGCTGCCTGGGATAATACACAATCTTCACAGAGAAGGGAGTACTCCAGGGAAGGAACATTTGGGGCAGGGTTATATATTTGTTTTGTTTTGTTTAACATACAGAATTACACATCATGATGAGGAAGAACATTCCAGAAAGTTAGACTTTTTCTTATATTTTTAGTATGTGCAAATCGGTACTTTGACTTTGACTTTAATCTTATGGGAGCCAAAGAGATTCTTTTGTCTTTCTTTCTCTTCTTTCTTTCTTTTTCTTTCTTTCTTCCTTTCTTTCTTTCTTTCATTTACTTCATTTAATTTTTTTTATTATGTTCAGTTAGCCAACATATATTACATCATTAGTTTTTGATGTAGTGTCCAACAATTCATTAGTTTTGTATAACATTTAGTTCTCATCACAACACATGCCCTCCTTAATACCCATCACTGGGCTACCCCATCCCCCCAGCCCCCTCCCTTTTGCAACTCTCAGTTTGTTTCCTGGAGTCCAGAGTCTCTCATGGTTTGTCTAAATAAACTTAGCATTTGATTTCCTCTTTATAATTTATGTTTTATTTTTAAATTATGTGTTAATTTTTTGACTAAACTTCATATGGTTATCCAAGAAATGTTCCCCAGTTAACCTAACATTCTGTACAATATCATCTTCTCTGTGTGAATTAATATTATTTTCTCTGTGTACCTATGCATGAAAAAAGTTGGACAATACTGCCATAGATAACCTTTTGCAAAGTACTAGAAACCACAGGAACATTCAGGAACATTTTTTTTTTTTAAGATTTTATTTATTTATTTGACAGAGAGAGACAGCACATACAGGAGGAGCAGCAGGCAGAGGAAGAGGGAGAAGCAGGATCCCCACTGAGCAGGGAGCCCAACACGGGGCTCGATCCCAGGACCCTGGGATCATGACCTGAGCTGAAGGCAGCTGCTTAACCAGCTAAGCCACCCAGGCACCCCGGGGAACATTCTTTACGTAAAGAGTTCCTAATAAATAGAAATCCACAGATGCCAAAAAAATACAGAGGTGTAGAAAGCAGGTTATTGGTCTTGGTATCTAGGAATTTACATTTTAATACTCATACAAGGATAGCAAATGAGGCCTTAAATCTGCATGAGCCAGGATGTTTGGAATGAGATGCCTCCATAAATCTAGTACTCTCAAAACGATATAGTATTAATAGAACTATGTTCTAGAAAGAAATCACTCACAAGCAGTGGGATATGACAAAGAAGCATGCCTAACTCTTTCTGGGTTTGGGGTAGAAAAAATAATTTTTAAAAATGGGCCAGAACATTTTTGGGTTTGGTTTGAATTTATATTACAACTTGGACTTAAGAACCCAGGTCAAATATTTAAAATAAATTTAGTTACAGGCAGATATCCCTGGAGCTATCCCTATATCCCTAGTAAAAATAATGAAAAGTTGTTTTAAATGCACACATCTGCAGCCCAAGAACACAGAATTCCCATAAACAAAGTCCTGTGGAGGTTAAGATTTCACATGTATTTATAAAACATATAAGGAAATAATCCACACTAAAAGTGAGAATCAACCAAAAAATAAATAACTGAACTTGGCCACAAAGAATTTTAAGTCATAAAACTATCTGGTCAACTATAAAGAAAGTATATTTTTGCAATGACTAAAAAATTAAAATAACATTTCAAACAGATGAAAACAGAACAAAACACAATAAAAAATTAAAGACCAGAAATATTCTCTAAAAAATTAAACAGAGCTTCTAGAAATATATTTTTTACACCAACTGATCTTAAAATTCAGTAGACAGATTAAAATGCAGTATAGATGACATTTCCAAAACTCAACACAGTGAATTAACAAAATATGGCAAAAGGATAGAGAGGAAAAAACAAAAATCTACCTTAGACATGAGTTATAGAGAGATAAAAGAAACTGGGAGAGGCAAAAATCTCAAAAGAAAATGCTATTCAGATTTAAGAGTCACAAGTCAATCCAAAGCAGGATTAAAAAAAAATCTAGATATAGACACATCATAGTGAAACTGCATAATACAAAGGGCATGCTTTCAAAGCAAATCAGAGAAAACAAATTACCTACAAAGACACAGAAATTAGACTTAAGCAGACTTAACACCAGCAATGTGAGAGACCTGAAAATAATGTACTTACTATCACCCAAGAATGAAGGTAAAATAAGTTTTCAGACAAACAAAGCTAAGAAGTATAGCAGTTTTAGAAAACCCTCAGTGAAGGAGCTACTTACTAAAGGACGAACTTCAAAGAAAGAAACTGAACACCAAAGGTAAGAGTGGCAAGAAACAACAGTGAGCAGAGTAACAGGTAAATCTAAATAAGAATTGACTGCACAAAATGATTATTATGAAATAATAAATTTAAGAAGTGCTAATAAGCTTGCACCAAAACACTGATCAACAATAACAGATGTGTTTGAAACTGGGGTAAAGTGGAGGGAGGCAAAATCAGAGTTAAAGTATGTTAAGTTCTTTGTATGGTTCCAAAGGAGGACAGGGATACTAAATAACTTAAGACATTGCTATCAAATAAGCATGTGGCAGTTTAAGAGTAGTCACTATAATTATAGAAACAGGAGTTATAAATTCCGAATGAGTAAAAAGAAAAAGAGAATAAAGAAAACATAAAAATATAATAGAAGATGTGACAGGATGGGAGGATTAAAAGCAAAGAAAAAGCAATGTATATGGAAAACCCAAAATAAGATAGTAAAAATAATTCCAAATATCAGTAATCACAAAAATTGGAAATTGATTAATTTACATGTTTAAAAAATTTCTCAAACTGATTAGGAAAAAAAAAATCCACATTTACCATCTTTCCCAGGTAATGACTAAAATGTTAACACCTAAATGTAAAGATATTTACATAGTAACGTAAAGATAATTTAAATGTAAAAGGATACATTTTTAAGGTTTAATAATATTCCATTGCATGTATATACCATATTTTGTTTATCCAGTAATCCAATGAGGGACATTTGGGTTGCTTCCACCTCTTCACTATTGTGAATAATGTTACTATGGACATGGTATTTATTTTTAATTCTGGTTGTATTCAACACAAGTCACAAAGTTCCTGAAAATTTGACAATCAACCGTTGAAAGCTGGTATCAGCTGACTTCAGCATACCACTACCTGGAACCAATGAATGGGGATACACATAAACCTTCCCTTGAAGGTTTTAAAACTGAGAAAATTTGTGATGATTTAAAGCATGCTTGGGAGCTAAGATGGTGGTGTAGTAGGAGGACTCTGGGCTTACCTCATCCCTCAAACACAACTAGGTAACTATCAAAGCATTCTGAATACTCAGGAAAATCGACCTGACGACTGAAAGAACAAACTGCACAACTAGAGGGAGAGAAGGAGAGAAAAGGCTGCTTCAAGGAAGGTAGGAAGTGCAGAGATGTAGTATGGGGTGCTGTGGAGGGGAGGGAGCCCTGGTTGTGGAGAAAGGGAAGAGAGAGGGAAGGGAACAGGGATAAGCACAAGAAGAAAACAAATGGTATTGGGAAAACTGGACAGCAACATGCAGAAGAATGAAACTGGACCACTTTCTTACACCATACACAAAAATAAATTCAAAATGGATGAAAGTCCTAAATGTGAGACAGGATGGGAGGATAAAAAGCAAAGAAAAAGCACTGTATATGGAAAACCCAAAATAAGATAGTAAAAATAATTCCAAATATCAGTAATCACAAAAATTGGAAAATGATTAATTTACATGTTTCAAAAATTTCATCAAAACCATCAAAATCCTAGAGGAGAACACAGGCAGTAACCTTTTGACATCAGCCATAGCAACCTCTTACTAGATATGTCTCCTGAAGCAAAGAAAACAAAAGCAAAAATAAACTATCGGGACTACAGCAAAACAAAAATCTTCTGCACAGCATAGGAAACAATCAACAAAACTAAAAAGCAACCTATGGAGGGGAGAAGATATTTGCAAATATCTGATAAAGGGTTAGTATCCAAAATCTATAAAGATCTTACAAATTCAATACCCAAAAAACAAATAACCCAGTTAAGCAATGGGCAGAAGACATAAATAGACATTTTTCCAAAGAAGATATACAGATGGCTAACAGACACATGAAAAGTTGCAAATCACTCATCATCAGGGAAACACAAAATCAAAACTACAATGAGATATCACCCCACACCAGTCATAATGGCTACAATTAGCATCACAGGAAACAACACGTGTTGGCTGGCAAGGATGAGGAGAAAGGGTAACTTTCTTACACTGTTGGTGGGAATACAAACTGGTGCAGCCACTGTGGAAAACAGTATGGCAGTTCCTCAAAAAGTTAAAAAATAGAACTACCCTATTGCACTACTAGCTATTTATCCAAAGGATACAAAAATATTGATTCAAAAGGATGCACCCTAATGTTTATAGCAACATTATTAACAATAACCAAACTATAGAAAGACCCATCTGTCCATTGAATGGTGAATGGATAAAGAAGATATATATGTATATATATATATGTATATATATATGTATATATACATACACTATATATGTAATATATATATGGAGGAATATATCATATTTAAAAATTAAAGATTCATTATTAGAAACAATGTAATTTACTAAAATCCCAGCAGACGGGTGTGTGTGTGCATGCATGCGAGCATAAAAATTCATAAGCTGATTTAAAAAATTCTATGGGAATACAGAGGGCAAAAAATACCAGACAGTCTTATTACATAATAAGACTTACTATGGAGTTATGAAAATTAAAACAATATGACTTACATTGCTATAGATCTATAGAAACAGACCAATGGAACACAACAGAGAGCCTAGAAACAGACACTATATTTATATCAAAGATTACATTGTTCATCAGATTGGAAAACTGAATTAACAACGAATGATGCTAGACCAACGGGTCACCCATATGGAAAACAAATCACATTAGATTCCAGCCTCATACCAAATACAAAAATAAATTCCAAATGGATTAAGGAATAAAAGGTATGCAGATTACTTTATGGACTAAGGGTATATAAGGCCTTTTTTAAACAAAGCACCAGACACATAAGTCATGAAGGAAAACATAGATATATTTCACTGCTTTAGAAAAAAGTTATATCAAAATATACAGTAAACAAATGAAAAAACAAGCCAGTGATTAAAGAAGGTATATGTAACACCTATAATGGAAAAGGATTACTATACCAACTTATAAAGAACTCCTATAAATAAAAATATGAAAGAACAACAATCCAATAGAAAATAGGCCCAAGATATAACCAGACAAATTACAGAAGAAGAAATGAAAGGTCTATAAATATATAAAAAGATTATAACCTCACTGGTAATCAAGAAAATAAAATTAAGAAAATAATTAAATACATTTCTCAACCATCAGCAAATTTAGTAAATCTAAAAATACTAAGTATTGGTAATTATGTATAAAATAGTGATTTTGAACATTGCTGGTCAGGATGTAAAATAGAATAGCCTTGTTAGAGAAGAACTTGACAAGAGGTAAAGAAAGATGACTATTATATATAATCCAGCAATTCTACTTCTGAGTGTTCTCCTGAGACAAATTTTGCACATTGCATAAGGAGATATATACAAGGATGTTCACTGTAGCACTGTTCATTTATAATAGCCAAACAAGCAGCAAAAACCACTTAACTCAGAATTAGAATGGATAAATTGTGGTTCATTAATATAATAGACTGTTCAGCATTTAAAATGAATAAACTAGAGTGACATTCATCAACACAAATGCCCAGAACTGTTTAGTGACAAAGGCACACATTAAAACACAAAACAATAGTATATTTTGATGTACTATATACATATAAAATAAAAGTACAAAATCATACATGGGAACAATACCCATTAATTTCATGCCTATTGTTGCTTTTGGGAGAAAGGAAGAGGGAAGGAGAGGTGTTTAACTGTACCTATAATGTTATATTTATCAAAATCAATAAAAGAAAGCAAAATCTAAAGAATGACAAATGTTCATATCTGCTTAATCTTAGTGGTGGATCCTGGAGTCTTTTTGTATTATTTTATGTGTAGTAGAAAATTTACTGAATTTAAAAGTTTAAATACTTTAAATACCTTTAATTCATTAGAAATTGTAGTGTAAAATACAAAGAACCATCACATTTTTTTTCCAGATGGTTAACAAGTTCTTCTAACATCTTACTGAGTAAGTTATCCCTTTCCTTCTTAATTTCAAATGTCACTTTTTCTGTATAAGTTTTTATATGCTTGGGTTTATGTCTGAACTTCCATTTCTCTTTCACTGATTTGTGTGTTTATTCTAGTGACAACCAGCCATTGTTTTTGATAATTGTAGTTTTATGATATGTTACAACTATATTAGGGCAAATCTCTAGTTAATGTTCTTCTTTTGTTATTTTTTATGGCATCACACCTGTGAACTTTTTTGTCTCTAATTGGTTATTTTATTTCACAATTCATTTTGTTCATGCTTTCTCACATTTTTTAAATGCTGTATTTCACAATTCCGTGAAATCTTTCTTTATGCTTTTCCTTCTTTTGTTGGTTATTTGTGAATCATTTGTCCTAGTTTTATTCTACTAATGGTTATATTTAAATTAAAAAATGAATTGGAATCCTTAAGTTAGGCGTGAGTAGTTTATATATGAGTGATGTCAGTAACTCCTTTTGAGACAACCACTTGTTACTAACTTATTCTGATAATATCCAGAGATATATAACACAATGGGAGAAAGCTGCTTGGAGTATGTCTGTGTTCCAGTCCATGTGTCCCCATGTAGCCAGGTTATTGTGACTTGGGTTGAACTGCACAGGAGTTCAGGGTGAATTTGCCGAGGTGTCACAACATATCAAATGTTATATAGGTAATATGGCACTGAGTTGGGAATAAAATATATGTCTCTATTTTTTCAAACAATCAGCTACTTTCCTTCATAGTTCCTATTTTTATATTGCCTACTCTGAACCAAATCTGATTCCCAGCATTGGGGAAAGAAATGTTGGGAGTTCCACACCTACTAGTTCCTGTATATCTTTGACCATGTTTTATTATGTTTCTGAGCCTTGTTTGCCTCATCTACAAAGAGGAAACTCATACCTAGCTGATGAGAGTTGTTGTTGGGGTTAAATATAATTGCCAAGACAATATGATTGGGAAGCAATAAAAGACTATACACATGTGTGTATGTATCCGTACATGTATATATACATTTGTACACACACACATGTATATTCATCTACACATATATGTGTGGGGGTGTATATACGATTAAGTTAAGCCTCCTGCCTCCTTACCACCCAACTTCCTGAAAGAATGCCAGGAAATCCTGGACCTGATATATCAAAAGCATGGAGTCTGGCATATAGATAATCACTATGTGAAAAATGAATCCTTATCTATTGTAAGCTGATGTTGAGGAGTCACAAGGAACCAACAAAGTTTGTTAATCAGCTGCACCTCTGTCTTGTTAACTGGAAATTGTCAAAATCTTCACACAGATAGTGCAGTCTGATAGAGATAATAAAGAAATGGCTTACTGGTTGTACATTAAAAAATTCTTCCTCCTCACTGTAAGCTTGAGAAGGCAGCCAAAAGAAGTAGAAGGGGAATGGAGCAAAATATTCTTATCAAGGGAAGTTTAGCATATCAAACAAAGACATTAGCAACATGACAAGAAAAATAAGATCTTTCAGGGAGACTCTCTTCTCCCCATAACTCAGAATAAATATCCAACAATATACAGATTAAAAATGCCTCTCTTTTCCTTAATCTGACAGGATTTCCTACAGAGAGTTTTGTTCTCAATTTCATTCATTCATTCATTCAAGAAATATTTATTTAATTATTTCATTTAATAAAGTTATAGAACTTTTAATCTGCTATGTGCTTGGATTATAGGAATAAATAAAACTTGGCCCTTAGCCCTTAGGGAACTACTTACTGAGGGAAATTAACATGTAACACACACACATGAATAAAATGCTGAGGTGGTGTCTGTAGCCAGCCTAGTAGAAAGAAAGCTGAAACTTTATTGATGACTAAAGACTGGTTGGGCAGGAAGGAAAGCATGGAAGGCATTCCAGAGTCAGAGGAAGCAATGAGAATAAAGGTTGAGTGTTTTGTGGAATTATAAGATGTTTCCTGTGGCTGGAGCAAAAAATTCTGGGGCTGGGTGGGGTAAGAGATGAGACTGTGACATTAAAAGGTATCCAAGACATTAAGAAATTTTAACTTTTATAAAAACAGTATGAACGGGCTATTGAAGAGTTTTAAGTGTAGGTGTGATAGGTTCAGACCTATGTTTTAGAAAGAGCAACACAAAATTGACTTCCTGTTCTCCTCCCAAGGTGATGGAAAGTCAGGGAGAGTGAATAGAGCACCAACTGCCTGGATGGCCCCAATCTTAAGCCAACCTACAATGTGTCAAGAGAGTGAATCGCTACATTTACCCACTCCATGTTTCCCCTACTCAGAGGTACTAAAAAGTTAATAGGACAGGTGGGGCAATAGGTGTATAGTGTATACACACATTTGATTTATTAAATGAGCTACTCATCAGGCATAAGAAAAAGCCAAACGTTTTTGCTTGTTTGTTTATTTTTTCAGAGTCTCTGAAATTCTCAAACCTCTATGGAGAGGTTTCCATACTTAGGTAAAACAAAAATCTCCTCCTTTTTTTATTCATTCAGTACCTCCCTTGAGATGGATTTACCACCCCTGGGTGGTCCCACAGGGCTAACCACTTCTGGTCTCTGTTAGGATTACACTCTACTTGTTTGTATGGGAATGATTTCAATCTTGGGTCACCTTATTTATTTATTTATTTTATTATGTTCAGTTACCTTATTTAATGTTGGCACAACCTTTCCTTGATGAGATATTTAATGCTTGTCTATTTTCTTACAAATGTGGTAGATTGACTGCAAAATTTTTCACAATTTGTCTTTCCACCCTGTATCCATCTCTATACTATGATTTTGCTGCTTCTTTATCAAAAGGTGAGCCTCTTAAATCTGGATTGACCTTGGCCTTAGGAACTGGTAGAATGAGCCAAGACTTCAAGAAGTCTTGTGTAGTTCCATATTCTCTCTTGAAATCCTACCACCAGTAGTTGATCAACTGCAGGGTAGGCTTACAGAGGATGAGAGACCACACTGTACAGAGACCATTTGTTCTAGCTGAAGCTAGAACAGCCTACAGCCAGCTGATTTGGAAAAATATGAAAGAACTCAATCAAACTCAGCAGATTATCTACCTAATCCAGAGCTGACCACCAATACAGAAGAACCACACAGCTGACCCACGGATTCTTGAGTAGAAATAAATGCTTATTGTTTTAAACCACTGAATTTTGGAGTGATTTGTAATTTAGCAATAGCCAAATAATACACTATGTCATGCTTCAGTGATCAAAACTATAGGGGAAAAAACAGAAAAGCAAAAAAAGAAAGCCAAAGAAAGAAAACATTAAAAAGAAAGGAAAGAAATCACTTATATGTGGAATATAGAGAAGCCCAACTCATAGAAGCCAGTGACTAGAATGGTATTTACAAATAGCTGGGATATGGGATGGAAAGGGGAAATGTTGGTCAAAGTATAAACTTCCAGCTATAAGATAAATAAGCTCTGGAGATCTAATGAACAGCATGGTGACTGTAGTTAATAATACCATATTATATACTTGAAAGTTGCTAAAAGAGTAGATATTAAATGTCCTCACCACAAAAAAGAAATGGTAATTATATGATGTGATAGGGGTGCTAGCTAAAACTGTGGTGATAATCATTTTGCAATATATATTGAAGCAACAACTTGTACAACTCAAATTTAAGCAATGTTATATGTCAATTATATCTCAGTAAAGTTGAGAAAAAAAATTTTAAGAAGGGAATGAAAAAAAAGTTAAAAAAAGGTCATTTACTTCATATTGTAGTTCATAATCACACTATTTGGTATTAAATTGACTTATTTGTTTTTTCTTTATTATCTATAATATTTTTGATACAAGTTTATTCTCCCTTAAATATTAAGTCCACCTATTTTTAAAATACCATTTAAACTTGGTCATACTAATATATATTCTTGGCCAATTTTTCTCAAGATTTTTGCTCTTCAACTTTAAGTAATGGGGAAAATATCAGTTCCTACCCTTGAGAATTTTACAAATTGTCTGAGTTCGTGGGAGGTGAAAACATGGATATGGTATAAGGCAATGCCAGTTTCCTTCTCTTATCTGTAAAATGAGAAGTTTGGACAAGATTTTAGTCTTAGGAGGCAGAAACCAGAGTTCAAATCTTGCCTCCACCACTCAATATCTTTGTAAACTTTAGTGTGCTATTTTACCCCAGGTGATCCATCCATAAAATCAGAGTAATAGTTTACCTGTTAGAAGGTTCAATCTTCAGCTAGATAGCTAAAGCAAATGCTCTTCTGAGGGTTTCAGTTCTAAGATATAGGTTTCTATGTTTCTATTTTTATTAAATACTTATGTGCTGGGCATGTTACCTGTAAAATCTAATTTAATAATCACAACAATGTGAGGAAAGTCTTAAATTCCCACTTTATAGACGAGGAAATTAGAGCTCTCACAGACATTAAATAACTTGCCCAAAGTCACAGTGCTGACAAGTGGTAAAACAAGAATTCAAAATCAGGTTTATTTGACTCAAAAGCTGGAGTTCTATATTTTAGTCAATACTTTGTCCCTCTTTTCAGTTCTGGACAATCTGGGCTAAAAAAGAAGTAACAAACTCTTCTCATTCCATTTAGAATCATGTTGCAAATTAAAAGGCAATACAAGAAAGATCCATGCTTTCAATTTGCTTCTGAAGACATTTTTTTTTATAAAAAATTTTTGATGGATGGCAAACTGTAAAGCCATACTTCTAAGAGAGAGAGAGAGAGAGAAGCATTTGCTTAGAAAGAACTTTCCTTTTCCCAAAGCTTTGGGAATTATGGGATGTTCTACAGCATGGCTTTATGGTACTGCTCTCCAGGGCAGAAAAAATGTCACTTGCTGATATCAGATCAGGTGCTTGAATTTGTTTGCCAGCAGGAGAAAGGGTTATACTAAGCCAAGCAAATTCCCTCATCCAGTTCCCCTGAGGCCAATGACAACTGCTTAGGAGTCACTAATAAAATAAATGTCTAGGTTCAGTCTCCAGCTAACCTCAGGGCCGCACCCAGGCCCATGGTCCATTTTATGGTCAGTGTCAGGGCTAGAACCAACGTAAGGGATCAGGAACCAGGGTTTAGATTCAGTCCATTTGAGGAAGGAATCAGTCATTCTCCACAATTAAGGGATAGTCAATAAACAGATCAAAATATTTTATAATTTGCAACATGAAATAAACATGTTTTGAAAAGTTGATGCAACAATATCCTAATTATTTTGACATGATTACCCTGCTTTGTTTACCTAACACATTTTTCATCACTCATGAAAGGCTCAGGTTGAGCTTTTACGAACTTCAAATTATTAGAATCCACAGTAATGGAGCTTCAGCTTATAGCAGTTTTGGAAACCTTGGAATTGGAAGAGATCAATTTTAAAAGGAAAAACTGGGAGTATCTTGTGGATTGCAAACAGCAGATAAAATGTTTCTTTATTAAGGGCTGCTCTCTCCAATGAATTTCAGAGAACACTAAGATCTCCCCTTTCTTTTCTTTAAAGATAATCACATTTTTCTCAGAGTGGTTCACTAGGGCATTACCTTGGGCATGAATTTTTCATGACTGATTGATTGAAAAGACAATGCCAACAGAGAATAATACAAGCATAGGGACCTGTCTTACAAGGTAGAGTTAAATTACTCCAAGGGTTAGAATGACAAACCCAGGTGCCGCTTTCAACTTGGCAAGTAAATTAACAATTACAAATCTGTTGAAAAATGAGAAAAATCAATTAGGAAAAGGTTGACTTCTACTAAAAAGTAGTGTTTGCTTTATTGAACATGATTCAGTGGATTTTGGAAACAAAGAAAGCCCTACAGGAGAATGCCTATCTTTCGGTGGGTTAAAGGAGAAGCTAGAGTGGGAAGAAAGTTGGCCTGGGAGAAAGCAGACCTGTCTTCTCTTCCTGGTTTATTTGACCTTAAGAAGATTATTCCTTTCTCTGATCTTTTATTTGTTCACTTCTAAAAATAGAAATAACTGACTAAAGTCCAGAGTCATGGACTGAGGAGTTTGGACAAAGTAAAACACTTAAGCGAGGTCAAGAGCAAAAAGGGAAATTCTAGATTCTATACATATCTGATTAATTCCTTTATTCTTTAAAGAAGCATTCACTGGTCTCTGTCTATGTGCCCCAAGCTATTTTATGTTGGGGATGCACAGGTGAACAAGTAACACACAAGGAAATAAATAAATGTATAGTGCAATATGAGGTAGTAATAAGAACTATGAAAAATTAATAAAGGGCCAGAGGATAGAGTGGAAGATAGTCTATGATCTGTTTGGCATAAAAAGATTTTTTTATATATAATATGCTGAACACTAAATTCCAAAGAAATGGTTAGGCACTTTTGTATTGTATATTATTTCTAATACTTAAAAAAATCTTTCAGGTAAATCTTATTTATCATTTTATAGCTTAGGAAAGTAATAAAGAAGAAAAAGAGAGCAAACAATTCCATTTGCTCACCCTTCAGAGATGGGATGGACTCTCTCACCCAGATTTGGTTAGGATGTTGAGAATGATGATGCCACATAATGAGGATTTCTGGCAAGGACAGAATAGTCTCCCAAACTGGTCTGAAATTAGCTTGAAAGAACAGGAAAGGAGGCTTTCTTGAAATTTTATGCTGGTTAGGGGCTACGGCCAGGGTGAGGATGCTCAAGTGCACAACTAAAGCTTGTGTGATTTGAACTTCCTGCCAGTGCTAAAGGATGGTCCACCCGTGCTTCCTTATCAGCTTGCCCAGATGTGGGGCAAATGGGAAGGTGGGGGGACTTGAAAGGTGTTAGCACTCAAATGTCAAAAATGAAGTCAGACTCTTTAACATACTTTCTAAAGATGATATAGCTTTTGTTGTGGAGATGGGATGAATGGAACCCAAGTCTGGTTTTGTCTAAATACAAAGTCTATGCTTTTTTTCTATTTTATATTGTCATATTTCAAATAAAAAGACTGCCATTTCCCATCAATGGGCCTAGGGAGATGTATCTCAAAAAAGAAATATGTGCTATGCAAAAACACTAGAGATATTGTAAAATGGTAGGTGTCTCAACTGCCCTTACTATATAAAACACCTTTTAAATGCTCCTTAAGAGAGCATTTGCTGAATCTAGTGAATATGAGCTTGGCAAAATACAGATTGCCTTTCAGGGCTGCCAAGGCAGTTAGGAATTAAAGAAATCATAGAAAAGTGAGATCAAAATTCTGTGTGTAATTTCCCTTCAAGTCATTTGCAAAATTTTAAGCTGCTCATAAACAGGGTAAGTTGCTAATAAACCAAGTAAAAAGCAGCATCAAGGAGGTTAAAATGCTAAGTGAAGATTTTAACAGTCTAACAGTACTGCAGAAAAACAGTTTGGAGTTCAGGGCCCACCAAGTAAGAAAACCTTAGTAAACACTCCACACTATTTGAGATACGAGAATGCCTATGCCCTTGGAGTAAGGGTAAGCCAAACATACCTGAATTTATATACCTGAAATTCAGCCTTGACTATACAGAGATAATCTTTCCAAAAATTATCTGCCAGACAGAAGAAAACTGAATCCTTTCAGAGAAAAATAGTATCAATAAAAGCATCAATGTTTTAAAATACAATATCCTGCATCAACCAGATTTACCAGACATATGAAGAAATAGAAACAAATGGAAGAGAGAAAGAGAGAGCGAGAGAGAGAGAAGAGGAAAGGAGAGGAGTAGAGAGGAGAGGAGAAGAGAAAAAAAGAAAGGAAGGAAGGAAGGAAGGAAGGAAGGAAGGCAAGGCAAGGTAAGGCAAGGTGGGGTGCCTGGGTGGCTCAGTCATTAAGTGTCTGCCTTCAGCTCAGGTCATGATCCCAAGGTCCTGGGATTGAGCCCTGCATTGGGCTCCTCCAGGCTCCCCGCTTCAGCAGGTAGCTTGCTTCTCCCTCTCCCACTACCCCTGCTTGTGTTCCCTCTCTCACTGTGTCCCTCTCTCACTGTGTCTCTCACTTTATTAATAAATTAATAAAATCTTTTAAAAAAGGAAAGGAAAGGAAAGGAAAGAAAAGAGGGAAAGAAGAGATTTTACCCACAGATTAGTCCCCCTTATCCACAGGAAATACGTTCCGAGACTTCCAGTGGATGCCTGAAGCCATGGACAGTACCAAACTCTATATATATTATGTTTTTTTCTATACATACATACCTATGATAAAGTTGAATTTAGAAATTAGGCACAGTAAGAGATAAACAAAAATAACTACCATAAAATAGAATAATTAAAATATATTATAAAAAATGATATATGAATGTGGTCTCTCTCTCTTTCAAAATATCTTGTACTATACTCACCCTTCCTGTGATGATGTGAGATGAAAAATGTCTATGTGATGAGATGAAGTAGATGAATAATATAGGTATTGTGACATAGTATTAGCCTACTATTAACCTTCTGACATTATGTCAGGAGCATCATCTGCTTCCAGATCGCTATGCAACTGACCGTGGTTAACTGAAATCATGGAAAACAAAACCACAGATAAAGGGGGTACTACCATATCTAAATATTTCAAGTACCAACAGAAACTTTAAAATAGTTATCAACTAATATTTTCGAGAAAATAGAGAGAATATAGAAAAATTTGCCAGAGAACTGGAATGTAGATAAAGACACAAGTGGAAATTCAGAAATTAAAAAAAAATTAATAATGGAAATTAAGAACGTCATAGATTGGTTTTAATAACACGTGAGACACAGAAGAAGAAAGGAACTGTGAAATGGAAGATTTGTCAGGAGAAAATATCCACATCAAAACAATGAAATAAGAGATGGAAATACAAAAAGAGGTAAGACTCATACAAGGTATGGTAAAAAGATCTAAATCTATGTCACTGGTATCCCAGAAAAAGATGAGAAAAAAAAGAACAAAAGCAATATTTGAAGAAATAATAACCAAGAATTTTCCAGAACTTATACATCAAACCACATATTCAAGAAGTTCTATGCACCCCAACAGGATAAATACAAAGGAAGGCAGACAAAACGCAATCATTGTACAGTTGCTAGAAACCAAAGACAAAGAAAAAAATCTTATAAGCTGGAGAAAGATTACATAAAACTTCAAAGGGCCAACAATAAAATTCAGAGTTGACCTCTCAAAAAAACACAGAAGCTAAAGACAATGGAAAGGCATCATTCAAGTGTTGAACAAAAAAAATAAAATGAATAAATAACCAAAAAAAAATTACTACTTATACTTCTATACCCAAAGATATCCTTCAAAAATTAAGAACATTTTCAGGAAGAAAGAAAACATTCACTGAAGATCTAGACTAGAAGGAATAATAAAGGGCACTTCTTCATGCAAAAGAAAAATGATCCTAGAAGGAAACATGTCAATGTAGGAAGAAATGAAGACTACTATAAAGGATAAATACATGGCTAAGTCTACATATTAAGGGTTTAAACACACATATTCACATGCATATGCATATATACATAATATATGTATAACATGCACATAAGTATAATACATATACAGACACATATATGCATGTAATAATGCATATATATATTTCATATATGTGCTTAAAATATATGAAAAGTAATACCAAAGAGGAGAAGGAATGGAGTTAAAATGTTATACAAAACTTGTATTACCCTGAAAATCGTAGAACTACTCATTTAAGCTATAATGTAATTTCTAGGGTAACTGCTAAAAGAATAAGAAATAAATAAGAAGCTAATAGAAAGGATAAAAATTAATAATAATGCATACAAACTTCCATTTATAAGATAAATAAGTCCTGGGGATGTAATGCACAGCATGGTGACTATAGTTAACAATACTGTATTGAGTATTTGAAAGTTTCTAAGAGAGTAGATTTTTTTTTAAGATTTTATTTATTTATTTGACAGAGACAGTGAGAGAGGGAACACAGCAGGGGGAGTGGGAGGGGGAGAAGCAGGCTTCCCGCAGAGCAGGTAGCCTGATGTGGGGCTTGATCCCAGGAGCCTGGGATCATGACCTGAGCCGAAGGCAGACACTTAACGACTGAGCCATCCAGGTGCCCCTCTAAGAGAGTAGATCTTAAAAGTTCCTATCACACACACACACACACACACACACACACATTGTGTAATCTGTGTGGTGATGGGTGTTAAACTAAATTTATTGCAGTAATAATTTCAAATATATAGATTTATCAAGTCATTACATTTTAGACCTAAAACTAATACAATGTTATATGGTGATTATATCTCAATTAAAAGAAAAGATAGGATAAATGCATAATTTGAACAGAAACTAAGGATGATTTGAGGAGATAGTAAAATATTTATATGATCTTTATTTTATTTAGTTTTTAGCTACAGAAACAATTCCAGTGAGGCTCCTGATAAAAGTTGGAGTAGAGCTGTAAAGATATCAATAATAATAATAACAACAACAATAATAATAAACATTTGATTAATAATAAAAGATCTAAGACCAAAAAAGGAAAAAGAAATGAACAAAGAACAAAATGGATAAAGAGAAAACAAAGAGTAAGATGGTAGACTACACTACAATGTGTTAAAAATTACATGACAAACAAAATAAATGCTATAGTTAAAAAAATAAGAGTATAAGATTAGATTTTCAAAAACTGTACGTTGCTTACAAGAAACTATTTTAAATATAAGAATACAGAATGGTTGATAGTAAAAAGGAAACAAAGTCCTAAAAAGAAAATTGATATAGTCATACTAATATCAAATAGAATAGACTTTAAGGCAAGAAATACAACTAGAGATAAAGAGACACATTTAACATTTATAAAAAGGGCAACTAAAGAGGTAGGTATATGGTGGCGCCTGGGTGGCTCAGTGGTTAAGCGTCTGCCTTCAGCTCAGGTCATGATCCCAATGTCCTGTGATCGAGCTCCACATCGAGCCCCACGTCGGGCTCCCTGCTCCGCAGGAAGCCCGCTTCTCCCTCTCCCACTCCCCCTGCTTGTGTTCCCTCTCTCGCTGTGTCTCTCTCTCTCTGTCAAATAACAAAAGTCTTTAAAAAAATAAATAAATAAAATAAAGAGGTAGGTATACATAGTAACCCTAAATTAAATGCACCTAAAAGCATAGCCTCACAATACATATATAAAAATTATAGAAGTACGGGGCGGAACAAGATGGCGGAGGAGTAGGAGACCTGGATTTCGTCTGGTCTCAGGACTTCAGCTGGATAGGGATCAAACCATTCTGAACACCTACAAACTCAACAGGAGATGGAAGAGAAGAATAGCAACAACTCTCTGAACAGAGAAGCGACCACTTTCTGGAAGGTAGGACAAGCGGAGAAGTGAATCCGAGGCGATATTCAAGAGGATAGATGGCAGAGAAGGGGGCCTCCGATGGCCGCTTCTGGCAAGTGATAGAGCCGCGGAGCAAAAAATCAGAACTTTTAGAAGTCGGCTCCGCTGAGGGACGTCGCTCCAGTGGCTAAGCTGGGGGTGGAACCCTCGTGGGACAGTGTGGTCTCAGGCCCCTCTGGGTCACAGAAACAACGGGGGTGCCTGAGTGCAGCAGAGCTCCCAGGTATCGGAGCGGGGAAGCCGGATGCAGAGATGGAGCCGAGGCGCGGGCTCTCAGCTCGGGGATGCCATAAACAGTGATCCGTGGTCAAGTCGGGCCACTGCTCCTCCAGCAGGGACCCAACAAGTGGCAGAGCTGGGGAGACTCCCCTTCCTCCCCCTGGGAGGAGCGGTGCGGGAGTGCAGCGCAGGGATCTGCTGGGTTTCGAGACTCCTCACCAAGTTGGGTGCCAGAGATAGAAACGCTCAGTCACAGGCCAGGTGAGCACGGAGTGCGGCCAGAGACCAGGGAGACGGGAGTGATTGATTGCTTTTCTCTGGTGGCGCACTGAGGAGCGGGGCCCCGAGTTCTCAGCTCCTCTGGGTGGAGATTGGGAGGCCACCATTTTCACTCTGGTCCTCCAAAGCTGTACCGAGAGCTTTCAGGGAACAAAAGCTCCTGAGAGCAAACCCAAGCAGATTGCTTAGCCTGGACTGACAAGGGCGGGGCAATTCCGCCTCCGGCAAAGATATTTGGGAAACACAGAAACAGGCCCCTCCCCCAGAAGATCAGCAGGAAGGGCCAGCAAGCCAAGACCAAATTTACCGATCAAGGAGAATGGGAGAACTCCAGCGATAGGGGAACACTGCACATAGAATTCATGGCTTTTTTACCATGATGCATTAGTTTTTCAAAGTTAATTTTTAACTGCTTTTTTTTAATTTTTCTTTTTCCCTTTTTCAACCAACATCTTATCAATCCTTTTTTTTAAAAAAAATTTTTATTTTTTATTTTTAGAGACATATTTTATCCCTTCATACTACTTACTCTTATTTTTGGCATATATATATAAGTTGTACTCTCTTTAAAA
This sequence comes from Callorhinus ursinus, assembly GCF_003265705.2. Lineage (NCBI taxonomy): Eukaryota > Metazoa > Chordata > Mammalia > Carnivora > Otariidae > Callorhinus > Callorhinus ursinus. The sequence goes on along the minus strand of NW_027397071.1, from coordinate 62,938,727 downwards.
TTTTGAGATACAGTTTCTCCTAACAGATCAAAATATACCCTAAATCACTAGTGTATGGCTTTGTTCTAGTCTCCTGCCTGATCACATTCTCTCCCTTTTTTTTTCTTTTCTTTTTTTTTTTAAATCTTCCTCTCTTTTTTTCAAACAACTTCTTATCTTATCAATTCCTTTTATAAAATCTTTTATAATTTTCATCTTTACAGTCATCTTCCATCCCTTCATTGTATCAACCCTTATTTTGTACATATATAAGTCTTTCTTCCTTTAAAATTTTAGGAGGCATTTTCTTCTAGCAGACCAAAATACACCCAAATTCTAGTGTGTGGCACTGATCTATGCACCAGCCTGATCATTTTTGATCATATTCTGTTTTTGTTTCTTTTTATCTTTTTCTTTTTTTCTCTTTCTTTTTTCTTTCTTTCCCTTTCTTCTCGCCTGGTTTCAGATGTTTCTGATTTGTAGAGGGTATATTTGCTGGGGACGTAGTTAACCTGTTAGCATTTTGTTCTCTCATTCATCTATTCTCCTCTGGACAAAATGACAGGACGCAAAAAATCACCTCAGCAAAAAGAACAAGAGGTAGTACCATCTGCCAGGGACCTACTCAATACGTACATTAGTACGATGTCGGACATAGAGTTCAGAATCATGACTTTAAAGATACTACTTGGTCTTGAAAAAAGTGTGGAAGTTATTAGAGAAACCCTTTCTGGAGAAATAAAAGAACTAAAATCTAACCAAGTCGAAATCAAAAAGGCTATTAATGAGGTGCAATAAAAAATGGGGGCACTAACTGCTAGGATAAATGAGGCAGAAGACAGAATCAGCACTATAGAAGACCAAATGATGGAAAATAAAGAAGCTGAGAAAAAGAGAGATAACAACTACTGGATCATGAGGGCAGAATTCGAGAGATAAGCGATACAATAAGCGAAACAACATTAGAATAATTGGGATCCCAGAAGAAGAAAGAGAGAGAGGGGCAGAAGGTATATTGGAGCAAATAATAGCAGACAACTTCCCTAATGTGGGGAAGGAAACAGGCATCCAAATCCAGGAGGCACAGAGAACCCCTCTCAAAATCAATAAAAATAGGTCAACATCCCGACATCTAATAGTAAAACTTATGAGTTTCAGAGACAAAGAGAAAATCCTGAAAGCAGCTCGGGAGAAGAGATATGTAACCTACAATGGAAGAAACATTAGATTGGCAACAGACCTATCCACAGAGACCTGGCAGGCCAGAAAGGACTGGCATGATATCTTCAGAGCACTAAACGAGAAAAATATACAGCCAAGAATACTATATCCAGCTAGGCTCTCATTGAAAATAGAAGGAGAGATAAAAGCTTCCAGGACGAACAAAAACTAAAGGAATTTGCAAACATGAAACCAGCCCTACAAGAAATATTGAAAGGGGTCCTCTAAGCAAAGAGAGAGCCTAAAAGTAACATAGACCAGAAAGGAACACAGACAATATACAGTAACAGTCACTTTACAGGCAATACAATGGCACTAAATTCATATCTTTCAATAGTTACCCTGAATGTAAATGGGCTAGGGCTCCAATCAGAAGACACAGGCTATCAGATTGGATTAAAAAACAAGACCCATCGATATGCTGTCTGCAACAGACTCATTTTAGACCCAAAGACACCCCCACATTGAAAGTGAGGGGGTGGAAAACCATTCACCATGCTCATGGACAGCAAAAGAAAGCTAGGGTGGCAACCATTCTATCAGACAAATTAGATTTTAAAACAAAGACTGTAATAAGAGATGAGGAAGGACACTATATCCTACTTAAAGGGTCGACCCAACAAGAAGATCTAACAATTGTAAATATCTATGCCCCTAACATGGGAACAGCCAATTATATAAGGCAATTAATAACAAAAGCAAAGAAACACATGGACAACAATACAATAATAGTGGGGGACTTTAACACCCCCCTGACTGAAATGGACAGATCATCTAAGCCAAAGTTCAACAAGGAAATAAAGACTTTAAACGACACACTGGATCAAATGGACTTCACAGACATATTCAGAACATTCCATCCCAAAGCAACGGAATACACATTCTTCTCTAGTGCCCATGGAACATTCTCCAGAACTGATCCCATCCTAGGTCACAAATCAGGTCTCAACCAGTACCAAAAGATTGGGATTATCCCCTGCATGTTTTCAGACCACAATGCTTTGAAACTAGAACTCAATCACAAGAGGAAAGTCAGAAAGAACTCAAATACATGGAGGCTACAAAGCATCCTACTAAAGAATGAATAGGTCAACCAGGAAATTAAAGAAGAATTAAAAAAAATTCAGGGAAACCAATGAAAATGAAAACACAACTGTTCAAAATCTTTGGGATACAGCGAAGGCCGTCCTGAGAGGAAAGTATATAGCAATACAAGCCTTTCTCAAGAAAGAAGAAAGGTCTCAAATACACAACCTAACCCTACACCTATAGGAGCTAGAGAAAAAACAGCAAATAAAGCCTAAACCCAGCAGGAGAAGAGAAATAATAAAGATCAGAGCAGAAATCAATGAAATAGAAACCAAAAGAACAGTAGAACAGAAAAATGAAACTAGGAGCTGGTTCTTGAAAGGATTAACAAGACTGATAAACCCCTGGCCAGACTGATCAAAAAGAAAAGAGAAAGGACCCAAATCAACAAAATCATGAATGAAAGAGGAGCGATCACAACCAACACCAAAGAAATACAAACAATTATAAGAACATATTATGAGCAACTCTATGCCAGCAAATTAGATAACCTGGAAGAAATGGGTGCATTCCTAGAGATGTATCAACTACCAAACTTGAACCAGGAAGAAATAGAAAACCTGAACAGACCTATAACCACTAAGGAAATTGAAGCAGTCATCAAAAATCTCCCAACAAACAAAAGCCCAGGGCCAGATGGCTCTCCAGGGGAATTTTACCAAACATTTAAAGAAGAATTAATACCTATTCTCCTGAAACTGTTCCAAAAAATAGAAATGGAAGGAAAACTTCCAAACTCATTTTATGAGGTCACCATTACCTTGATCCCAAACCAGACAAAGACCCCATCAAAAAGGAGAATTACAGACTGATATCCTTGATGAACATGGATGCAAAAATTCTCACCAAAATTCTAGCCAATAGGATCCAACAGTACATTAAAAGGATTATGCACCATGACCAAGTGGGATTTATCCCTGGGCTGCAAAGTTGGTTCAACATCCGCAAATCAATCAACGTGATACAATACAATAACAAAGGAAAGAACAAGAATCATATGATCCTCTCAATAGATGCAGAAAAAGCATTTGACAAAGTACAGCATCCTTTCTTGATCAAAACTCTTCAGAGTATGGGGATAGAGGATACATACCTCAATATCATAAAAGCCATCTATGAAAAACCTACAGCGAATATCATTCTCAATGGGGAAAAGCTGAGAGCTTTTCCCCTAAGGTCAGGGACGTGGCAGGGATGTCCACTATCACCACTGCTATTCAACATAGTATTAGAATTCTTAGCCATAGCAATCAGACAACAAAAAGAAATCAAAGGCATCCAAATCGGCAAGGAGGAAGTCAAACTCACTCTTTGCAGATGATATGATACTGTATGTGGAAAAAGTGCTCAACATTGCTCGGCATCAGGGAAATCCAAATCAAAACCTCAATGAGATATCACCTCACACCAGTCAGAATGGCTAAAATTAACAAGTCAGGAAACGACAGATGTTGGCGGGGATGCGGAGAAAGGGGAACCCTCCTACACTGTTGGTGGGAATGCAAGGTGGTGCAACCACTCTGGAAAACAGTATGGAGGTTCCTCACACAGTTGAAAATAGAGCTACCATACGATCCAGCAATTGCACTACTGGGTATTTACCCCAAAGATACAAATGTAGGGACCCGAAGGGGTACGTGTACCCCAATGTTTATAGCAGCAATGTCCACAATAGCCAAACTGTGGAAAGAGCCAAGATGTCCATTGACAGATGAATGGATAAAGAAGGTGTGGTATATATACACAATGGAATATTATGCAGCCATCAAAAGGAATGAAATCTTGCCATTTGGCATTTAGCCTGGTGATGGGTATTAAAGAGGGCACATTCTGCTGGAGCACTGGGTGTTATGCACAAACAATGAATCATGGAACACTACATCAAAAACTAATGAAGTAATGTGTAGTGATTAACATAACAATAAAAAATTAAAAAAATTATAGAAGTAAAAGGAGAATTAAATCCACAGTTGTAACTGGAAATTTAAGTTACCATTCAGTAACTAATAGAATAAACATAAGAAAGTATTAGTAAGGATATAGAAAATATGAATATCTTCAAAACTCCCTCCAAGTATATAAAACATAAAATCCACCAAATGCAAAATACATTATATATTATAGTGTACAAGGAACATTTACCAAAATAGACATGATATACCATAAGCAAGTTTCAAAAACCTGCAAAGGACTGTAATCATACAAAGTATATTCTCTGATCAAAATGGCATTAAGCTAAAAATCAATAAAAGAAAGACAACTAGAAAAACCTCAAATGTTTGGAAAATAACCAATGTACAAAAAAATATTATAATGAAAATAAAATATTTTCAACCTCCGGTACTCTAATGCACTGCTGGTGAGACAGTCACTCTAGACCATGTTTGATAGCATCTAATAAAAGTGAACACACAAATATTCTGTGAGTCAGAAATTCCACTTTTAATTACATATCCAACATAATTACATTTATAAGTGCATCAAAAAACATGTATAAGAATCAAACTAATGATGTAATGTAAGGTTATTAACATAACAATAAAAAGAATGTGTAGAGCAGCATATTCTTAATGGCTAAAATCTAGAAAAAAAATACAAACCCATTAAAAAAGAATGGATAAGAAAAGTCTTGCATATACAAACTATACTATAGAGTAATAAAAATAAATTACATGCCAAATATGCACCATTCTCAGAAACATAATATTGAGAAGAAACCAGGTAAGGCAGATGTAAAAGAAAATCTGTTATGATTCTATTTATATAAAGTTTAAATACTAGCAAGACTAATATATGTTTTTGAAGCTAGGATGGAAAAGTTACTGATTTGAAGGGAAGAAAGAGAGGCCCAAGTAGTGGTGACATATGTGTGTTCACCTGTACAAGTTCATTGAACTTTATACTCATAATCTGTACATTTTCCTGTAAATATATACAATAAAATACTTTTTGAAAGAGTAAGTGAAATCGCTTTTACTAAATGAATAATAATAAAAATACAACATTTTAAAACATGTGCAATGCAGCTAAAGAGGTGCTTACAGGGAAATTTGTAGCCTTAAAATGCACATGTAGGCATAGAATAAAGGTTTAAAAGATCTAGGCTTATCTCATGAAGCAAAAGAATTAAAAACAAAGTAAAAAAAAGTACAACACAAAGTAAGTAAAAGGAAGGATACAGTAGACATAAGAGCAAAAATGAATGAAACAGAAAATTAACAAAGAGTAGAAAAAATTTGACAAAACCAAAAGCTTTTCTATAGTTCAGACAAAGCTCTGTTCAGGTTAGCTGAGATTAGCTAGGGTTACCTCCCAAACTTTTGGGTTGGGTTTATTTGCCATGTATTTCCTCAATCTGGGACCAGCACTTACCTGAGGATAAGTTTTCATAGTAAATGACAGAAGAGGCCAAACAAAACCACTCAAATATATTTAAAGCCTCTGCTTGAGTCACATATTCTAATATTCCATTGGTTAAAGCAAGTCATATTTCTAAGCCCAGCATCAATAGGTCAGAGAAATACACTCTGCTTACTCTAGAAGGGAGAACTGCAATAGAGCATAGTTTATAATTCTATTGGGGATGGAGAGAAAAGATTTAAGAAAAAATAAATAAATATGCCAAATTACTATATTTATTTTAAAAATTAAATACATAATTAAAAACCTTCTTTAAAGACATTCTAGACCCAGATGGCTTTACTAGTGAATTCACTCAAATATTTTAGTGACTCTTACACAAAATCTTTCAGAGAATGTTAAAAGAGGGAACTCCCTCCAAGTCATTTTATGAGGCTAGCATAACCTTGATATCAAAACCTGATAAGGATGGGCACCTGGGTGGCTCAGTCGTTAAGCATCTGCCTTTAGCTCAGGTCATGATCCCAGGGTCCTGGGATCGAGCCCCGCATTGGGCTCCCTGCTCTGCAGGAAGCCTGCTTCTCCCTCTCCCACTCCCCCTGCTTGGGTTCCCTCTCTCACTGTGTCTCTCTGTCAAATGAATAAATAAAATCTTGAAAAAAAAACCCGATAAGGAAATTATAAAAAAAAGGAAGCTAATGGGCTCCTTCACTAACACAGACCAGAAGTACTAAACCAAACATTATCACATCAAATCAAATTGGTTGTGGTATAACAGAGTATTAAACATTGATGAGAAAGAATAAGCAATTGCTACATACGATAATATGGTCAACATATTGTTGAATGAAAGGATACATATTCAAAAGGGCACATACAGTATTATTCCATTTATAGGAAGTTCTAGAATAAGCAAACTAATCTGTGTTGCTAGACTATTGAATTTGGGGGTATTGACTGGGAGAAGACACTAAGGAGGGAATCTTCTGGGTAACTGGCAATGTTCCATATTTTGACCAGGATAGGGGTTACCCTGGTTGTATTTACTTGTAAATATTCATTGAGCTATATACTTGAAATTTGACCATTTTACTGTATGTATGCTAGTCTTCAATAAAAAAAAAAGTTTCCAAAGAATTTCTCACTAGTAATTATGACTCCCTGAAGAGATTCTGCATATATAGTTGTTAATATCTCTTCTAGTTCTAAAAATCTGTGATTCTACTGCCAACTTCTACTAATTGATTAGAACCTTTACTATGTCTCCTTAACAACAGTAGATCAACACTAAAAACAGCACTAAAAGCTCTACATAATATAGAATACATCTAAAAATAGTAATAACAGCCTAAGTGAAAAATACATTTGAAAGACCATAAATTATTTTGGATGGTTGGCAGTTTTCTTGAAAATGAAAATAGTGAGAGGTAAACCAGTGGTTTAATTAGGACAATAGCATATTTTTATACCAGGGGCAAACACAAAACTAAAACTGAAATATTACAAAGCCAAATTGGTAGGCAAAAATATGATATTTCAGGTCTGAAGGAAAGCTAAATCTAAATGTCAAATTATGTAACTGAATGTTTTACCCTCTACAGTTTCAAAGGAATAGAAATGCCAACAGCAGAGTTCCTGAAATTTTGAGACATACAATTTATGGCATAGTAGAATAAGCACAGAATTGAGAGTGTGAAAACCTGTGTACTAGTTCTGGCTATGTCACTTATTAGCTGCATGATTTTGAGAAAATAATTTAGAGTTTCTGAATTTTATCCCCTTGAGTATAAAACTGGTATTAATAATATGTACCTCCTGATATCATGAGGAGCCTATAGTACATCTAAAAGCTACCAATTATCATCATTGTTATTTATTTACCCAGATGATTTTTGGAGTACTTTCTTTAGTTTGGTTTTTGAAGGTTCTTGTTCTAACAAACTAAATTATTCAGAAACTACAGAAATCCACATGGATCCTCCTGAGCAAATGGAACTGTATACTAGTGTTACATTCTAAGCTTATACTTATGGAACTCATCAGAGGAGTTAAACTGAGGTAATTTTCTTTCTAAAACTAAACAGTTCTCCTTAAAGAAAATATTTCCTCTAAATCTTTCCTTAGAGAAAAGTGAGGGACTACTACAAGATCAGACCAATACAACATGAGCTAACATCTTGCCAAATTGATTCCTTTGGCCAACTGTGGCACGCCCACAAGAGTTCCACAATTTTCGGTTTGTGTTTTTGCATATCTAAATATGGTTTTGAATCCCAAGTCACTAAGTCAATCTCTCCAATCTAACGTCCCCAGCTTCTCCAGACTAAGAGCTCTATTTCTGCCAGATCTGGCTCACCAACAGCCCCAAACATAGCTCTAGAATGCTTCTCCTCCTGTCAGCCTGGTTCACTCCTACTCATGTTCTGAGACTCAGCTGAGGTGTCATTTCCTCCAAGAAGCTTTATTTAACCCTGAAGCTCACATAGGTACCTCCTCTATGCTCTCTCTGCAACCTGTATGTCTTTCATAGCAATCATGATGTTATATTGCTGGTCTGTATCCCTCCTCCCCCAAAATGAAAAATTCTTAAGGATAAACCTTCTTTTTATTCTTTGTATCCTAGCATTCAGTAGGTTCCTGTTGTATCTTTGTGCTAAATAATGAATAAATGAATGAATGCATAAGTGAATCTATGAATAAATAAAATAATGAAATGTATGGTTCTCATTCATTCCAGCCTCCACAGCTTTGTTCTCACAACTTAGGTCTCCCTTAATCACTCCTGTCCACCTACTCAAATCTTAGCCTTTATTCAATTCCTGCTGCAGGTTGTGCATAGTAAAGCATAAGCATTGGGAAGATAATAAAAAATAAGATGTACTCACACACACACCATAAGGGGCCTTAGAGTAGATAAGGGAAGAAGTAGATGTAAATAGTTGTCAACAATGCACTTGACCAGGACCTGACTAGAGTTGGTGAAATCACAGGACAGAACCAATCCCAGCCTGATATATCAGAGATGTCTTTCTAAAGAAGGCAATTCCTGACCTAACATTTTAAAGGCAGAAGAGGTTTCCAGATAAAGGGAATTGGGGATGATGTAAAACATTTCAGACAGAAAAAAAATACGGACATAGGAATAGAGATATGAAATGGTACAGTGTAGGGAAGGATCCTAGAATCAAGCTAAACAGTAAAGTTAAGTAACCTATCGAGGACAGAAGTCTGGTCAGTAAAAAAAAAAAAAAAACATGAGACTGGAGCCCAGGCTTCCTAATTCCAAGTCCAGACTGCTTCCATTACCCCAGAAAATATTAATGTTAAGATTGCATATGACTAGCTCCTATGACTTTCCAATGGAAAATGCCCAAGTATGGCACTTTGTCTTTTTAGATAGTACACCTCACCCCTCAGAACTTCTTTCTCGGTAGTTTTGGCAGATCTCAAGTAAATTTTGGCAGTTCATTCAATGGCTCAAATGCTGTCATATAGCAAGACATATACAGTTTGCTGAAATCCTGTGAAATCTTCAAACCTCCAAAGCAACTTGGAGTCCTAGTAGTGACTCAGTGAAGCAATGTAAACAAAGCCCAAACGTCATGCAATAATGAATTTCTCTGACAACATATCTTTGTCTAAAGAATGACAACTCCAAGTTTCTGAAAGAAACCAGAGAAATTTTGCATTCTCAAGATGATTTGTCAACCAAGACCCTCAAAAATGTTTCAATTATCCCAATTTTGCCAAAGCATCTGAAAAGAACAATCTACCTACTGCAATACACAGTAACTAATGCCTACTAAGTTTTAGGCATTCTGCACTCACCAGCATTCTTCCTAATAACTATGTAAATATCAATATTTCTATCATGCAGTTGGGAAAACAAAGAAACATTAAGTCACATTTCTGAGGCCACAAAGCTTGTGGAGATGGAGTCAAGATTCAAACTTGATTCTGTCTGACTCTAAAGCCACTCATATTTTTGGTAACTATAATTGTACGGTTAAGCACGTCCTCCCCATGTCTTCCCACATCAAATTTAATGACCATGGTTGTGGAACTATGGAGAAAGTCCCAGACAAAGAGTCACAGTACCTGAGTTATTTAACCACTGCTTTTCTGTGTGACCTCATTCCCATTGATAGGAATATGTCTAAATGACTTCTAAGGCTTTTAATAGATTTGACAGTCTGTAATTCTGAGAGATTTTAAAATATTCTTGTATAACAACTTCCCCATGAAAAGGTCATGGCCCTGTGAGTTGCCTGTATTGGGTAGATAGGAGGTGATAAAACCCTCAGAGAAATGGAATTGAATTCTCTAGGCTTATCAAAGTGGAAAAATAGGCACCTAGCTGCCAAAAAGTGAAGGAGTAAGTCCTTGGGAGATGAACTTAGTTAAGACAGAGGCTCTTGTGCATCAACACTGTCAGCAGCAACCTCAGTCAACGTCACAAATGCAATAAAGACTCCAGAAAAATATATTGTTGGTTTTGCTGAAAATGATAGAACCTTTCAACTAAGTGGTACACTAGACTCCACATTAGATCTGGTCTTAAAGCCAAAAGACCCAATATCTTACCCTAGATATCCAAGGTGGTTAGCATTTTTAATGATTCCTTCCCTGCCTATGCACAAGGCCAAAGGCATTCCATAAAAATTCAAGGTAGCTCATCTCTTCAACTCAATTTCTCTAGACTCTGACTCTCACCCTCTGATAGTTCTCATTTTTGCTTGATCCCTAGTTTCTGTTCCACTGTCTCACATCTGGACAAGAGAAGCTTGTTTTATTCACTTAGTTTTAAACATTTACTGAGTTCATCTATATGCCATATACAAGCTTCCTGAAATCAGTGATAGCTAGGCTGAGATGTGAAAAATGAGTAGAATTTACCAAACAAACAAAACTGGGGGCAGGAAACTGGGGGTGGGAAGGGGCCAGGGAGGAAGAGAGAATTTCAGACAAATAGAAAAGTCTGGGCAAAGGACATAGGTTAAAGAGGGAAAGATCAGGAAATTAAAAAGAGTGCAGTACGGCTGAGACTTGCAGAGTATGTTGGGGAAGTTGCAAGAGATGAAGCTCAAAAGGTAAGCACAGGATGACAGAGGATATGGAACAGAGAATCCTGATTCTGCCACCTAGTAGCTATGTGACCAATCTCAGTTTCTCTATCTGTAAGATGGAGAGAACAACTCCTCCTTCCTGTAGCGTTTAGTTTCCAACATTTAGTAGGTGCTTAAACATTCACTGAATCTCAGGGTGCCTGGGTGGCTCAGTCAGTTAAACTACTGCCTTCAGCTCAGGTCTTGATTCCAGGGTCCTGGGATCAAGTTCCATGTTGGGCTCTCTTCTCAGTGGTGAACCTGCTTCTCCCCTTCCCCCTGCCTGCCATTCCCCCTGCTTGTGCTCTCTCTCTGTCAAATAAATAAATAAAATCTTTTTAAAAAAAGAAAAACAAAGCAAAACAAAACAAACAAACAAACAAACAAAAAACCCATTCACTGAATCTGAATCCTGGAATGGAAAGGAAGGGTGGACCTGAAAAAGCATGAGACAGTGGGATTGAACAGTTTCCCTATGGACTGTGCAGGAATAAGAAAAAGTGGATTTCCTAGTCTGGTATCCAATGAGATGACAAGGCCAGTTCAGTCCAAGTACCCAAGTCCTGTGCTCCTTACAATTTCCTAAAATTCAGGGCATAGAACCACCCCAGCATCTTCTTCACTCATGCTGTGAGTTCTGCATGGAGCCCTAAGAAAGTTGTCAGCCATGAGATTCTTTCCCCTCCAATGCAAACACACATGGCACAGGCATATGATTCCCATCTGGATCCACCCCCAACTTCCGGACAGGAGGCTGCTGTGTAGGCAGGACCGTCTGCCTTTGAATTTGCCAGTCTAACCTAGTACCCTGAGCCAGCCCTCTCCAAGCAGTAAAATACAGACTTGGCAAAATTCAAACTTCCATAAATTTCTTTCAAGGGCCTATCTCTACCTCTTTCTTACTCTGTCAGAAGAGGTTGACCTGGGCCAGAGACAAGTTTGCTCAGACCAAACAAATAGGTATTTATTTCTGGAAGAGAACATGCAGCCTTTCCTTTAATCCAAGGAACAGATGCTAGCCCAGGAGGAGAATGGGCTGAAAGTCCCACCCATCACTCTAAGGCCATTAGGACCAGGAACTGTTATTCAAAGCAACAGACCCCCCCTCCACTTCAAGTTCCCTGATAGCACCAGTGCCTGGCCACTGCAGAGTTATGACCATCATCATCTCTGCTGGATTCTATGCCCCAGTCAAATTGGCAGGATTCCTTCTATTTGCAAACAGATTGCAAAATAAGAACCCCAGGAAGGATGCAAGCTGGCCAGCTTCCAAGGAACCTTCAGCAGCGGTCATGCTAAATCAGGGCTGCCGCCTACTCCATACACAGCAGCAGGTGCTGGCACTGCCTCCCAATGGCCTTGGATCACTGAGATACCTGGCCATTCCTCCTTCCTCTTCCTTCCTGGAAAATCATCGTGGGAAAAGGGAGAGGGCAGAACTTCCTAGGAAATTACAATCAAGAATCCACCACTGGGATCCTAAACTATTCATGAGTTTCCTGACATAGGGGCTTTATCTCCATGAAGACCAGCCAGAAACATAGGATCAATACAAAATTTCTTTGTTTTCCTTTTTTGTAAAGCTTTTATCTGGTTTTGGTGACAATTTGCTTTTTATCGTATAATGAAGGTAAGTATTATTCTTCTAACTCTCTTTTAGTAATTTGTGTACTTACTTAGAAATAAAAGTTTGGGGGTCAAGTTCCAGATCTGGATTGCAGTTGTAGATGTACCAAAGGGAAAGAGCAGGGACTTCAGAGTCACGTAAACCTGGGTTTGAATTCCAGTTCTGCCATTATTCTGTGACCTGAGTCAGTATTTAACTTCAGCAGACTTCTGTGTTCCTTATTTGGTAAAATGGGAAACAATAATTTCTTCCTTGCAATGTTATATTGAGAATGTAAAAACAAAACAAAACAAAACAAAAAAACCAGAGGCCAGATTTATGGCACTAATTGGGGGTCTGGGGGGCTCAGTTGATTAAGCGTCCCACTCTTGGTTTAGGCTCAGGTCATGAGATCAAGCCCTCCCTTGGGCTCTGCACTCAGTGCAGAGTCTGCTTGAGATTCTTTCTCTCTTCCTCTGCCCCTCCCACACCCCCTTGCACACATGCTCTCTCTCTCTCTCTAAAATAAATGAGTAAAACTTAAAAAAATAATAAAAGGACATCTTTGTGTCATTATTTTTAAAATCTAATTTGATAACAAAACTGGAGATATGTTGGTATGCTTTTTTATAGCTGTTCCCTGAATAGAAGACCAACAGGCCTCCATTAATAGCCTTGGCATAGTACTGGGACCAATGTGATTTTTCCCACAAAACAATTCCATCTTTCTATCATCCCCTCTGAAACCCCTTGTATGGCTTCCTGTTGTCTTCATGACAGATTCCAAAGTTCTTTACCATGACAATCTGTGCCCCATATTATCACCCCTCTCAATCTCTTAAGACTTATGTCTTCAATTTCTGTGCTCCAATTCAGCCATGGAAATGACAGCTAGATCACTATGTTGTTCCACATACTCTGCTAAAATGCCTTCTTGGAATTCTGTGCCTGGGTAATTCTTTTTTAATGCTCACAATTCAATCTATTATCCCTCTCCTCCTGGGAGCTCCTTGAGGACAAGGACCATGCCTTGTTTATTTGTGGTACATAAGAGGTGCTCAGATACTGTTAGCTAATTATTAACAAAAGAAATGTCCACAGATGTATCAATATCCATTATAAAGTGGACATTCACTAATCAGTATCCCTCAATTCATAGCATTATTTCTGTTAGGAGATCTCAAATTATTCCTGGCTGTGAAGCAATTAGACCCTCTGCTGATTTCCTCTCCAGAGGAAAAGCAGGCAGTCAGTTCTTCATTGCAAGGTGAACCTTCCTCTTTTCTTCTACCCTTTTCCCCCTTTCTTTGTAGAGCAAGCCAATGAAAGTAGTAATTATGAGAAAATCTACACTATAATTTTTATAGCATTAACTTTGTATTGACATCTATAAAAGAAAGACCTCAAGAAATTGATGAACAATGATGTTTTTTTCTTTCAAATGCATTTTTTAACTTTAAAAATATCATCACTTTTCCATTTTCTTACACCACACACAAAAATAGACTCAAAAATGGATGAAAGACCTAAATGTGAGACAGGAATCCATCAAAATCCTTGAGAACACAGGCAGCAACCTCTTTGACCTCAGCTGCAGTAACTTCTTCCTAGACACATCACCAAAGGCAAGGGAAGCAAGGGCAAAAATGAACTACTGGGATTTCATCAAGATAAAAAGCTTTCGCACAGCAAAGGAAACACTCAACAAAACCAAAAGACAACTGCCAGAATGGGAGAAGATATTTGCAAATGACAAATCAGATAAAGGGCTAGTATCCAAAATCTATAAAGAACTTATCAAACTCAAAACCCAAAGAACAAATAATCCAATCAAGAAATGGGCAGAAGACATGAACAGACATTTTCCCAAAGAAAACATCCAAATGGCTAAAAGACACATGAAAAAGTGTTCAACATCACTTGGCATCAGGGAAATACAAACCAAAACCTCAATGAGATATCACCTCACACCAGTCAGAATGGCTAAAATTAACAAGTCAGGAATCAACAGATGTTGGCGAGGATGCAGAGAAAAAGGAACACTCCTATACTATTGGTGGGAATGCAAGCTGGTGCAACCACTCTGGAAAACAGTATGGAGGTTCCCCCAAAAGTTGAAAATAAAGCTACCCTATGACCCAGCAATTGCACTACTGGGTATTTACCCCAAAGATACAAATGTAGGGATCCAAAGGGGTATGTGCACCCCAATGTTTATAGCAGCAATGTCCACAACAGGCAAACTATGGAAGGAGCCTAGGTGGAATATTATGCAGCCATCAAAAAACCCGAAATCTTGCCATTTGCAACAACGTGGATGGAACTAGAGGGTATTAGGCTAAGCAAAATAAGTCAATCAGAGAAAGACAAGTATCCTATGATCTCAATGATATGAGGAATTGAGAAACAAGACAGAGGATCATAGGGGAAAGGAGGAAAAAGTGAAATAAGATGAAACCAGAGAAGGAGAAAAACCATAAGAGACTCTCAATTTCAGGAAATAAACTGAGGGTTGCTGGAATGGAGGGGGGTGGGAGGGATGGGGGTGCTGGGTGACACTGGGGAGGGTATGTGCTATTGTGAGCGCTGTGAATTGTGTAAGACTAATGAATCACAGACCTGTACCTCTGAAACAAATAATACATTATGTGTTTAAAAAAAAAAAGAAGAAGAAGAAGAAGATAGTAAGAAAGGAAAAAATGAAGGGGGGGGGATCGGAGGGGGAGACAAACCATGAAAGACTATGGACTCCGAGAAACAAACTGAGGGTTTTAGAGGGGAGGGGTGTGGGGGATGGGTTAGCCCCATGATGGGTATTAAGGACACGTATTGCATGGAGCACTGGGTGTTATATGAAAACAATGAATCGTGGATCACTACATCAAAAACTAATGATGTAATGTATGGTGACTAACATAACATAATAAAATAAAATTAATAAAAAAAATCATCACTTTTGACACATGTCTTAACAGTTTTGAAATATCCAGATTTTCTATTTTGGATATAATTCTTACAACATGAGATGTATTAAACTGCTAGAGTTAGAAGGAAACTTAGAGACTATTAATTTTATTCCCTTATTTTATATTAGTGGAACTGAGGTTCCCATAGGGAGATGTGACTTACCTAATGTCACACAGAGGGAAAAGAGTGGCAATGAAGAGAACACACATACAATCTTCAGAAGATCTTGGGTGTCATAGCCTCTCTGAGGGTCAGTTTCCCACACAATAAAATGCTATTAATAATACCTGCTACACAGTGTAAGGATTAAGGGAGTTCATATATGGAAAGCACTCAACTGACCTAATACAAGCTAATTTAACTCTATAAGGATAGTTATTTTTATTATAACTTATGGTAAATAAGGACTAACACCTAAGGCCCTGTTCTTTCTGATATACAACATAGTCTTTGTAAGTAAACACAACATTTCTACCAAAGAGGACAATAGCCAAATTCATACCAAACAGGAAGAGAGTAAGAGAAAAGGAGAGAGAGAAAAAGAAAGGGGGCAGGTGCATGGGGGGTGGGGAAGGGTGGTAGAGAGAAGAAGGGAAGGAAAGAAATAAAGTAAATTTTAGCTTAAAGATTTAAATTAGACACAAGTACACTGTATTATTCAATCTAAGATCCCATACAGATAAACACTCATGGATTCCATCCAATCTGAGTTACTTAGCTAGAAAACCTGGAGAAATTTATCACTTGATGAATCTTTGAGATGGTGCATGAAGAAGACAGGCAGGTGCAGGGTAGCTATCCAGTGGTTACCTGGTTATAGACGGTTTATCAATACCCAACTCTGCCTAAAATGTAGATAGGTGGATGGGACTTGGAAAATAAGCAAAGTCATCTGGATCACACTCTGAACCACTTTATGTTATCCAATAGCCTGCAAGTACCAGTTGGATGAAGGATATTTCAGTTCAGCCACCTGTCCAAAATAACTCCAAAATAACTGTTGTTCTCCTCAATGAACTTCACTTTCAGTATCTGAAGAATATGGGCAATGACTAATCCATAGGGTAATTGTGAAAAATGAAAATTAAAATAAGTAGTGTATATAACAGTACTTTTCATGCTATATAAATCAACTTACAAATGTTAGACCTAATTATTACTAAAAAATATTTTTTCAGGATCTTTTTCAACAATGGACTCTAATATTTTAGTAAGATGAACTAAATTTACTAACTGCCCTGACTTTTACTAAGTACCTTCCACATCCCAACACTATTCTGAGCACTTTACAGAAATTAATTAATTTAATCCTCACAACACTATAAAATAGGTACTGCTATTGTCATTTTACAGATTAGGAAACTGAGGCCAGAGAGGTTAAATAACCAAAAGTTATTTTTATTAGAGCTGATACATGAACCCAAGCAGTCTGGCTCCAGTCTCAACTCATACAATAAATTATACTTAATGAAATTATTTAATTATGATTTCTAGATTACATTGGCACCTGTTTGAAGTTTCTCTTTGATTCAATAAGCTGACATGTGTAATAAGTTATGTATACACTATAGGAAATGTACCTGCTTCTTAAAATGAAATCAGTGAATCATTTATGATGTCGTCCTTTAATATAATCAGCATCTACCTTATTATATAGTTGATATTTTCATTATTGATCTCAGAAAGTACCAGAAGTTCATTATTCTTATCGTACAAGAGTTAGGTTTAGAATTCATCTTTCTGATCCCCCCTACCCAGGTCAGTAAAAGTCTTTTCCATCCCTCTTGCCATAGACTGAATATTTCTGCCCAGTCCCCAATTCCTATGGAATCCTAAACCTCAGGTGATGGAATGAGGATGTGGGGCCTTTGGGAGGTGATGATGGTTTAGTGCCCTTATAAAAGAGACAAAGAAAGTTCCCCTACCCCCTTCTGCCATGTAAGGTTAAAATGAGAAGTTAGCCATCTATGAAGAAGCAGGTCTTACCAGACATCAAACCTGCTGGAGTCTTGATCTTGAACTTCCCAACCTCCAGAGCTGTGAGAAATACATTCCTATTGTTTATAAACTACCCAGGCCATGGTATTTTGTTATAGCTGTGCAAATGGACAAAGAAATAAAATTGGTACCAAGTGTGGAGTGCTGCTATAATAAATACTTAAAATTGTGGAAATGGCTTTATAACTGGGTACTGGGTAGAGGCTGGAAGCTATGAAGTGCACACTAGAAAAAGCCTGCACTGCTGTGAAGGAACTGTTAAAGGATCAGAAGGAGACAGGAGAGCTGTAGAGAAAAGCCTCAATCTCCTTAGAGAATACCTAACTATTTGGGAACAGAATGTTGGGAGAAATACGGACAGTAAAGGCCATTCTGATGAGGTCTCAGACAGGAATGACAAATATGTTACTGAATACTGGAGGGAAGGCAATCCTTATTATAAAGTGGCAAAGAACTTTACTGAATTGTGTCCACATCCTACTGTTTTGTGGAAGACAGAATTGGCAGACAATGAAATCAGTTATTTGGCTGAGGAAACATCTAAGCAAAGTGTTGAAATGATGGCTTAGTTCCTTGTAACCATTTATAGTAAAATGCATGTAGAGAAATGACTTAAAAATGTAACTGTTAATCAAAAGGGAAACAGACCTCAAAAATTTGGAAAATTCTCAACCTATCCATACTGAAAGGAATGAGAAAACTTGTTCAGAGAACACAAAGAGTGTGCCAAATTGGATAAGGAGATTAGTATGGATCAGCCATCTAAACAGATGCCAGGAGGTGTTGTCCTAAACAATGAAAAAATAACCCTGAAGGCATTTTGGAGATCACTGGGCTTGTCTTTTCCATCACAAACCCATAGTGCAATGGCCTAATTTCAAAGAAGGGGCCGCTGCTGTCCCTGCCTCACATTAAGCTTCATATAACAGTTTCCACTTCCCACATTCTAGTGCCACTCTCCCTGACTGCCTCAGGTATAGCTCCAGTGGGCCGCGGTGCAGCAGTGAGCTTCACCCAGCAAAGCATGAGGATCCGGTGATCTGCTTCCACCTAGATTTTGAAGGCAGGAACCCCCTTGAGAGGGTTACAGCAGGGGCAAGGCCACCACAGAGAACCTCCACTAGGGCACTGGCTAGAGGAGCAGTCAAGAATGAGCTGCCCTGGGTCCCTGGGAGGGAGCAAGATGGCGGAGAAGTAGGAGACCTGGATTTCATCTGGTCTCAGGAATTCAGCTAGATAGGGATCAAACCATTCTGAACACCTACGAACTCAACAGGAGATCGAAGAAAAGAATAGCAACAACTCTCTGAACAGAAAAGCGACCACTTACTGGAAGGTAGGACATGCGAAGTGAATCCGAGGTGATATTCGGGAGGATAGACGGCGGGGAAGGGGGCCTCCATTGGCCGCTTCTGGTAAGTGATAGAGCCGCAGAGCACAAAATCGGAACCTTTAGAAGTGTGCTCCGCTGAAGGACGTCGCTCCAGTGGCTAAGTGGGGGGTGGAACCCTCGTGGGACAGTGTGGTATCAGGACCCTCAGGGGCACAGAAAGACCGGGGGTGCCTGAGTGTGGCAGAGCTCCCAGGTATCAGAGCGGGGAAGCCAGCTACAGAGACGGAGCCGAGGTGCGGGCTCTCAGCTCGGAGTTGCCATAAACTGTGATCGGCGAAACAGTCGGGCCACTGCTCCTCCAGCAGGACCGAACAAGTGGCAGATCTGGGGAGACTCCCCTTTCTTCCCCGGGAGGAGCAGCACGGAAGCACACCGCAGGGATCTGCTGGGTTTGGAGACTCTACACGGGGTCGGGTGCCAGAGATAGAAATGCTCGGTCACAGGCCGGGTGAGCACAGAGTGCGGCCGGAGACTGGGGAGATGGGAGTGACTGACTGCTTTTCTCTGGAGGTGCACTGAAGAGCGGGGCTCCGAGTCCTTGGCTCCTCCAGGGCAGAGATTGGGAAGCCACCATTTTCACTATTGTCCTCCAACGCTGTACGGAAAGCTTGCAGGGAACAAAAGCTCCCGAGAGCAAACCCGAGCCGATTGCTTAGCCTGGACTGGCAAGGGCGGGGGGAAAAACCGCCTCTGGCAAAGACATTTGGGAACCATGGCAACAGGCCCCTCCCCAAGAAGATCAGCACGAACAGCAGGCCAAGACCAAGTTTACCGATCAATGAGAACTGCAGAACTCCGACGCTAGGGGAATACCTCACATAGAATTCATGGCTTTTTCACCATGATTCATTAGTTTTTCAAAGTTAATTTTGTTTTTAACTGTTTTTTTTTTAATTTTTCTTTTTCCCGTTTTCAACCAACATCTTATCCATCCCTTTTAAAAAAAAAACATTTTTATTTTTCATTTTTAGAGTCATATTCTATCCTTTCATAATACTTACCCTTATTTTTGGCAAACATGTATATAACTTGTTCTCTCTTTAAAATTTTGAGATACAGTTTCCTCTAACATATCAAAATACACCCCAAATCTGTACTGTATGGCTTTGTTCTAGTCTCCTGCCTGATCACATTCTCTCCCCCCCCTTTTTTTTCTTTCTTTCTTTCCTTTTTTTTAAAACCTCTTCTTTCTTTATTCAAACATCTTCTTATCAATTCCTTTTTGAAAATTTTCTATAATTTTCATTTTTACAGTCATATTCCATCCCTTCATCATATCAACCCTTATTTTGTACATATATAAGTCTTTCTTTCTATAAATTTTAGGAGGCACTTTCTTCTAACAGACTAAAACACACCCAAAATCTAGTGTGTGGCACTGTTCTATGCACCAGCCTGATCATATTTGATCATATTGGGTTTTTTTATTTGTTTTGTTTTTGTTTGTTTTTATCTTTATTTTCTCTTTATTTTTTCTTTCTTTCCCTTTGTTTTCCCCTGGCTTCAGGTGTTTTCTGATTTGATTAGAGTATATTTTCTGGGGACGTTGTTAACCTGTTAGCATTTTGTTCTCTCATTCATCTATTCTCCTCTGGACCAAATGAAAAGACGAAAAAAATCATCTCAACAAAAAGAACAAGAGGTAGTACCATCGGCCAGAGACCTACTCAATATGGACATTAGTGCAATGTCGGACATAGAGTTAAGGATCATGACTTTAAAGATACTAGCTGGGCTTGAAAAAAGCATGGAAGTTATTAGAGAAACCCTTTCTGGAGAAATAAAAGAACTAAAATCTAACCAAGTTGAAATCAAAAAGGCTATTGATGAGGTGCAATAAAAAATGCGGGCACTAACTGCTAGGATAAATGAGGCAGAAGAGAGAATCAGCGATATAGAAGACCAAATGATGGAAAATAAAGAAGCTGAGAAAAAGAGAGATAAACAACTACTGGATCACGAGGGCAGAATTCGAGAGATAAGCGATGCAATAAGACGAAACAACATTAGAATAATTGGGATCCCAGAAGAAGAAGAAAGAGAGAGAGGGGCAGAAGGTATAGTGGAGCAAATTATAGCAGAGAACTTCCTTAATGTGGGGAAGGAAACAGGCATCAAACTCCAGGAGGCACAGAGAACCCCTCTCAAAATCAATAAAAATGGGTCAACACCCTGACATCTAATAGTAAAACTTACGAGTCTCAGAGACAAAGAGAAAATCCTGAAAGCAGCTCGGGAGAAGAGATATGTAACCTACAATGGTAGAAACATTAGATTGGCAACAGACCTAGCCACAGAGACCTGGCAGGCCAGAAAGGACTGGCATGATATATTCAGAGCACTAAACGAGAAAAATGTGCAGCCAAGAATACTATATCCAGCTAGGCTCTCATTGAAAATAGAAGGAGAGATAAAAGCTTCCAGGACAAACAAGAACTAAAGGAATTTGCAAACACAAAACCAGCCCTACAGAAAATATTGAAAGGGGTCCTCTAAGCAAAGAGAGAGCCTAAAAGCAGAATGGACCAGAAAGGAACACAGACAATATACAGTAACAGTCACTTTACAGGCAATACAATGGCACTAAATTCATATCTTTCAATAGTTACCCTGAAAGTAAATGGGCTAAATGGCACAATCAAAAGACATAGGCTATCAGATTGGATTAAAAAAGAAGGCCCATCAATATGCTGTCTGCAAGAGACTCATTTTAGACCCAAAGATACCCCCAGATTGAAAGTGAATGGGTGGAAAACCATTTACCATGCTAATGGACACCAAAAGAAAGCTGGGGTGGCAATCATTCTATCAGACAAATTAGCTTTTAAAACAAAGACTGTAATAAGAGATGAAGAAGGACACTATATCCTATTTAAAGGATCTATCCAACAAGAAGATCTAACAATTGTCAGTATCTATGCCCCTAACATGGGGGCAGCCAATTATATAAGGCAATTAATAACAAAAGCAAAGAAACACATGGACAACAATACAATAATAGTGGGGGACTTTAACACCCCCCTGACTGAAATGGACAGATCATCTAAGCAAAAGATCAACAAGGAAATAAAGACTTTAAATGACACACTGGACCAAATGGACTTCACAGATATATTCAGAACATTCCATCCCAAAGCAACAGAATACACATTCTTCTCTAGTGCTCATGGAACATTCTCCAGAATAGATCACATCCTAGATCACAAATCGGGTCTCAACCAGTACCAAAAGATTGGGATTATTCCCTGCATATTTTCAGACCACAATGCTTTGAAACTAGAACTCAATCACAAGAGGAAAGTCGGAAAGAACTCAAATAAATGGAGGCTAAAGAGCATCCTACTAAAGAATGAATGGGTCAACCAGGAAATTAAGAAGAATTAGGGTGCCTGGGTGGCTCAGATGGCTAAGCGTCTGCCTTCAGCTCAGGTCATGATCCCAGTGTCCTGGGATCGAGTCCCGCATCAGGCTCCCTACTCCTTGGGAGCCTGCTTCTCCCTCTGCTTCTCTCTCTCTCTCTCTCCCTCTCTGTCTCCCTCTGTCTCTCATGAATAAATAAATAAAATATTAAAAAAAAAAGAAGAATTAAAAAATTCATGGAAACCAATGAAAATGAAAACACAACTGTTCAAAATCATTGGGATGCAGCAAAGGCAGGTCTGAGAGGAAAGTATATAGCAATACAAGCCTTTCTCAAGAAAGAAGAAAGGTCTCAAATGCACAACCTAACCCTACACCTATAGGAGCTAGAGAAAAAACAGCAAATAAAGCCTAAGCCCAGCAGGAGAAGAGAAATAATAAAGATCAGAGCAGAAATCAATGAAATAGAAACCAAAAGAACAGTAGAACAGAAAAATGAAACTAGGAGCTGGTTCTTTGAAAGGATTAACAAGATTGATAAACCTATGCCAGTAAATTAGATAACCTGGAAGAAATGTGTGCATTCTTAGAGATGTATCAACTACCAAAATTGAAGCAGGAAGAAATAGAAAACCTGAACAGACCTATAACCACTAAGGAAATTGAAGCAGTCATCAAAAATCTCCCAACAAACAAAGCCCAGGGCCAGATGGCTTCCCAGGGGTATTCTACCAAGCATTTAAAGAAGAATTATTCTTCTTTAAAGAAGAAACTATTCTCCTGAAACTGTTCCAAAAAATAGAAATGGAAGGAAAACTTAACTCATTTTATGAGGCCACCATTACCTTGATCCCAAAACCAGACAAAGACCCCATCAAAAAAGGAGAATTACAGACCAATATCCTTGATGAACATGGATGCAAAAATTGTCACCAAAATACTAGCCAAAAGGATCCAACAGTACAGTAAAAGGATTATTCACCATGACCAAGTGGGATTTATCCCTGGGCTGCAAGCTTGGTTCAACATCCACAAATCAATCAACGTGATACAATATATTAACAAAAGAAAGAACAAGAATCATATGATCCTCTCAATAGATGCAGAGAAAGCATTTGACAACGTATAGCATCCTTTCTTGATCAAAACTCTTCAGAGTATAGGGATAGAGGGTACATACCTCAATATCATAAAAGCCATCTATGAAAAACCTACAGCAAATATCATTCTCAATGGGGAAAAAGTGAGAGATTTCCCCCTAAGATCAGGAACGTGGCAGGGATGTCCCCTATCACCACTGCTATTCAACATAGTATTAGAAGTCCTAGCCACAGCAATCAGACAACAAAAAGAAATCAAAGGCATCCAAATCAGCAAAGAGGAAGTCAAACTCTCACTCTTTGCAGATGATATGATACTTTATGTGGAAAATCCAAAAGACTCCACCCCAAAACTGCTAGAACTCATACAGGAATTCAGTAAAGTGGCAGGATATAAAATCTATACACAGAAATCAGTGGCATTCCTATACACCAACAACAAGATAGAAGAAAGAGAAATTAAGATGAAATTAAGGAGTCGATCCCATTTTCAATTGCACCCAAAACCATAAGATACCTAGGAATAAATCTAACCAAAGAGGCAAAGGATCTGTACTCAGAAAACAATAAAATACTCATGAAAGAGATTGAGGAAGACACAAAGAAATGGAAAAATGTTCCATGCTCATGGATTGGAAGAACAAACATTGTGAAGATGTCAATGCTACCTAGAGCAATCTACACATTCAATGCAATCCCCATCAAAATACCATCCACTTTTTTCCAAGAAATGGGACAAATAATCCTAAAATTTGTATGGAACCAGAAGAGACCCCGAATAGCCAGAGGAATGTTCAAAAAGAAAAGCAAAGCTAGCAGCATCACAATTCCGGACTTCTAGCTCTATTACAAAGGTGTCATCATCAAGACAGTATGGTACTGGCACAAAAACAGACACATAGATCAATGGAACAGAATAGAGAGCCCAGAAATGGACCCTCAACTCTATGGTCAACTCATCTTTGACAAAGCAGGAAAGAATGTCCAATGGAAAACAGACAGTCTCTTCAACAAATGGTATTGGGAAAATTGGACAACCACATGCAGAAGAATGAAACTGGACCATTTCCTTACACCACACACAAAAACAGAGTCCAAATGGTTGAAAGACCTAGATGTGAGACAGGAGTCCATCAAAATCCTAAAGGAGAACACGGGCAGCAACTTCTTCGCCCTCAGCTGCAGCAACTTCTTCCTAGAAACATTGCCAAAGGCAAGGGAAGTAAGGGCAAAAATGAACTATTGGAATTTCATCAAGATAAAGAGATTTTCACAGCAAAAGAAACAGTCCACAAAACCAAAAGACAACCGACAGAATGGGAGAAAATATTTGCAAATGACATATCAGATAAAGGGCTAGTATCCAAAATCTATAAAGAACTTATCAAACTCAACACCCAAAGAACAAATAATCCAATCAAGAAATGGGCAGAAGACATGAACAGACATTTTTCCAAAGAAGACATCCAAATGGCCAACAGGCACATGAAAAAGTGCTCAACATCGTTCGGCATCAGGGAAATCCAAATCAAAACCCCAATGAGATACCACCTCACACCTGTCAGAATGGCTAAAATTAACAAGTCAGGAAACGATAGATGCTGGCTGGATGTGGAGAAAGGGGAACCCTCCTACACTGTTGGTGGGAATGCAAGCTGGTGCAACCACTCTGGAAAACAGTATGGAGGTTCCTCACACAGTTGAAAATAGAGCTACCATACGATCCAGCAATTGCACTACTGGGTATTTACCCCAAAGATACAAATGTAGGGATCCGAAGCGGTATGTGAATCCCGATGTTTATAGCAGCAATGTCCACAATAGCCAAACTGTGGAAAGAGCCAAGATGTCCATCGACAGATGAATGGATAAAGAAGGTGTGGTATATATACACAATGGAATATTATGCAGCCATCAAAAGGAATGAGATCTTGCCATTTGCAATGATGTGGATGGAACTGGAGGGTGTTATGCTGAGTGAAATAAATCAATCAGAGAAAGACATGTATCATATGACCTCACTGGTATGAGGAATTCTTAATCTCAGGAAACAACCTGAGGGTTGCTGGAGTGGTGGGGGGTGGGAGGGATGGGGTGGCTGGGTGATAGACATTGGGGAGGGTATGTGCTATGGCGAGCACTGTGAATTGTGCAAGACTGTTGAATCACAGATCTGTACCTCTGCAACAAATAATCCAATATATGTTAAGAAAAAAAAAAAGAAGAAGATAGCAGGAGGGGAAGAATGAAGGGGGGGAAATCAGAGGGGAAGAAGAACCATGGGAGATGATGGACTCTGAAAAACAAACCGAGGGTTCTAGAACGGAGGGGCGTGGGGGGAGGGGTTAGCCTGGTGATGGGTATTAAGGAGGGCACGTTCTGCGTTGAGCACTGGGTGTTATGCACAAACAATGAATCATGGAACACTACATCAAAAACTAATGATGTAATGTATGGTGAGTAACATAACAATGAAAACTTTAAAAGAAAAAGAATGAGCTGCCCTGAAACCCCAGACTTGTAGAATCACTAGCACATGATTCCAGCTTGGGAGACCAGTAGCCTTGCAATTTCATGCTGTGATAGCTGCAGCTTGGGCTGCACCCAGCAAAGCCATAGAGGCAGGGCCACCCAACGCCATAGGAACAGAGTCACCAGAGCCTTGGGGACCCAAACCTTGCCTCAGTGTGTCTAGAAAGCAGGAACTCTGTCCCAGTGGCCCTGAAGAGCAGAGCCTTGAATTAGAGATTATTCTTCAGTGGGGTTTTCTGGGGACCTGTTATCCCTTTCTTCTTTCTATTTTTCCCTTTTGGAAGGAGAATGTCTATCTTACACCTGTCCCGCCATTGTAATTTTAGAAGCATATAATTTGTTTGATTTTACAAGTTCACAGCTGGAGGAGAATTTGCCTCCGGATGAATTGTACCTTGAGTCTTAACATACCTGATTTAGATGATATTTAGATGAGACTTTGGATTCAGACTTTTAAGTTGCTGCTGGAATGAGTTATGACTTTTAGGACTATTAAAATGTATTTTGCATGTGAAAAGGACATGAATTTGGGGGGAGCCAGGGACAGAGTAGTATAGATTGAATGTTTGCATTCCCCCAATTCTCACATAATTCATATGTTGAAATCCTAATCTATAAAGTGATGAAATTAGGAGGTAGGGCCTTTGGGAGGTTATGAGGTCCTGAGGGCTCTGCCCTTAGGATTAGTGCCTTTATAAAGAGGTCCAGAAAGCTTCTTGTCCCCTTCTGCCAGGTGAGGTTACAGTGTGAAAAGGGCCATCTATGTGGAAGTGGGCCCTCTCCAGACACCAAATCTGCTGGAGTCTTCATCTTGGGCTTCCCAAACTGCAGAGCTGTGAGAAATACATTTCCATTGGTTATAAGCTATTTAGTCTATGGTATTTTGTTATAGCAGCCCAAATGGACTAAGACACTTTCATATGAATATTTGATTTACACGAGGTTTTAAAAAGCAAGGAAGGGATCTGTTCAGTTACTGAGCAAAGAAGATTCCTATAGCTGCAGACTTTCTGGCTCTAAGCAATCTAGGAAAATGCCTTTGCAATACCAAAGAGCTATTGTTCCCAAGATACATACGATATCCTTTATAACGAAAGCTTAGGGATTGTTGGTTTGTAAAGATCAGAAGCCCAATCAAGCTCCTCTCAGACAAGCGGGGTTTATCTTAAAAATGTTAAGGATATCAGCACCACCACCCCCACCCACAAATGGACTTCATGGTTATTGGAAAACAGTCAGGTATTTTCCCCTTCTCTTTCTTTTGTTCTTTCTCTCTCTCTGAAATATTTTACTCTTTTTTTTTGGCAAAGGTTCAAATGCTATTTATTTATTTATTTGGTTGTTTGTTTATTATTTTCCACTATATCTAGTTACTTTATTTTTGGAGGAAAGAAAGGAGAAATGGTGAACACAACACTCTCCTTCATTTAAATACAGAAACAACCTCACAGTCTCTCGTTTCTGATGTATTCGTTTCATTCTTCCACCTCTTCGTTAGGCTTTTCTACTCAACTACTTCCATGTGGAATCATAGTCTTTACAAAATGGTGTCCTTTGGCCCAAATCAACCAGACTTTCTAGTTGTTTCTCAAAGCCAACCAAAAAATTCCCTAATTTCCAGAAAGAGAAAATGTAACTGGTTTCAACTTGGATCAGATAACAATTCCTGGTCTATTTTGGGGTTGAGATCACATGGTCCTTAGTGTTGTCTTTTCTAGGCTATGAGAAGTTCTCAAAGGGTGTGTGGGGGAATAGAGAAATGATAGGTTTCTCAAATACGGTATCATTCATCTGAAAACTTAGTATTATGGTACTGTTTATTTCCTCTTTCAGTTTGAATTATCTTGAGAAGGTGTGTCTGACCTCACAAAGACTGATTATTCTATACGAATACTATGGCAATTTTCATTAACATAATCCTTTACTGTTTGTCCCACTTTACAGATGAGAAAATGGAGGCTAGGAAAGTTTACATCCTTGCATGAGGGCAAAATGAACTCAGATTCTTTGTTCTTTCCACTACGTGTGTGCCTCAAACATGGCCAAATTCACTTTGAATATCTTCCAAGTCCATAATTTTGGAGTATGCAAATACTCAGTACCAGATGAGGCTGGGAAGAAAGAATTTCTCTGGAGACTCTTATGTACTCTTGAACCTGGCCATCTTGTAATGTGTTCTCTTATGACAAATGGGAATTTCGATATATGGCAAGTTTGTCATTTTTCCAAAGGCTCATCCAGAACACACTGTCTCTACTACTAACCACTCCCACCCAACACCCTGACCATCAACAAGGAGGTACAGATTTAGTCTATTTGATAAACTCCATCATCTGATGAAGTAAAAGAACATAATCTTTGCAGAGAAATGGTCAGAATTTGGATTCACCATTTGTAAAATGAAAGCAATGAATGATCCCAACCTAATAAGGTTAATGTGAAGACTAAAATACTGCAACTATAATGCCTGGAAAAATAAATCATATAAATGCATTTATGTTACCCAAATTTATTATTCTCTGAGTGCCTACAAGTGCTAGCCCAGTAGCCTAAAAATGTGCTAGGCTCTCTATGTGCACTGCTATCATGCTTCAGAGATGCACACCTGCCTCTCTAGCCAACCATTCTGTTTTCAGGAGATACAGTTTTACTTTCATTCCTCCTGGGGATTCTCAAGTAAAACAAGAAAATGAATTAAAGACCTCCCCCCAGTCTGATGAGACACATCATCTGTGCTTGTATACTTGCATGAGGACATATATACAACTAACATTACTTTTAATTTTATTATGTTTAAGTCATTTAAAGGGATGGAAACAATGTAGTTAAATGTTCTTTTGATTAGGCACAAATATACATGTCAAATATTGTTTCATATATTTGGGTGATTTAAAATGTAAATCTTTGTGTGTCCAGTATACTCAAATAAAAATAAATACATAAAATGTAGATACATACAGATAGTCTTTAAAGTCTACATATAATTGGTAAATTTCACTAGAACAAAGTCATCAGAGAATTCTAGAAAGATTGCAAGAAAAGGTATGCTCTGAGGATGTTCTAGCAGGAAAAAAACCTTAGAAAATTATTTAGTACTTTCATTTTAATAGCTGGTAAATCAAGGTCCAGAGAAAATAAATATATCCTAAAATACATGGCAAATATAAAACTAAGACTAGTTCTCAAGACTAGTTATTCCTCTTTGTCCAGTGTTCTTTATACCAGGCAAAGGACTGATTTATTATTGCTTTTTTTTAGTTCTAACATTTGTACTTAAAGTCTAATTAGCTAGGATGATGAGGGATGGTGACAATTTAAAAGAAGAAAACAGAATGAGAAAAAGCAGGGTAGAAGGAATGTATAGAATGTATTTTGGGAATAGCATGTGATACAAAAAGGTTGGAGTTTAGTCTAGAATACACAAGAGGCTGGAAAAATACAAACGGACATGAACTATATTGAGCATTGAGTGTACTAGGCCATGTGATACACTTTACACAATTAATCTTAATTAAACAGAGAGATGGCATGTAGGTTATACATCTCAGATATATATGAGAAAAAGGGACCATCATATAGGCTGAGTACATAAGAGCTGTTATTAGTAGTCTAACATTAATTAGTTCAATCTGATCACCACTGCAAATTGAATGGGAAAGTATACTATAATGACTAGATGAAGCAGAAAAAAACAAAAGGCTGGATGGTAGAAACAAGTTCTGGTCTAGGCTCAAATTTCTGTGTGACCTTTGACAAGTTACTTCATTTGCAAAAATTAATGTAATTGCTATGGTAAACCCTTTCCCACTGTTGATGCCAATACTTATATTGTTCAGAATTTCTCATGTGCATGTACTTCATAAGGTTGTAAACTTCATTGTCCCTAAAAATTACCAGAGGATCTTGTAAAAAATGCAGACTCCCATGTGTATCCCAAGGACAAAATATGCTGATATGGTGTGTCTTGAGTAGGGCAGGAATCTATATTAGACAAGCACCTTTGATCCTTCTGATATTGATTACCCCATAGATTGTGTTTTAGCAAGAACTACCTAATTCAATGTATTCCCTTTTCTGCCTTGGCTATTAGGAAGCACAGTTCAGTTTTACATTTATTCTCCCTTTCATTTCTTACTGCTGGTTATTTTATCCTTATTTCAGTGGTTCTATTATATCATTATGGGGTCTTTGTTGGTGTTTTTTCATTGTTTTTAATGTAAATATCTTACATTCTTTCCAGGAGTAGTAGATATAAATAATAGAGAAACAAAATTACATGGTCATAAACTTTTCTGGAACATGAAGGTTGTATTAGATAATGCTTACATGGCTATCAAACCCAATAATTTCATTATTCTATAATGCTAACAAAGGCACTATCAAAATCAATATTAAAAATTAAGGACCTACATATACCAAGTACTGTATCAGTGAACAAAATAAACTTGTTAAGTACTATAAAAAGAAGTGGAGAAGGGTACAGGGAATGAGTGTGGTTTTAAGGTGGGAGTAAAAAAGTTTCCTTTATTAAACACAGACGTCAAAAAAGTCTTCACTTGAAAGTTGGTTTACAGCAAAAACTTAAATGAGGGAATGGAGTTAGCCAAACGTATATCTGAGGAAAGAGTATTCTAGACAAAAGGAACAGATTGATAGAAGGACCCGAGTACTCAAGGAAAACCAAGTGGTCAATATGGCAGGAACACAGTGAGTGAGGGACAAAGTAGTAAGAGATGAGATCATAGAGGATACAGGGGATCAGATTAAGGAGTTTAAATTATTTTAAGATCCTCTTTTTCTAAGTAAAGTGGGAAGTTATTGGAGAGTTCTGAGCAAAGGCATGACACAATCTGACTTATGTTTTAAAAGGATAGCCCTAGCTACTTTTGGCAATAGACCATAGTGAGGCAAAAATAGAAGCAGAAAGACGAATTATGAGGCTATTGCAGTAATCCAAGTGAGAGATGATAGCGGTTCAGTCTAGGGCAGTATTGGTGGAAAAGCCAATTGGATTTTCTAAAAGATTAGATATGGCAGGTAAGAATTTAAGAGATACAGGGCTGCTACTCAGACCTTGCTGTAACTGATCAGAAAATGCTGTCTAAATTGTGGCCATGATCAATGGAATCATATAAGTCTCTCTTTAATCTGGTTACATAAAATAAACTTTGAAAAATAAGCAGAATTTGATTTAAGGAAGAGAGATTCTGATCCTGTGGCATTCATTTAAGCCATGAGGGTGATCCTGCAACACACATGACTCTAAAACTATCACAGAATTTCTGGCCTCAAAGGAAGAAGCACAGGTTCATAATTTGGCTCATAATTATTCATCACTTCTTATGTATATATTAATTCATCATTTTCTATGTCTATTCTACACACCTCAAAAAAACAGAAAGCCACTTCTGTAGTACACATTACTATTATTCCCCATATTATGAATAAGAAAACTGATGCTCAGGAGGTTAAAAAATATGTCCAAGCTCATATAGTAAGTATACTGGGGAGTTAGAATTCAAACCAAGCAGCCAGGCTCCAAGCTCTCATTCATTAACCACTACACTATATTACTTCTAAAGACTTCCCTAAGCCTCCATTTTTCATGTGAAAGTTGGGATAATAATAGTATTTACTTTATAAGAGCCTTGTGAGCATAATAAGAATGAATATTTAGCCTCCAAATTAATAACAAATAGCTATCTGTATTATTACATAATGTTAGAGTTGATTAAAAAAAAAGTTATGACCATTATTTTTCTCAGGTCCTCAGCAGGTTATTCCCACTCTGCATATTAGTAAATTGAGGCTCAAAGATGATTACATGATTTGCCATGTCATAGAAGTGCAGGGCAGGATTTGATTTCAGATCTCATGTTTCTAAGGACTTTTTTTAATGCTTTTCATTGCCTCTATTAAATGACAGATACAGAGATATGCAAGGGCACTGAATGATGCCTACAGGTCACAGAAACACTACTAGCCTTATAAAAACCTGTACTATAAATGGAACCTACAATAACAGTAAATAGCTTCCCCATACATCAGCAAAACCCAGTTCCACAATATAATAGAAAAAATCCCTAATGCTCAAAAGCAATAAAAATAGAAACTACCTCCAAATATACTTAAAAAATTAAGAACTTGTATAAATAAAGTTACCCAAACTCGAGTATGGACAGAAAAAGATGAAATATACCATTTTCCTATATGGGAAGGCTTAATATTATGTCAACTCTGCTTAAATTATTCTATAGATTTAACACAACTTCAATGAAAATAGCAAAGATAATTTTAGACTGTGAGAGAGTAAATCCAAAAATCATCTTCCAAACACATTAAACATTCAAAAACACTTTAAAAAAGAGTAGTAAAGGGGGCCTTAGGTTAAAATAGTAAAATATATTACAAACTTACAAGTATTAAAACAACATTCTAATGGCACAGAAATAGCAATAAAACAGAACAGTACAGAGAATCCTGAAGAACTCATTCATTCATTTATTTATTATCCAACAGAAATTTACTGAATGTCTACTGTGTGCCAGAAACTATTCTAGGCTCTGTGAATACAGGAAAATAAAAGAGTTCTTATTCTCATAGAGTTTAAATTCCAGTGATTTAAAATAATGAAAGAATTATCCAATATGATAAAAAAAATAAACTTTCCATGGAGAATTAATAGACTTTTCAACAAAAGATGGTAGATAACTGCCTAAACATAATCACTGAGAAAGAACTAAAATTAAGTCCCTATGTCTAACCTTATTATTATTATTTTCTTATTATTATGTTATGTTAATTACCATACATTATATCACTAGTTTTTGATGTAGTGTTCCATGATTCATTGTTTGCATATAACACCCAGTGCTCCATGCAGTACATGCCCTCTTTAATACCCATCACCAGGCTAACTCATCCCCCCACCCCCTCCCCTCTAGAACCCTCAGTTTGTTTCTCAGAGTCCATAGTCTCTCATGGGAGGGTATGTGGTATGGTGAGCACTATGTCTAACCTTATTAACCAAAACAGACTAAAGATTGTAGAAGGAGAAGGAGGAGGAAGATAAGGAGGAAGACAAGGAGGAGAGAGAAGAGGAAGAAAAGCCAAGCTGAGTTATAGAGCCTTTAAAGAGAGTATACATGAATAATTAGTTATGTACTCTTGAAAGGAAAGGGTCTTTCTTTATTTAGCTATAAAGAAATAAGACCCAAAGAAAAAATTTATGAATTTGACAATTTGAAAATCAAAACTTCTGAACATTAAAAATACTATAAAGAAACCTGAAAGGTAAATAATGAAATGGGAAAATACATTCAATTTTATAAAACAGAAAAACTTAATTTACTCAAATAAAAAGCTTCCACTTGAGAGAATGAAAAGATATGCCACAAACTGGTAGAATGTATTTGTAAAATATTTTCTGGTATCCAGAAATGAGCAAGATATTTAAAATGCACAATGAACACTTAAACAACCCAATTAAAAAAATAGGTTAGACATCTGGAAAGATACTCCACCAAAGAAGATACAGATGGCAAAATAAGCATATGAAAAGACGGTTAATATCATATGTCATCAGGAAGCTGCAAATTAAAACAAGATATTACCTATTGAATGACCAAAATTCAAAATGCATGCAAGTAGAGGTGTGGAGCAACAGGAACTCTCATTCATTGCTGATAAGAGTGAAAAATGGTACAGTCACTTTGGAAGACAGTTTCTTACCATATGACCCACCAGTCATTAGTATTTGTCCAAATGAAGTAAAAACGGATATCTATACAAGATCTGCACAGACATGTTTATAGAAGCTTTATTCATAATTTCTGAAACCTGGAAACAATAAAGATTTCTTCAGTAGGTGAATAGATAAACTATGATAATCTATACAATGGAATATTATTCTGCAATAAAATGAGATACCAAATCATGCAAAGACATAGGTAAACTTAAATGCACATGGCTATGTAAATGAAACCAATCTGGAAGGGCTACATACTATATGATTCCAATTATACGACATTCTGAAAAAGACAAAACTATGCAGACTAAAAGATCAGTGGTTACTAGGGGGCTGGGGGAAAGGAAAGAGAGGAACGAGTAGGTGGAGCACAGTAGTTTTTTAGGGCAGCGAAACTACTATTCTGAACGGATATATGCCACTTTACATTTGTCAAAATCCATAGGACACAAAGAGTAAGCCCTAATGTAAATTATAAGCTTTAGTTAATAGTAATTTTATCAATATTGACTTATCAAAATGTAATAAACATACCACACCAATCCAAAATATTTTATACTTGGAGAAACTGGGGGTGGGGGCAAAAGGACATATGGTAACTCTCTGTATTATTTACTCATTTTTTAATAAACCTAAATTGGCTTTTAAAAAAAAGTCTATTAATTACAAAAATAAAACCTCTCACAACCAAAAAAACAAAATCACCGTTATGAGAGGGAGAGACAGACAGGCAGCAAGAGGGAGGAGAGGGAAGAAGGACATGAACCAGAGAACTGCAAAAGAAAAAAAATAAAAATAAAACAAAACTATAAATTGCCATC
The DNA here is from genome assembly GCF_003265705.2 of Callorhinus ursinus. NCBI lineage: Eukaryota > Metazoa > Chordata > Mammalia > Carnivora > Otariidae > Callorhinus > Callorhinus ursinus. The sequence continues at coordinate 62,904,449 of NW_027397071.1, read as the reverse complement.
AATCTTACTGAAAATGTCTAACCCAACAAGAAAGCTAAATCATTAACAAATGGATACTCCTTAGTTTTGAAAGCAATCATAGAGGCTGGCATATTTATAAATTGCTGGATAGAATATTAAATGACAGAACTTGGAGGGCAATTTATTAATATGACTTAGAGATGCCTGGGTGGCTGAGTTGGTTAAGCGTTCAACTTTTGATTTTGATTTTGGATCAGGTCGTGATCTCAGGGTTGTGAGATGGAGCCCCATCTTTGGGATCTGCACTGAGCATGAAGCCTATTAAGATTGTCTCTTTCCCTTTCCCTCTGCACCTCTCCCTCTGCCCTGCCCCATTTCTGTGCTGTCTCTCTCTCAAGAAAAAAAATAAAATAATATGGCTTAAAATTGTTTCAAGTGGGTATATAACTTCAAATCCATATATGAGAATTTGGCCTAATGAAATACCATAGTGAACAAAAAACCATTTATTACAGCATTGTTTATTGTAAAACTTAACTGTCCAAGATTAACAGATTGATACAATAAATTATGATGCATCCAAGCAATAATCTCCTGAGATTCCTTTAAAAGAATCTTATACAAAAGTAGCTAATGTGTGGAAAATATTCAGACTGTATTGCCAAGTGTAAGATAAAGCAAGTTTGCAAAATGGTTTCATATCTAATTTTTAAGAAGAAAATATATGTACACAACTTTGCTTTTTTGTTTCTCTCTATACATAGAGAAACAAAAAAGTAAAATCATGACAACATAGCAACAATGATTATTCATTTTTAATTGGCTTATAGGAAATTTTTATTTTCTTCATTTTGGTTACCTGTATCTTCTATTATTTCTACAAGTAATATGCATTGCATTTTTAATAAGAAAAATATAGTGTAGTGGTTAAGATAAAAACGTTCTAGACTCATCTTGGCTATACCTTGAAATACTTACTTCAGATCTTGGCTATATACTTGAGATACCTACTCAACCTCAGTTTGCACCTCCATAAAATGAAAATATAGGTTTTTCTAAAGATTATATTTATTTACATGAAAGAGAGAGCATGAGTGGGGGTGGGCAGAGGGAGAGTGAGAAGCAGACTCCCCACTGAATGGGGAGCCAGATGTGGGCTGGATCCCAGGATCCTGGGATCATGACCTGAGCTGAAGGCAGACACTTAACCAACTGAGCCACCCAGGTGCCCCCAAAATATTAGTTATTCTGAGGAATAAATGTAATAATGAACTGTTAAGTATTTAACATTGTGCTTGTCCCATAATAAATGATCAATAAATATTCATAACATAACATCATCATTATAAAGAGAACTGAGAATTAAGCAACAAGACCAAAGCCCATTTACCTCTAATGAGAAATTATATCCATAACTGAGAGGAGATGGGAAATAGACTCAGACATCCCCACAGTTACACAGTAAAACAACTGCTAGCTTGTCTGGGCTTCTGATTCTATGGACATAAATGTCTCAATGCAAATTCAGAAAACAATCTCCAAACAAATCCAAGGAGACATAAAAGAGCAGGCAGGAGTCTGTGTATTGCTTCAGTTACACAGTGATAATTAAGAGAAGACATTTGAAACACCCACCTCAAAAATCTAACATCCTTAATATAGGGTAATGTAACACTTAACTTTGTAAAGATGTCAGCCTCACCTAATATTATAATTACTATATATGTATTCTTCTGATGAGGATTTTCATGTAGACATTAGTCTTAGTGATATCTTTGTAGATCTGACTCCAGAGGCAAGGGAGACAAAAGTAAAAATAAACAAATGGGACAATAACAAACTAAAAATCTTCTGCATAGTGAAGAAACCATCCTTAAAATGAAAAGGCAACCCACTGAATGGGATATTTGCAAATCATATGTCTGTTAAGGGGTTAAGATCTAAAATATAGAACAAACTCATATAACTCAATAATAAAATAAAAATTAAATAATGGTCAGAGAATCTGAATACACATTTTTCCAAAGAAGACATACAAATGGCCAACAAAAAAATGAAAAGATGCTCAACATCACTAATTATTAGGAAAATGCAAATCAAAACCACCATGAGATATCTTTCATATCTGTTTGAATGGCTATTATCAAAAAGACAAGAAATAACAAGTGTTGATGAGGAGGTGGAAAAAAGGAAACCCTCCTGTACTACTTGTGGGGATGTAAATTGGTTTCACCACTGTGGAAAACAGTATGGAAATTCCTCAGTATTAAGAATAGATCTTCCATATGAATCAGCTGTTCCACTTCTGGTTTTATACCCAAAGAATATGAAAACACTAATTCAAAAGATATTTGCACCTCTGTGTTCATTGAAGAATTATTTACAATGGTCAAGATATGTAAACAACCTAAGTGCTCATCAATGGATGAATGGATAAAAAGAATGAAATATGCATGTGTGTATGTACACACACACACACACACACACACACACACAATGGAATACTACTCGGCTATAAAGAAGAATAAAATCTTGCCATTTGTTACAACATGGATGGACCTTGAAAGTATTATGCTCAGGGAAATAAGTCGGATGGAGAAAGACAAATTCCATATCATTTCACTCATACGTGGAATCTAAATAAACAAGACAAATGAACAACAACAACAAAAATACCAAAACAAACTCATAGATACAGAGACTGGATTGATGATTAACAGAGGGGAAGGAGGTTGGGGAGGTGAAATGGGTGAAGGGGGACAAATATATGGTAATGGATAGTGACTAGACTTTGGTGGTGATCACTTTGTAGTATACACAGATGTTGAATTTTAATGTTGTAACCCTAAAACTTATGTTATATACCAATTTTATCTCAATAAAAAAGTTTAAATCACCTCACCCAAAAGCCAACTACTTAATTGACTGAACTATAATAATCTATTTTCTCACATCTCCAGAAGTGCAATTGGTCAATATAATTGGGCAAATATAAGAAAACAGAAAATAGAACTGACTGATCAGCTTTGTGGAGTGACCAAAAAAAAAAAAAAAAGTTTTTTTTTGAAGTTATGGAGACCTAGGATGAAATTCCAACTTTTCACATAAAGTTATTTATTTAGAGCTTACTATGAGTAAGACCTTCTTTTCTATACCTTCATATAGGTTTGTAATCTAGAGCAAGTTATTTCATCTCCTTGAGCCTCAGTTTCCTTAACCATAAAAAAAGAATAAACCTATTCATCCTAATATTAATATTTGGACAAAAACATAAATGTATTAATTCAGTGTACAAAACATAGGATATTTAAATGCAGATGATAATGATGAAAGCAAACACACGGGGCTTACTATGTGTCAAACACTATTCTAAACACTTTATACACATAAACAAATTTAATCCTCTTAACAATCTGAAGAGTAGAACACTGAGGCACAGAGAATGCAGATAATTTTTATAAGTTAAGGGCTTGTAAGTAGTGGGCCAGATTGAAAAACAGACAGTCCGGCTCCATGGTTGGTATTCTTAATCACTAGATGATAGAGCCACTCTGTTATAATTGGTCGGATCCTTTACATGAGCTGTGTTCCTGAGCCATTTGGAAATACATTGTCTTAAAAGTGCCTTGTTTGCATAAAATTAATTTTTCCTTGTGTATGTGATTCTGTCTTCTTTTTCCATTTTTCCCAGTATTCATTAACTAAACCAAGATTTAGAAAGACAAAAAAAGGGAGAGTTGAGTTCTAATTGTCTTCAAAGACTATACCAACATCATATCTACTAGACTTGACTTAGTGGGAAATGCAAGGTTACATTTTCTCCAATTATTAAAAAAATAGTAATAATAGCCTTCACTTAAGATATATGTATGGGCTATGCTGTGTACTTTATATGCACATTCTCATTTAATTCTCATGACAATCCATTAATACCACTATTTCTAGCCCATGTTACAGATGGAAAAACCGAGGCTTACATAGGTTAACTAATTTGCCTAAACAGCATAGCTAGTAAATGGTAGAACGAGGGTATAAACTCAGCTCCATTTGACTCAGATGTACTTAAACATTATCCTGTTTAACTGTCTCACCAAGAGATGTGGTACTTGAAATGGAACCAAAAATAAAGGGCTAGGACTGGGAAGCTGATTAAGGAAGACAGTGACCATAGAGATCTAGAATAACAAAGATTTATCATGTTCAGATCTATATAGAAGTGGATGGACAACATTTAAAAATGGCATAAAATTAGAAGTCACAAATGGTTTGTCCATGCCTGATTTTACATCAATTTCATTTTTTCAGTATAAAAAAAGAAAGCCAAACAAAACAGTAAAACACAAAGTAGAAAAAAAATGAAACATTCTCCAAATGGAAAATACTTAACACTTCAATATAGCATGCATATACATATACTTTTACACCAAAGACAAAAGTCTTTGTCACCTAATAAAAAATACAAAATATTTTCCAATGCTATTTTGTACTCTTCCAAAATATTATCCTGGAAATAAGTGGTCTAATAGTAGTGACCTAAAGAAAGTAAGAAATCTTCAAGGAAGACTGTCCAAGTTTTCCACCAATGGATAGCTGAATTAAAAAAAAAAGAAAAGAAAGAAAGAAATGAATGAGTATGAACATCATCCATCTCCATTCAACCACTGAGTTGCTTAGTTAATTAAAACACATTTTTGACTCCAAACATGGTAAGTACCTATTATTCCATAGGTCTACGTACTACTTCCTGAATATATATCTAAGGATTTATTTCCATCTTGCTGTTACTACAACTAGTTCTTTTCACCATTTCTCTTGTGAACTATTGCACCTGCCTCTTATCCCAAAATTTCTATTTCATCCTCTACTTATATCAGAGTGATACTCCTAAGATGAACATTTCTTTCTATCATTCCCTACTGTCAGCACCTAATTACAGTGCCTGGTACAGCAATGACTGAAATGTGGACTGACTAAACGAACAAATAAAAAGGAATAACAGGAACACAAGTGCGCAGATGAGAAAAAGCAGTTTCTTTATTTCTAATATGGGGATAACAAGACTGCCTACATTATACAGTGGTTGCAAGCACTAAATGAGACAGAAAAAGATTTCTGCATGAGTTCAAGTTGAAGTAACAGGAACCAGATTTACACTCCTGCCTGAAAAAGCTAAAGAATAGGACAAAATACATGAAATAATGGTTTTCAAAACAGTAGAGGCAAAAAAATAAAAATAAAAAAGACAGTAGAAGTCAGGTAATGAAGGACAGTGAACTGCTTATAAATATGTAGATGGTACAGCCATTTTAGAAAGTATTTTGGGAGTTGCTTAAACAATTAAGTATTTACCTACCATCCATTCATTCCTCTCAAAGGTGTCCACCTCAGAGAAATGAAAGCATATATACACACGAATATTTGCACCTGAATGTTTTTAAAGACTTATTTGTAATAACTAAAATGGGGGGGTTCTCAAATGCCTATTAGCAGGTAAAATAAAAACAAATTGTGGTATGGCTATATAATGGAAGATGTATAAAATATATAAAAGGGAATGAAATATTGATACATGCAACACCAATGAATCATCACATAGTTATGCTGAGTGAAAGAAGCCAGATAAAGACAAGTACAGAGTATATGCTTCTCTTATATATAAAACTCTAGAATCAGAAATTAATTTCTAGTGAGTTAAAGAAGACTAGTAGTTGCCTGGGGAGGATATGGTTTGATAAATGTGCACACATGTCAAAACATCAAATTGTACATTTTAAATATTCATGGTTTATATTATGTTGATTATTCCTCAGTATAATTGTTTTTATTTATTTATTTTTAATTTTATTATGTTATGTTAGTCACCATACAATACATCATTAGTTTTTGATGTGGTGATCCACAATCCATTGTTTTCATATAACACCCAGTGCTCTGTGCAGTACGTGCCCTCCTTAATACCCATCACTGGGCTAACCAATACCACCTCCCCTCTAAAACCCTGTTTGTTTCTCAGAGTCCATAGTCTCTCATGTCATCTCTCCCTCCAATTCGTCCCCCCTCATTTTTCCCTTCCTTCTCCTAATATCCTCTATACTATTCCTTATATTCCATAAATAAGTGAAACCATATGATAATTGACTTTCTCTGCTTGACTTATTTCACTTTGTATGGAATCAGAAAAGACCCTGAATCGCCAAAGAAATGTTGAAAAAGAAAAACAAAGCTGGGGGCATCACGTTACCCAATTTCAAGCTATATTACAAAGCTGTGATCACCAAGACAGCATGGTACTGGCACAAAAACAGACATATAGACCAATGGAACAGAAGAGAGAACCCAGATATGGACCCTCAACTCTATGGTCAAATAACCTTTGACAAAGCAGGAAGAAACATGCAATGGAAAAAAGACAGTCTCTTCAATAAATGGTGCTGGGAAAATTGGACAGCCACATGTAGAAGAATGAAACTTGACCATTATCTAACACCATTCACAAAGATAAACTCAAAGTGGATGAAAGACCTCAATGTGAGATAGGAATCCATCAAAATCCTAGAGAACATTTGCAGTAACCTCTTTGACATCACCCACAGCAAGTTGTTTCAAGATACATCTCCAAAAGCTAGTGAAACAAAAGCAAGAATGAACTTTTGGGACTTGATCAAAATAAAAAGCTTCTGCACAGCAAAGGAAACAGTCAACAAAACAAAGAG
>NW_027397071.1:62843150-62897765 GCF_003265705.2 Callorhinus ursinus | reverse complement strand
AGCCATCAGAAAGGATGAATACCCAACTTTTACATCAACATGGATGGGACTGGAGGAGATGATGCTAAGTGAAATAAGTCAAGCAGAGAAAGTCAATTATCATATGGTTTCACTTCTTTGTGGAACATAAGGAATAGCATGGAGGACATTAGAAGAAGGAAGGGAAAATGAAGGGGGGGAGAAATCGGAGGGAGAGATGAACCATGAGAGCCTATGGACTCTGAGAAACAAACTGAGGGTATTAAGGAGGGCATGTACTGCATGTAGCACTGGGTCAAATGAAAACAATGAAGCATGGATCACTACATCAAAAACAAAACAAAACAAAAAGACTGATGAATCACAGACCTGTACCCTGAAACAAATAATACATTATATGTTAATGTAAAAAAATAAAAAAATAATTATAATTGAAAAAAATGCTGTATGTTAACTATATTTGAATTAAAATAAAAAAATAAACACAGAAATGAATTATACTGAATTATAGTAATTATTAAATTAATTGCAACTTGTTGTATATCTCTCTTTATTCAGTTAACTGTTTTGTAAATGCTTAAAATCTTGAGGGGGTGGAAAAAACCTGGGTGGTTCAGTACTCATTATAGATAATACACCATGCCCTTGACAATTGATCTCCATCTCATTTCATAGTCTTAATTCTTTTATCCTACCACTTCCTGACATATATCTCATGTTCCAGTTTACCTATGGTCGGCCAGATAGGAAATTTTTAAGTTTTCATGTCTTTGCTCCTGCTGTTTCCTTCAATTAGAATGGCCTATAAGGCCTGGGGACCTCCTACTTCTTCCCCTACATCCAATTAAAATGACATCCGTCAATGAAACCTTCCCTGATTCCTCAAACAGAATTAATTAGTTCCTCTTTTGTGTCCCATCTGCATTTAGTTCATAATTAATTCTCATATTTGTCACTTATTTTTCTTTGTCTGTCTTCGTCTATAAATGTAAAGTCAGTTGAAACTACAATTAATTATACTTATATCCCCAATAATTACACAGTGGTAAACAAAGATTAGGCACCCAGTAAATGCTAACTGAATGAATGAATGACTTTATTTTGTAATTCAGTGCTTTTTATCCTGAACTTTTGTGTATTCCAAACACTACAAGGTATTGCTAATTTAAGGGAGAAATCTACAGGAAAGCAAATTAACCCTAATAGACGCAAGAAGTAATTTCTCTTTAATAGCATTAATCATCAGAGAATACCTTCTTAACCTATCACAACAGAAGGAAAAAGAGAAAATAACTGCAGAGCTGCTTTAACAACAGAAAACTCATCTCAACTCTTGACTATGACCCCATACCCACTGCACTGCGTTCAGTCCAGTGACCAGTACTCTAATGGCATCCTGAGTCACTCTCCTACAAAGATTGATACTCTCTCCAGCAGTCTGACCCAAAACTGGTATTCTGACAAATCTGAGCCACTTTTGTTTACCTTATTAGAGGGAGAGAGAGAAAAAGATTATACCAACCATACCTGTCCTCTTGGCACCAAGCTTGCCTAGAGGACATCCCTAATGTCCATACCTAGAGGGCATTAGAAAATTGTGAATTCATTTCTTTAAAGAAAGTCCTAGAAAAGCAGGACTGAAGGCGTGATCTTAGGCAGTACAGAACAAAGAGAAAATCATATCATCTGACCCTACCCCTCCATCCATACATCCACCAAGATATTTGTTAGCTCTGATTAGCTACTCCTTTACTCAGAAACCTTCACTAACCACTATCATTTGTTCATTTCTAAATAGTTCTAACATTAGTCTCCATCTCTCTATATACCCAGTGCCTATCACAGTGAGTGGCATATAGTGGGAATCTTAATATTTGTTGAATGAAAGTCATGCAGGCCTTATTGTTAAGAGTATAAGGAGAAGAAACGAAATATTGTCAAATTGAATCCCATGTACAAACAATCTCAAGGAATTTATCCATAACTTTTCTGTTGATATATCAACACTTTTTCGTCTTCACTTTTTTTTAAGATAACTTACATACAATAAAGTACAAAACAACTTAATTGTATAGCTCATTAAATTTTTACATATGTCTGTTTCCTAATAAAAATACAAGAATCTTATTATCATTTAATCCCATTTATCCCCTTCCCCCTTTTGTACTACAATGGTCATATATATTACTTCCACCTATAATACCCAGGAGAACTTATTATCACTATCATTTTAAATAATTAATATCCTTTTGTCATATAATTAGCCTTTTCTTTGCACTTCTTCCCACATTTCTGAGAATTTCAGAGAATTTATGAAAGACTTATTCACTAATTCAAGAAACTCAGTAAATTTCAAGCAGGATAAATACAAAGAAAACCAACTTAGGAACTTCATAGTCAAACTGGAGAACCATCTTGGATCATTTTTCTTCAGCCTGAAGAATTTCCATTGGTCTGTTCTGTGGTGCAGCTCTGGAAACAGTGAATTTTCTCAGATTTTATCTGGTTCCAGTTTTGAAGGATAGTCCCACTAATAGGATTCAAGTTGTTTTACTTTTTTCCCCCTTTTAGGACTTTAAAGATGTCAATCTATCATCTTTTGACTTTAATCATCTCTATTGAAAGGTCATATCTATTGCACTTCTGAAGATTATTGGTTTTTTACCTATAGCTGTGTTTAAAATTTTTCTCTGCCTTGGTTCTCAATTCTCCAAGGGTAAATATAAATTGGCAGTCTAAAGTTTAGATGAGAGATATCTTTGGGAATCATTAGTATAAACGTGAAAAATGGAACTTATGAGGGGTGAATGTTAGGGACAGTATGAAGAGAAGGAAAGAAAAGGGAAGCAAGGAGATGGAAAGGAAAGAGAACTGTATTTAGTAGGCAATAAATAAGAGATGGGACCCATAATTGACATAATGATCAGAGAAGGAGGAAGAGATTAAGGAGAGTGTGCATAAAAGTGAAGGAAATAGAGTCACAAAGAAATAAGGAGTCAACAGTGTCAAGCAAGATAGGGTTCAGTTACACAAGTCTGGGGTGCATTCTTTACATCTCAAAAAATAGAAATCACTGGAAAAAATGACCTGCTATATAACTTTAATGTATCAGCTTCCTCTGTTTTTGTAACAAATTACCACAGACTTACTGGCTTAAAACAATGCAAACTTGTTATCTTACAGTTTTAGAGGTAAGAAGCTCTAAATTCAAAGTGTGGGCAGTGTGACATTCCTTCTGGAGGCTGTAGGGAGAATCTGTTTCTTTGTCTTTCCAGCTTCTAGAGGTCACCTGCATTCTTTGGCTTGTGGCTTCTTCCTCCATCTTTAAGGTCAGGAGCATGACATCTTCAAGTCTCTGACTTCTCTGCTTCCATCATCATGTATCCTCTGATTCTAACCTTTCAGACTTCCTCTTTTGAGGGCCTTTAGGATTATGTTGGGCCCACTTAAATGATCCAGTATAACCTTCTCATCTCAAAATCCTTAATTACATATGCAAAGTCCCTTTTGCTATGTAAGGTAACATAGTCACAGGTTCTAAGGAAGTAGGACATGAACATCTTTGGAGGGTCCTTATTCTATCTACCATAATCATGTCACATTACCATTTATCTATGTCTCAATTCCCTTATTTGTAAGATGGGTATAATTATATTGATCACTGATCATTGGCTACTGAAATAATTTCATTAAGGTTAAGTTGAACCCTGATTCAGGGTAGACAGGCATTAATAAACTATAGTTAAAAGTGAATTTTAATTTCTCTGTCATTGGTGGGAGAGGCTGGATGGAGGGGGAGTATAAATTAGGAAGTATGTTAAGGTGATCTCCTGGTAGAGGAAGTAGTGAGTATGTTCAGGACAGGGTTCCCCAGCAGCTGAGAAAAAGGGGACATTTCTGTTTTAAAAAATGAGCTATATATTGCCTAGCAATATTTCAAATGTCTCTCAGCACACTGTCCGGCAAGAAAGGAAATTGGCAAAAACAAACAAACAAACAAACAAACAACAACAAAACCTAAGGGAAGGGAGACCAGAGAGAGAAATAAACCCATGTCTAATCACCTGGGAACCTGCAGTTCCCTGATCCCCAGAGGCCATGCCTTCCAAGATGAACCTAAGAATAGCTGGACAGAAAATGATTAAAAATAAGCAAGGCAATATTCTCTTCCTATTCATGATGTTGGTTTCCATTTCAAGTTTCAATTTCACTGGAGCAGCTATAGTCCTCTGTTGCAGAACACCTAAATTGGCTGAAATAAGTATTAGTGGAAGAAAGGGAGCTATGGACTGGGAGTGAAGAGACATGAACTCTGGTTTCAACTCTTCCACTGAATTAGTGAATAATTTTAGGAAAGTTTTTCTTCTTTCTGGGCCTCAGTTTTTCCCATGTATAAATCAAGAACTAGACCAAGCTAACCCGCCATAAACTATTTCATTAGTGGATCTTGATTTTTTACTCTTGTTCTCTCTGTCCCTCAGAGATCTCCTTTTCATGACTTTGATATTACTTCCTTGCTAATAACTCCCAAATCATGCTATCTTCTCAATAGCAATCAGAATTATAGCTTCAACGATCCATTAGCCATTTCTACTTAATTATTTTACCTCACCTCACACTCAACATGACAAAAAATTTCATTATTCTTTTTTTAAATTTTCTTTTAATTCCAGTATAGGTAACATACAGTATTATATTATTTCAGGTGTACAATATAGTGATTCAACAATTCTATGCATTATTCTGCTCATCATGATAAGTGTACTCTTAATCCCCTTCATGTATTTCACCCATCCTCCCACTCACCTCCCCTGTGGTAACCATCAGCTTCTTCTCTAAATTAAAAGTCTGTTTTTTGGTTTGTCTTTTTTTTGTTGTTGTTCGTTTATTTTGGTTCTTAAATTCCACATAGAAGTGAAATCATATGGTATTTGTCTTTCTCTGACTGACTTATTTCACTTAGTGTTATACTCTCCAGCTACATACATGTTATTGCAAATGGCAAGATTTCATTCTTTTTTATGGTTGAGTAAAAACTTCATTATTGTAATATTCAAGTCCCTTATTAAATCAATGTGCTATCTGATTTTACTTCCAACTAGTCCTCAATACCTTATACTTCATGGCAAGTGGATGGCCATTCACCTAGCCCCATCCACTCCTATTATCCACCTCAATATTCTAAGAATCTTTACTTTGTGTATGTTATCTCTTCCTGTGTGCAGTGCCCTCTCCTCTCGGAACATCTTAGGGATCTCAATTTCCCATAATAAGTAGAATAAAAATTAAGATAAATAGTCATTTAGCAAATTACCTTTACTATTAAGAGAGGAACTACAGTTCAAAGCAAAGACCATCAGAATAGAAGTGAGGAAGAGGTTGGATCCTAAATCTGACTTAGGAATTGACTTACTGTGCAACCCCCAGATCAGCTATATAACTTCTCTCAACTCTAGCACCCCTATCTAAAAAAGGCACACATGAACTTTCCTCATGCTATTTCCTTTGTCCATAAAAATTCATTTTATCTTTCAAGCACAGCCCCAATGATGCCAGCTATATTAAATCTTCCTGACTTTCCCATCTACTCTAGATGTACTTGATACTTGAAATGTGATCATTTTCTTCCTTCACACCCTGCATCTCTGTAATATCACTGGGTCTGTCTTATATTACATTTACTGGAGAACATGTGTATCTATCTCTCCCACAGGTCAGAGACCATGTATCTGTAGTGCCTTGCTTGGTGCTTGACACAGGAGGCAATCATGGAATGCTTGCTGCATAAATGTGTGATCCAGTGGAGAAACAGGGGATGACAGAAAAGGTGAGGAATTTAGATATCTATGTTTTATACTCATTGTGACATTTCCAATTTGGAACCAAAAATGTAGCTACATAACTTCCTTTAAGATTCTTGAGAGAAAAAAAAAACCCATGATATAAAAGCATTTAAATGAAGTTTGGAGTTTCATTTGTCTTTTAGACTCCAAGTCTAATAAAGCTATTTAGCATTTCTATAGTATTTAACATTTCCAAAGTACTATTCAATATTAATTAGTTAATCCTAATGCTCTGTAAGGCAGGTCAATATTATGATCTTCTCTGAAAAGTTAAGAAAATGAAAATTCAAAGGTATTTTGGCTTCCCCTTTCAGGATGTAAGGCACTGCTGAATGTTATTACAAATATAAAGTAGTATTTTGGAATAGAAATTAGCAAAATATAGAAATGAAGCAAAGGAAGTTGAATCAAGTTCTTTCTTTCAATATGGACCCAAACATAAAAGACAAAAAGGGATTTGGGTAAAAGAGTCCTCAGCTAGTCCCTTTAGGCTGAAACAGACTGGCTTCTCATCCCAGAAAGAGGATGAGGCAGTAGCAGGGAAACTGAACATGAAATTCAAACTCACTATATAACAGATCTGTGGAAACAAAACAGATTTCAGAGCCCATTGATATGTTGGTGGGTTGAGTTATATGACAGATACCTTGGTATGATCAGGATTGACTCAGGGACTGAGGATCAGTAGAGGTGTTAAGCTTGTAGCTCCAAGTTTCAGTAACCGAAGCTGAGAGGCTCTACATGGCAGTTGTCAAGTTTTGCCCCAAGGGTTGCACCCTAAAGCTATAGCTTCACTTGGCAAAAAGAGAGCAGACCTGGAAAGTTCCATTTGCCCATCTTTCTATCTTTGCGCCTTTCCTCTTGGCAGCCTTCTAATAACATTCTTGCAAACAGAATGATGAATGACATTTAAAATGATAGGGAATTTTTTTCTCTTCAAGCTTTTTGATATACAGGAAGCAAGAAGGCAATTCACTCCATAGAGGATAATAAGTCCAAGGGGGAAACATAAACACTAGAGATTAGTGACTAAGTCAAAGTAGCTCTTTTTGATTAGAGAGAGTAAGTCTTTGACACCTCAATATAACTAAATTCATCCATTATTTCATTTAGTCATTCATTTCTTCAGCAAATTGTTGAGTTATTCCTTATAGAAAAATGAAATAAATAGGACACCATTCCCATACTCAAGGAATTCAGAATCTAGTTCAAGGTTCCTCAAAGTATGGTGTGAAGGGCATCAAAAAGTACCTGGTATTACACCAAAACTACTTGGAATGCTTTTCTGAAATGCAGATTCCCAGCTCCTAATACACACTTACTAAATATAGCTAAATATTTCTGGTAGGCCCCAGAAATCCTTTTTTTTTTTTTTAACCAGACATCTTTAGATGTACTTTAGTGCACACTGGAGAACCACTGGAAGTGGAAAAGGCAGGAAATTACTCAGACTAAGAATGTGGTATAATGAAAGAGCCCAAGCTTTAGGGTCAATCAAATCTGTTTCCAAACTGACCACTTCCTAGCTACATATCCTCCCTGAGCCCTAGCTTCTTCATCTGTAAACAGGAAAATATAACATCTGCTCTTAGGGTTGTGGTATAAATTAAATGAGAGATATGTTTAGTATATAATAGGCAATAACAAGAGAGGGAGATAGGAGAGAGGAAAGTTAATTGGTTAGTTGGTTATTTCTCTCTCTCCTTTCTTAGCCACATTAAAATGTTTTGTTGCAAATGTCCACTTATACAATATGAAGGCAAGTCTTAGAGGTGACAATTTTTCAGTATGATATGGTGACATTCTGATTGACAACACTGATTGATGAAGTAGACAAATTCCTTAAAATATGTAACTTACCAAAATGAACTAAAAGAGAAATAGGAAGCCTGAATAATAATATATTAACTAATAATAGTTATTAGTAACTATTAATAATATTTAAGAAAATGGAGAGGGAATTAAAAGCCTTCCATCAAATAGAACAACAGTACACATTATTTTATAGATGAGTTCTAACCAGTTTTTAAGAAACAAACTCCTCAAACCAGAAAAAGGTAGACTATCATCTGACTTATGATTCCATAAAGCCTGTAATATTCTGACGCCAACCAAGAAAGTAAGTAGGAAAGAGGAAAGTTACCAATCCATTTCACTAATGCATACCAGTGTAAGAATTTTAAACAAAATACTGGTATAGTGTATTCTCACTATGGAATAATACATAATAATGAAAATAAATGAACTATAGTAAAACTCAGTGACATGAATAAATCCATCAATTGTAAAAAGCAAGTCTCAGAAGACCACCTACTATGTTATGCCTTTTTTTTGAAGTGCTAATTAAAAATGAAAATCAAACAATATATTGTTTAACCAAATTTATGTATTTGATGAAACAATTTTTATAACATAAAATTCAGGATAGTGATTATCCTGGAGATAAAAGCACAGGAATGAGAAGCAAAATAAAGATTTAAGTTATTGTTAATGTTCTTTTCTTTGCATTGGACAGTAGGTTCTTGAGTATTAATTATATTTTTAAAATAACAAAGAAAGAATAAAATAAAAGGGCCATACATAAATAATGACATCATATACGAAACAAGATTATGATTAGTCTATTTCATCACATGGAAAGTCCCTATTAAAAAGTCAAAATTAAAGACTGGGGTTTTCAAGGCCAGGAACACTACAGACAAGATTAGAGTTGGGAATGAGGCCAAATCTCATACTTCAGTTTGGCTATGGTCAATTCAACCCAGCTGGAAAATACCACTGTTTAAATTTGCTGGAGCTCATTTAAGAAAACCTATCATAAAATCTGGCCGAGAGAATAGTAGTTAAGCCTGGATTCCCTCAGGCCTCTCAGACTGAGTGCAAGCAGATGCAGTGCCCACCAATGGGCCAGGTAAGAAGTCTAGGTTTAATTCTGTCAATCCACTATCATCTCCTGGTTCTGCATCCCTGCATAATAGTTACAATAATAACCACCCCTGAAATTTTCTACAAGCTGTTAGAGTTTTCAAAGTACTGTGCACACATCGTTTCCCTTCCATACTCATAAGTTTGTGTAGTGGGCAGGGAAGCAGACATGGCAAGTACTGCACTCAAGCATATAGAGAAGAAAAGTGAGGCACAAAGAAGTGAAGAGGAATAAAGGTAAAACCAGAATTCAATCCAGTTTTGTCTGATTCCAAGTCTAATCCTATTTCTACCTTATCAAGCTACCTCTCACTTATCTTCTTTTTTCTCAAATTAAAAACTTGGAAGGTTCTTTGACTATTTATGCCCTTGAAAATATTCATACCCTTTGACTCATTAACCCAACTTCTGGATAACATACTCAAAGATTTAACCAAAAAGGAGACTAAAAAATATTACTATCATCATTATTATTACTAATTATTGAGATTTCGAGGCAAAATGGTGGAGGACTAGGGGACCAGGTTTCAACTGGCCCCCTGAATTTAGCTGGATATCCATCAAACCATTTTGAACACCCATGAAATCAGCCTGAGATGTAAGAAAATATATCTGGATCTCTACAAGCAGAAAAGTGACTGCTTTTTGCAAGGTAGGATATGTGGAGTCGTGAATCTGTGGGGAAAAATTGGAAGATAAACAGAAGGGGGAGGGAGACTCCATAAGCTGGCTCCTGGAAAGTGATGTAACACTGAAGCACAAAATCGGAACCCTTAGAAATCTGCTCTAGTAAGAAACATCCTTCTCTTAAAGGGGCTCTGGAAGTGAAAAGGCAGAATTCTAGGTAGGGCATTCTGGTCTCAGGTTATGAGGGACCACAGAGCAAGAGAGGATTCCTGAAATCGTAGAATGCCCGAGCACTGGAGCCAGGAAGCAGGTTATAGTCAGTGAGCTCAGGAAGGGACTTGGATGGCCATAAACTGCCAGCTGGGCCAGTCGATAACTGCTCTTTCCTTGAACAGCCTCAAAAAATCTGGAACCTGTACCCTGTGACTGGACAAAAATTCGCAGAGCAGTAGGGGCCAGGAAAGGGCATTAGAGCAAAACACAGACCTGATTGCAGAGTGTCGAGTGCACAGGTGCGAGCCCACAGCTACTGGCGGTTTGAGAATCACAAAGGGCAGAGGCACTCCTGGGCCCCTGAGACTAACTCAGAACTCCTATAATTCCAGACTTGCTGTGGGTACACAACACGGGAGGCTGTGGTTTTTGGCAGTGCATGCATAAGTGGAGACTATCCTGGAGGGTTTATTAAAGAGGGCAGACTGAGATTTTTCTGCTCTGGGCCAGAGCGTTGGCTGCAGCCATTTTTGCTCTGATCCTCTGAAGAGGCTCGGAAAACCCCCAGGGAAAAAAAGACACACAGAAGACCCGTTTCCATTGAGCCTATCCCCCTGACAGGGGGTGGGGCAACTCCGCTCAGGCAGAGTTAGCTGAGAAATAGCACAGCAGGCCCCTCTCCCAGAAGACAGTGTGGAAGAACAGGTGGGTGACAATCCTATGGATTCTATAAGACTAAAATCCCAATGCCACGGGAAAATTATATTGAGCTCCAGGTGTGGCCTCACAACTTGTTTATTTTTCAGATACAATTCTCCTTTTGTTATCTTTATTTTCCTTTTCTCATGCTTTTACTCCTTTGTATTTTTCTTTTTACCATCTCTCCTCATTTTAACTAGATGTCTATTATATCAACTTATTTTTCACAGTCGCTTTTTAACTTGTATTTTTACACACCTATATTTTTTATAGTATATGCTTTATTTTAGCATTTTTTCATAATATTCAGGTTTACCTTTTTATATATACAAGTTTTACTTTCCTTCTAATTTTGGGATGTAGTGTCCTCTAACACACAGACCAAAATACACCCAGGAAAAACTGAAACACCCTGTTTTGTCCACACTGAGAGATTATAGAGCCCCTCCCACTCTCCCCCTTTTTAAAAAATTTTTAGATTTTTTAATTTTATTCTTGTGTTTCATTTTGGCTTTGTTTTTTCAATGGTGGTGTCTAACCACTCCAGATTTTGCTAGGGTGCATCTAGCTTGGGTCATGGTTGATATTTTGAACTCTGTTCATTCGCTCAACCATCCCTCAACAGAATGACAAGGAGGAGGAACTCTCAACAAAGAAAATAACCAGAGACAATGTCCTCTGCCACAGAACTAATGGATATGGATATGAGCAAGATGTCAGAGAGAGAATTCAGTATAGCAATCATAAGGTCAATAGCTAGGCTTGAAAAAAACATTAGCAACAATATAGAATCTCTAAGGGCAGAAATGAGACCTAATCAGGCCAAATTTAAAAATGCGATGAATGAGATGCAGACTAAACTGGATATTCTAAAAGCCAGAGTAAATGGGGCAGAAGAGTGAATAAGTGATCTAGAAGATAAGTTAATAGAAAAGAAGGAAGCTGAGAAAAATAGGGATAGGCAGCTAGTAGCCCATGAAAATGGACTTGGAGAGATCAATGATGCCATGAAACGTTCCAATGTCAGAATTATTGGGATCCCTGAGGGGGGTGGGAAGACAGAGAGGACTAGAAGGTATATTTGAGCAAATCATAGCTGGAAACTTCCCTAATCTGGGGAAAGAAACAAGCATTCATGTCCAAGAGACAGAGAGGACCCCACCCAAAATCCATAAAAATAGATCAACACGCCAACATATAATAGTGAAGCTTGAAAATCGTAGAGCCAAGGAAGCAATCTTGAGAGCATCAAAAGGGAAGAGATTTTTTATATACGGAGGGAGGAACATCAGAATAACATCAGCACTGTTGACATAAACCTGGCAAGAGAGATAAACAAACTGTATCACAAAGGGAGAATTCGAGAGGTAAGTGATAACATAAAGCAAAATAGCATTAGAATATTGGGATCCCAGAAGAAGAAGAAAGAGAGAGAGGGGCAGAAGGTATATTGGAGGAAATTACAGCAGAGAACTTCCCTAATTTGGGGAAGGAAACAGGTATCAAAATCCAAGAGGCACAGAGAATCCCCTCAAAATCAAAAAAAATAGGTCAATATCCTGACATCTAATAGTAAAACTCACAAGTCTCAGAGACAAAGAGAAAATCCTGAAAGCAGTAAGGGACAAGAGGTCTGTAACCTACAATGGTAGAAACATTAGATTGGCAACAGACCAATCCACAGAGACCTGGCAGGCCAGATACGACTGGCATGATATATTCAAAGCACAAAATGAGAAAAATATGCAGTCAAGAATACTATATCCAGCTAGGCTCTCATTGAAAATAGAAGGAGAGAGAAAATGCTTCCAGGACAAATAAAAACTAAAAGAATTTGCAAACACCAAACTAGCCCTACAAGAAATATTGAAAGGGATCCTCTAAGCAAAGAGAGAGCCTAAAAGTAACATAGACCAGAAAGGAACACAGACAATTACAGTAATAGTAATCTTACAAGCAATACAATGGCACTAAATTCATATCTTTCAATAGCCACCCTGAATGTAAATGGGCTAAATGACCCAATCAAAAGACACAGGGTATCAGAGTGGATAAAAAACAAGATGTACCGATATGCTTTCTGCAAGAGACTCACTTTAGACCCAAAGACACCTCCAGATTGAAAGTGAGGAGGTGGAAAACCATTTACCATGCTAATGGACACCAAAAGAGACCAGGCATGGCAATCTGTATATCAGAAAAATTAGATTTTAAACCAAAGACTATAATAAGAGATGAGGAAGGACACTATATCATACTTAAAGGGTCTGTCCAACAAGAAGATCTAACAACTATAAATATCTATGTCCCTACCATGGGAGAAGCCAATTATATGAGGCAATTAATGACAAAATCAAAGAAACACATTGACAATAATACAATAATGGTAGGGGACTTTAACATCCCTCTCACTGAAATGGACAGGTCATCTAAGCAAAAGATCAACAAGGAAATAAAGACTTTAAATAACACACTGGATCAAAAGGACTTCACAGACATATTCAGAACATTCCATCCCAAAGCAATGGAATACACATTCTTCTCTACCGCACATGGAACATTCTCCAGAGTAGATCACATCCTAGGTCACAAATCAGGTTTCAACTGGTACCAAAAGATTGGGATTGTTCCCTGCATATTTTGAGACCACAATGCTTTGAAACTAGAACTCAATCACAAGAGGAAAGTTGAAAAGAACTCAAATACATGGAGGCTAAAGAGCATCCTACTAAAGAATGAATGGGTCAACCAAGAAATTAAAGAAGAATTAAAAAACATCATGGAAACAAATGAAAATGAAAACACAACTGTTCAAAATCTTTGGGATACAACAAAGGCAGTCCTAAGAGGAAAGTATATAGCAATACAAGCCTTTCTCAAGAAACAAGAAAGGTCTCAAATATACAACCTAACCCTACACCTAAAGGAGCTGGAGAAAGAACAGCAAATAAAGACTAACCCAGCAGGAGAAGAGAAATAATACAGATCAGAGCACAAATCAATGAAATAGAAACCAAAAGAACAGTAGAACGGATAAAAAAACTAGGATATAGTTCTTTGAAAGAATTAATTATATTGATAACACCCCCCCCCGGCCAGACTTATCAAAAAGAAAAGAGAAAAGACCAAAATCAACAAAATCATGAATGAAAGAGGAGAGATCACAACCAACACCAAAGAAATACAAACAATTATAAGAACATATTATGAGCAACTCTATGCCAGCAAATTAGATAACTTAGAAGAAATGGATGCATTCCTAGAGATGTATCAACTACCAAAACTGAACCAGGAAGAAATAGAAAACAGGAACAGACCTATAAACTCTAAGGAAATTGAAGCAGACATCAAAAATCTCCCAAAAAACAAAAGCCCAGGGCCAGATGGCTTCCCAGGGGAATTCTACCAAACATTTAAAGAAGAATTAATACCTATTCTGCTGAAACTCTTCCAAAAAATAGAAATGGAAGGAAAACTTCCAAACTCGTTTTATGTGGCCAAAATTACCTTGATCCCAAAACCAGAAAAAGACCCCATCAAAAAGAATTACAGACCAATATCCTTGATGAACATGGATGTAAAAATTCTCCCCAAAATACTAGCCAATAGGAACCAACAGTACATTAAAAGGACTACTCACCATGACCAAGTGGGATTTATCCCTGGGCTGCAAGGTTGTTTCAACATCCGCAAATCAATCAACGTGATAGAATACGTTAATAAAAAAAAGAACAAGAATCATATGATCCTCCCAATAGATGCAAAAAAAGCATTTAACAAAGTACAGCATCCTTTCTTGATCAAAACTTTTCAGAGTATAGGAATAGAGGGTATATACTTCAATATCATAAAAGCCATCTATGAAAAACCTACAGTGAATGTCATTCTCAATGGGGAAAACCTGAGAGCTTTCCGCCTAAGGTCAGGACGTGGCAGGGATGTCCACTATCACCACTGCTATTCAACATAGTATTGGAAGTCCTAGCCACAGCAATCAGACAACAAAAAGCAATCAAAGGCATCCAAATTGGCAAGGAGGAAGTCAAACTCTCACTCTTTGCAGATGATATGATACTTTATGTGGAAAACCCAAAAGACTCCACCCCCAAATTGCTAGAACTCATACAGGAATTCAGTAAAGTGGCAGGATATAAAATCAATGCATAGGAATCAGTGGCATTCCTAACACAACAAGATAGAAGAGAGAGAAATTAAGGAGTCGATCCCATTTACAATTGCACCCAAAACCATAAGATACCTATGAATAAATCTAACCAAAGAGGCAAAGGATCTGTACTTAGAAAACTATAAAATACTCATGAAAGAAATGGAGGAAGACACAAAGAAATGGAAAAACATTCCATGCTCCATGCATTGGAAGAACAAACATTGTGAGGATGTCAATGCTACCTAGAGCAATCTACACATCCAATGCAATCCCCATCAAAATATCATCCACTTTTTTCAAAGAAATGGAACAAATAATTCTAATATTTGTATGGAACCAGAAAAGACCCCGAATAGCCAGAGGAATCTTGAAAAAGAAAAGCAAAGCTGGTGGCATCACAATTCCGGACTTCCAGCTCTATTACAAAGCTGTCATCATCAAGACAGTATGATACTGGCACAAAAACAGACACATAGATCAATGGAACAGAATAGAGAAGCAGAAGAATGAAACTGGACCATTTCCTTATACCACACACAAAAATAGGCTCAAAATAGTTGAAAGACCTAAATGTGAGAGAAGAGTCCATCAAAATCCTAAAGGAGAACACTGGCACCAACCTCTTCAACCTCAGCCGCAGCAACTTCTTCCTAGAAACATTGCCAAAGGCAAGGGAAGCAAGGGCAAAAATGAACTATTGGGATTTCATCAAGATAAAAAGCTTTTGCACAGCAAAAGAAACAGTCCACAAAACCAAAAGACAACTGAAAGAATGGGAGAAGATATTTGCAAATTACATATCAGATTAAGGGCTAGTATCCATAATCTATAAAAAACTTATCAAACTCAGCATCCAAAGAACAAATAATCCAATGAAGAAATGCATAAAGAACTTCTCAAACTCCACACCCAAAAAACAAATAATCGGGGCGCCTGGGTGGCTCAGTTGGTTAAGCGACTGCCTTCGGCTCAGGTCATGATCCTGGAGTCCCGGGATCGAGTCCCACATTGGGCTCCCTGCTCAGCGGGGAGTCTGCTTCTCCCTCTGACCCTCTTCCCTCTCGTGCTCTCTCTCATTCTCTCTCTCTCAAATAAATAAATAAAAAAATCTTTAAAAAAAAAACAAACAATCATGTCAAAAAATGGGCAGAAGACATGAACAGACACTTCTCCAAAGAAGACATACAAATGGCTAAGACACATTAAAAAAATATTCATCATCATTAGCCATCAGGAAAATTGAAATCAAAACCACATTCTGATACCACCTTACAGCAGTTAGAATGGCAAAAATGACAAGGCAAGAAAGAACAAATGTTGGAGAGGTTAAGGAGAAGGGGAACCCTTCTTACACTGTTGGTGGGAATGCAAGTTGGTACAGCCACTTTGGAAAACAGTGTGGAGACTCCTCAAAAAATTAAAAATAGAGCTACCCTATGACCCAACAATTGCAGTACTGGGTATTTACCCCAAAGACACAGATGTAGTGAAATGAAGGGCCATATACACCCCAATGTTCATAGCAGCAATGTCCGCAATAGCCAAACTGCGGAAAGAGCCAAGATGCCCTTCAATAGACGAATGGATAAAGAAGATGTGGTCCATATATACAGTGGAATATTACTCAGCCATCAGAAAGGATGAATACCCAACTTTTACATCAACATGGATGGAACTGGAGGAGATTATGCTAAGTGAAATAAGTCAAGCAGAGAAAGTCAATTATCATATGGTTTCACTTATTTGTGGAACATAAGGAATAGCATGGAGGACATTAGGAGAAGGAAGGGAAAAATGAAGGGGGGGATTGGAAGGACAGATGAACCATGAGATACTATGGACTCTGAGAAATAAACTGAGAGTTTTAGAGGGGAGGGGGGTGGGGGGATGGGTTAGCCCCGAGATTAGTATGAAGGAGGGCAGGTACTGTATGGAGGACTGGGTATTGTACAAAAACAATGAATCATAGATCACTGCATCGAAAACTTGTGATATATAGTATGGTGACTGACATAACATAATAAAATAAAATTTAAAAAAAGAAGATTGAATTTTCATAAAGATGGAAAGATGGAAATTAAATATAAAACTTCTTGTGGCCAAAAAAAAAAAAAAAAGACATGAACAGACATTTCTTCAAAGAAGACATCCAAATGGCCAACAGACACATGAAAAAGTGCTCAACATCACTAGGCATCAGGGAAATCCAAATCAAATCCTCAATGAGATACCACCTCACACCAGTTAGAATGGCTATATTAATA
Source organism: Callorhinus ursinus (assembly GCF_003265705.2). Lineage (NCBI taxonomy): Eukaryota > Metazoa > Chordata > Mammalia > Carnivora > Otariidae > Callorhinus > Callorhinus ursinus. Next base: position 62,881,047 of record NW_027397071.1, on the reverse strand, counting down.
AGTCAGGAAATGACAGATGTTGGCAAGGATGCAGAGAAAGGGGAACCCTCCTACCCTGTTGGTGGGAATACAAGCTGGTGCAGCCACTCTGGAAAACAGTATGGAGGTGCTTCCAAAAGTTGAAAATAGAGCTACCCTATGACCCAGTAATTGTACTACTGGGTATTTACCCCAAAGATACCAATGTAGGGATCCAAAGGGATACGTGCACCCCAATGTTTATAGCAGCAATGTCCACAATAGCCAAACTATGGAAAGAGCCTTGATGTCCATCAACAGATGAATGGATAAAGAAGATGTGGTATCTATATACAATGGAATATTATGCAGCCATCAAAAAAACAAAATCTTGCCATTTGCAATGATGTTGTTGGAACTAGAGGGTAGTATACTAAGTGAAATAAGTCAATTAGAGAAGGACAAGTATCCTATGATCTCACTGATACGAGGAATTTGAGAAATAAGACAGAGGATCTTAGGGAGGGAAAAATGAAACAAGATGAAACCATAGAGGGAGAAAACCATAAGAGACTCAATCTCAGGAAATAAACTGAGGGTTGCTGGAGTGGAGCGGAGTGGGAGGGATGGGGCGGCTGGGTGATGGACACTGGGGTGGGTATGTACTATGGTGAGTGCTGTGAATTGTGTAAGACTGATGAACCACAGACCTGTACCCCTGAAAGAAATAATACATTACATGTTAATAAAAAAAAAGAACATGCAGCCAAGAATATGTTATCCAGCAAGGTTTTCATTCAGAACAGATGGAGAGATAAAAAGCTTTCAGTATATGCAGAAACTGAAAAAGTATGTGACCACCATGCCAGCCCTGCAAGAAATATTAAGGGAGATTCTGTAAGCAAAGAGAAACCCCAAGAGTCATATAGATGAAAAAGAATCAAAATCTACAGAAACAGGGACTTTACAGGCAATAAAATGGCACTAATTTCATATCTTTCAACAGTTACTCTGAATAAATGGGCTGAATGCTCCCATGAAAAGACACCGGGCTTCAGATTGGATAAAAAAGCAGGACCCATCCATATGCTGTCTATAAGGGACTCATTTTGAACCTAAAGACATCTCCAGATTGAAAGTGAGGGGATGGAGAACCATTTACCACACTAATGGACCTCAAAAGAAAGCTGGGGTAGCAATCCTCATATCAGACAAACTAGATTTTACAACAAAGACTATAGTAAGATATGTAGAGGGACAATATATCATACTTAAAGTGTCTATCCAACAAGAAGATCTAATAATTGTAAATATCTATGCCCTCAACATGGGAGCAGCCAATTATATAAACCAATTAATAACCAAAATAAAGAAATATATTGATAATAATACATTAATAGTAGGAGACCTCAACACTCCACTCACAGCAATGGACAGATCATCTAAGCAGAAGATCAACAAAGAAACAAGAGCTTTGAATAACACATTGGACCAGATGGACTTCATATATATATACTGATTATTATCATGCATGGTTACCAAATGAGATATTACTTTAAGCATTACATAGGATATTACTTTAAGAATTATATACATAATCCCAGTTATTCCAAGTGTTAGTATTCTCTCATTATAAATGAGAAATCAGGTGCAGAGAGTTTTGAGTTAAGATTTGAAAAAGATAAGATGGTCAGAAATTAACCCCATTCACTGAATCTGAAGCTCATGCTCTTCAACATTATATTAAGTGGAACCATCATGGCCACAAGTGACTCTCCTGAGAAATTAAGCTCATGGCTTCCCCACTAACTCCTTGGCAATACAGCAAGCCTGACAGCCAGAGGAAGTGTTAAAATAACTCCATCTCTAGCCATGTGTGTAGGGACAAAGAGGAATTCAGGGGATTTTAGTGAAGTATGGCAAAAGAAAATTCCTACCACAGGCAGATTTTGTTATTGATCTTACTTGTATACCCAACCTATAGTCAATTCCAGTTTGGGGCTACTGAAAGCTTGGAGAATTTATCAAGTAAACCAGCTCCACCAATTTTTCTGTGTTACATTTGGCAAGCCACTTGATCTTTGAATATATACAGCCTTTGATTTCCAAACATATATTCAATTGCCTGCTTGACATATACATTTTATTGCCTAGTAGGCATCTCAAACTTAATGTGGCCCAAAACAGAACTTTTGATATTTCACTCTCAAAACTGGCTCTGCTTTCTGCCTTCTTCATATCAGTAAATGCCACTTCATTCACTTGGTGGGTCAACTCAAAAGCCTAACAGTCTTGGATTCCTCTTTCGCTCAGACCACACCTAAACAAGTCATATTAACACAACCTCAAAATACATACAAAATCTGTTCATTTCTATCTCTACTACTACTCTTCTCCATGCCACTACCAACTCTCATCTAGAACACTGTAATTGTCTCCTAACTGGTCTTTCAGTATTTTCTGTATATAATTCATTTTTGACATACCAGCCATGGTGACTTCTTTGTAAAAATATGTAAATAGTGTTCTTACCTCCTCTGATGGCTTCTTACCACATGTAGAATAAAACCTGAACTTTTTATGTTGGCCTATAAAGGTCAGTGAGATCTGGCCTTTCCTTAACATTCCAACCTCATTTCTGAACTTTCTTCCCATCATTTACTACTCTCCCACCACTTTTTGCAGGTTCTTTTTTCTGAAAGTCACAAAGCTTATTTTCCCTCTAGTGTTTATTTACTTTGTGTTCTTTTTACTTGCAATAATAATCCCTTAGATCTTCCTAAGACTGGGTCTTTATTGACATTTGGGTCTTAATTTAAATGTTTCATCATTAATGAGTCCTTCCATAATCATCCAATCTAAAATAAAGGCTAAGTCTTTCTGCACTTAGGAGGCATTAAACATTTACATTTGTTTATTATCTCCTCCCATTAGAATGTAAGGTTCATGAGAGGAGGAACCATACTTGTTTTGTTCAAAGGTATATATCCAGTGCCTAAAACAGTACCTGGCTTTTGGTAGGTGCTCAAAAAATGTTTACTAAATAACCAAACTTATAAATTGGGGATCATACTAACAACCGCACAAGATGGTTTAGAGATTCAATAACATAGAAATAAATGCTTGGTATAAAGTAGGTGCTCAGGAGATATGGCCCTCAATAATGAAATCAGATACACGTGAAGCCAACATTAATATTTCTCCCGGTAGCTTTTCCTACTCAGCTCAAGCCGATGTCAAGCCAGTACTTTTGTTTCTCAGTACCTTGGATCTTCACCTGTAAAATCAGAATTTAAAAATCCTCCTTGCAAGAATTCAGAGATTACATGAGACAGCATATAAAGCACCTGTACATATCAGGTTCCCTTCGGCCCTTAGTTGTCATAAGGATTAAATGGGAGAGTTGATAGGAAAAGTGTTTTGTACAATGTGAGGAACTAGTTTACTGTAGGTTTGATATTCTCAAGCAGAGATCTGCAGACAGATGAAGTCAGATTCATTAGATTCTGGCTGTCAAATAAAATATGTTTTAAAATATAAATTTTGGACTCTTCAGAATGAAACAGGATTCTCCCTGCCAGCAAGCAGCACAAGGCTCTGCCCAAAGCCATTAACACCACACAATTCATGCTTGGCAAAGCTAGCCCTCATATTGGCAGATAGGATTTTTCAATTAACAGATGGGGATCTGGCTCTTAGAGCACTTTCAGCAAGGACTCAGAGGTGATCTGGGTAAAAAATTTGTGTGTCCTGTAATCCACTGGTCATCATATCCTTATTTCCTGCACCTGCTCATCTAGGTGGCTACAGCTCTTCAAATAGGAGGGAAGGTGAATCCCCCATGGCACTATCCATGATGTCTAATACTTTCCCCACTGCATAGGCTTCTATTTAGCTAGGAGAACTAAATTATTAATTAGACTTCTTCCTACAAATGCATGTGGATATCAATGATGAGAAATGGTGCGTAGTCTGTGCCTTCTCTGAATTGCAAAACCTGATTTTCAGCAAAGGCACACTTTGTGAGCTTCTGTTTCTACTGCAAAGTGCCTATCTCCACCGGGTCCTATTTCAACAATTATTTAACATTTATTGAGTATCAATAATGCACCGGGATCACTCTCCCTCTAATCCTGTCATTAATGATCCAGCAGGCTCCTGTGGGTGATGGGAAGGAAGAGGAACAAGTTAATTATCATTGTGGTGTTCAGTCTGAATCAGTTAAATTGCCCGAATTATTGAAGTTTAGCTACTCAAGTGAAATGGTGACCAAATTTCTACAATGGAAACTAAGACATCTATCTTATTGTCATTAAAAAGCTAAGAGAAGTAAGAGAGAAATAAGAGAAAAAAATATTAAACAAACTATTCTGGCTGTTAAAAAGGAAACCAAAGATTCCTAAAACAGGAAATAATCAGACATTGCTCCTCAAATGAATCTGGAATATATAAATTCTTAGCCCTTGCTCATGATAATCCTTCTACCTAGAACACACTTTTTATCACACCTCTGCATGTTAAAACTTTATTTAATAAGATCAAGTTCAAATGCCAACTTTACCACGGAATCTGGAATAACCTTAGTATCTTCCTAAATCTTTTTCCTTCCTCTTCAAAAATCTATTCAATCTCCAAGTCCTGTCATTCTACCTTCTAAATACCCTTCATAACCTTATATATTAAGAGTAGAGAATGTTTTAGTCATCCCAATATCTTTGTCCCATACCCTTTCCAAGAAAAACGGACGCTCAGAGCCTTGGCTCAGGTTAGGTTCTACAGAGCCTACCCAGGCAGGAGAATAGTGAGGCTGGCCCTTCATTGTAAGCCTATGTCAAAGAATAGTAATTATCTAGGACCAGAACAGGTGGCATCAGGAAGCAAGAAACTAACTAAAATGTTAAGGTCCAGATCCAAAAGGAAAATACCCTGAGGCTGGTGGAGGGAACATTTGTTGAGGTGTAAACCATAGGATTAAAGGGAAGGAGTTAAGGGCTCTCAGCCAGTCTGAACATCTTTGGCATACATGCAAACATCACCATGCCTGGCACATATTTGGTCCTCAGCATGTTTTGTTTTGCTTTTGCTTTTTCGTTTTGTTTGTTTGTTTTAATGTATAGAGTGACACAGAATTTGTCAGCACGTAAGGTTAGGAACTTTCTGGAGAAGTATAATCATCATAATTCAGGTCCAAAGAATCAAGCATCTTACTCCAGGGCCTAACTTGAGCAATGTCAGCAAATTGCTCTTGTATGATTTCCTCCTTGAATTTAAATCTCATACTTAGAATTGATAATGGCCAAGAGATAACCCCTCTGAACCACTTAAGGCAGAGCATATTGTTACTGCTGGCCTTTATCTGGATAATCAAATAAGAAAGTCAAACTGGCAACCAAAGGCGAGCTCCCAAGCTTACTCTAAAATACTTTCAATGTTATTTGTTCAGTAAACTGCAGAACATTAAATTTCTATATTAAGTAAATTATAAGGAAGAGTGCACTTTGCAAAATTAAAAAGTTCTTGGTTATTTTATATATTATTCCACTGGGAAAGTTTCCAGAGTGTGCTTTGTACAATTAGATAACTTTTTGCATGGATGGTGGGTAGTGGGGAAAGGGTTCTTAAGGCTCAGTATATGTAGTGCCAGGATTTCAGCTGTAATTCCACAGCTTATTTCTGGGCTCTGAGGCAGAAATCTTTGATGACAAGCACCCAGTTCTGAAATGCAATCATGACTTTACTCTTTGGCTTCACATTAGGAATATCAGGAAATCAAGACATGAATTATGTGAGACACAGCTAAAAGGGCCCATCAAGATAATTTGGTTCTAAGGTTTCTGTACTGGGCTCTGGACCTCCTTAGAAGCTTCCCCAGAGTATCTTCTTAGGGTTTATTATGCTTCAAAACTCACGTTGATCTCTTTTACATGTTGGAATTCTCTATAAAACTCCTATTATAGAAAGAAAGAGTTCTCTAGAAAAACAACCTTGAAAAACAGTGATATATGAAGATACAGAGAAAGGATACTATTATTGGTTCAAGTCTGGCATGGTTCCTTGGTTGTGTATCCTTACCCCCTTACTTACAATGGAATCTCAGCCAAGTCACCTAAGAAAAGTTTTTTCATCTGTAAAATGGAAACATTACTATGGCAGATACTGGCTAGATGCTGCCCAATACCATTTTCTCTTTCTGTAAAAGACTATATATATCCCAGTATACCTGGTAATTCAGTTCTAAGTAAGAGATACCGTCCAAAGCAGTATGGATGGAAATAATGTTTTCCATTCCCAGGCATAGAAAATCCCATATGAAATCATATATGTTTTCTTCTTCTTCAGTAACCTTGAAAGCAACAGGATGAAGAGGGAAACATTCTAAAATTGAAGGATCCTGGATCATTGAGTTACTACTTGAAAGAGAACTACCCATTGGAACTTTCTGATTTGTGTCACTCTGTGATGTATTAAGCTACTGGAATTTGGGGCTAGCATTATTTATGGACTGACTACCTACCATCAGAGTTTTGGGGTGAGATTATATAAAACATAAGCAAAAGCAGAATAATGCATGTTATGTAGAAGGTATTCAACAAATCTTAGCTGAAACTTTATTAGAGAACCTAGAACTGACTTAAATTCACAGAGCAAATTAGAGGCAGAATTAGGACTGGAAACTAAATTAATGCTCTTCCCACTAAGAGCTGCCTATATTCCTTGACCTTGAACAAGTCCCATCTCCTCTCTGGGTTGCAGTTCTTCAATCTATTACATAAGGGAGTTTGTTCATGCACTAATCCAACAAATATTTATTGAGAATCCACCATGTGTCATGTACTCCTATTCTGGGTTTTGGGCATACAATTTTATTAAGACCAACAAGGCACTGTTTTCACGAAGCTCATATATTCAAGTGAGGGGAAACAAACAATAAACAAAAAATTAAACATATATTCAAGAAATTATAACAGTAATAAGTGCTATGCAAAAATTAAAACAAGGTGATATAAAACAGAGTAACTGGGTTTCTAGTTTGGATTGAGTGTTCAGGAAAGACTTCACTGAGGAAGTAACATTTAAGTTGAAACCAGGATAACAAGAAGGAGCCTTGTTTTCAAGGGAAGAGTTTTCTGGATAGAAGTACAGCAAGGCTAAAGGCCACAAGGCAGTAAAGATTTTAGCTGGCTTACTCTTACTGACAGGCCTGAAAAACTTTTTTTTAACTGAAGCACAGACTCAGTTATTCTAAAGATGGAAGGGCTTTTGAAGATATACTACTCCAACTTCTTTTATCTGCTTTCCTCCAGTAAGGTTGAGCTTTGGAGTTCAGATCTGAGTTCAGCTCATAGATCTGACATTTACTGACTTACCTAACTTTAAATAGTTACTTAATTTTTCTAAGGCTCAGTTTCTTCATATGTAATATGGGAATAATCCACATATAGGATTGCTGAGACAGTTAAATGAGATCATGCATATGGCATGCCTGTAACAGTGCCTGGCATCTAGCAATGCCCAACAGCTGAGAGAGGAAGAGGGATGTTACTAAGGTTGTAACAGTAATATAGTATGCAACTGAACGGAAGCCAAACTCATGTATTTTGGCTCTCTAGCTCTTTAGATTAGAAATAAACACTTAGCAAATAACATCAAAAAAAAAAGGAAATAAAGAAAGGAACATCATCTAGAAATTGTTTTCCTGCTTGGCCATGGAGTCCTTTGTAGCTTTTTCTCTAGAATAAACAATGTGTCAGCAAGAATTTGTTGCAAACACTGACATTTGCATCATTCATGTCACTTGGTCCATCCTACTATGTGACCCTGCATATAATTTAGCTAGCCCTTGCATCAGTATCTGATTCTGCAGGTGTCTTCAGTCTTATCTCCACATTTAGTTTGGAAATCCTTGCAGAGCAGGAACAAAGATCAGAGAGGAAATGACTGTTGACCTCAGTCAATCCACCTCATATCTCCTTTTGCCAGTATTCTTTCCCTGCTCTCTTGGGTCCCTGTTTGATCCATACAACACCCTTCCAACACATGAGGTAGATGAGACACAAACCATTACTTCTGTGTGACAGGCAAGAAAGAACAGTAGAATACAGAGCTGGAACTAAAATTCAGGTCTTTTGGCTCCATGCCACCTCTAGATGCAAAGTATTTTTGAAGGAATGATCTCGATGCTTTCTTGATATCTTTTTCATTTATTTAGATTTCCCAAATTGGCACCAGGACCTAAATGGTAGAACACTTAAGCTATTGTGAAACTGTTTTGACCTCCCACCTCACTCCCTAGTCAGAATTAGTGCCTCTCTTATCTATAATTCCCATAAATTTAGATCTGTGCGGCATATAAGTATTGACCTCATAACAATTCTGATCATATTCTGTTGAAATTATCTGTTTTTGCATCTGCCTGCTACCAGACCATGAGACACACTGCTGTACTCAGAATCTATTTCAGTGTTCAGTACATATACAGAATTATGGGACTTTTTTTAAGATTTTATTTATTTATTTGACAGAGAAAGACAGCGAGAGAGGGAACACAAGCAGGCGGAGTGGGAGAGGGAGAAGCAGGCTTCCCACTGAGCACGAAGCCCGATGCAGGGCTCGATCCCGGGACCCCGGGATCATGACCTGAGCCAAAGGCAGATGCTTAACGACTGAGCCACCCAGGCGCCCCCAGAATTATGGGACTTTTGACAAGTGTTTCCCCTCTACCTGATTCTCTCCTGCCCTGCCCCGACCTTTGTTCTCCTCCTTCCCACATCACTCTTTCCTAATTAACTCCTCCCATCAATGCTTGAGATCTCAGCTCATATATTTACCTTCTCCTGTGCCTATTCTGCTGTGCCTTCCTCCCTGATATGGGAGGACATGCCTACTTACATTTTTTTATGATACCATGTACCTCTCTATTATAGCACTTAAGAGTTCATATTCCTAAACTTATTTGTATAATTATTGGATAAACTTCTGTGTCCCCACTAGACTGTGAGCTCATTAAAGACAGTGTTAGAGGCTGAATTGTGTCTCCCCCAAAATTCATATGTTAAAGTCCTTATCCCCACTACCTCAGGTTATGGCTCTATTTGGAGATAAGGCCCCTAAAGAGGTAATTAGGTTTAAAATGAGGTCAAATGGAGGATCCTCAATCCAATATGACTTGTATCCTTAGGAGAAGAGAAGATTAGGATATAGATATGTGTGTGTGTGTGTGTGTGCGCGTGTGTGTGCGTGCATGCACGCACGGAGGAAAGACCATGAGAAAATAGGGAGAAGATGGCCATCTACAAGTCAAGGAAAGAGGATTCAGAAAAAAATCAATCCTGCTTACACCTTGGTGTCAGACTTCTAGCCTTGAGAACCATGAGAAAAATAATTTTTTGTTGTTTAAGCCACTCAGTATGTGATAGTTTATTATGGCAGCTTTAACAAACTAAAACAAACATGGATCATTCTTGTTTTTATTTACTTATGTATCCCCAGTATAAGTCACAGTGCTTGGCACATAACGGTCCTTAAATGAGTATTTGTTCATAAAGGAATGAAATGTTTGTTTAATTGAATTTACTGAAAAAGGTGAGGCAGTAGTTTTGTTTATTTGTTTGTCTGTTTGTTTTGGTTCAGGGCCACTGAAAGTATCACAAACACCTGCATATTTTTTTTCTTTTTTCTCTTTAGAGAGAGAGAAAGAGAGACAGAGACAGAGGGAGGAGGGGGGAGGGGCAGAGAGAGAATCTCAAGAAGACTCCACACCCAGCATGGAGCCCAACATGGAGCCCAACATGGAGCTCAACAGGGGACTTGATCTTACAACACTGACATCACGACCTGAGCCAAAATCAAGAGTCAGACACCCAACCAACTGAGCCACCCAGGTGCCCCACAAACACCTGAATCTTATAATGAACAATTAAATGAGGTGGTAGACAATAGCTTAGAACAATGACTTATGTCAAGTCAACCAACCTGACTTGACATAAGTCATTGTTCTGGCAACTGCAGCTTCTACCAGAAGTCTGATCCTGATCTTTTCAGCCCTAGAAGATAAACTCCAGGGCAGAATCACTAACTTCATACCTCTTTTATAAATTCTAGGTTTTCTACTCATAGCGGAAAAAAAAATATAGAGAATGTAATAATATATAAGAACAAAACCATGGATACAATTTTATATAACAATTAACTGACAACATATTCTAAAGCTTATCTGTAGAAAAGTTATATCCCAATTATTTAAAGTGGGCATGAGATTAGTGAGGTTCCAGTCTATTCTCATCCAAATCCTATAAATTTCATTTGAGCTCTAGTGAAGAAAGGTCTCAGAACTTTGCTGCCTTTCGATAGTCTATAATTGTTCCCTCTTAATCACAGAAATCATTAGTAATGGATAGAAAGGTCACTGGCCTGGGAATTAGTAAATTTTGGTGACAGTCCCAGTTTCTGCCACTTAAATTGTTATGTGATTCTAGCCAAGTTATTTCTTATATCTGAGACTCAGTCTTCTCATCTGTACGATGAGGTTTTTATACTGCTAGCCTCTGTGGTGTCTCATCTTGACATCATAAGCCATCATGAATCATGCCCAAATTCCTAAGCAGAGCACTGGGTTTCTTTAATAAAAGGCTTTTCTCCCCTGCTCTCTTTTTTAATCCCCAACTCCCTTTCCCCTAAATAGCCCCTGTAAGTGCTGCCTGCATACCTTTGCATGAAATGTAGTTTCCCAAATTATCCACCACTGACACACTACTTATCCTATAAGATCCAGATGAAACCACACCCATTCCAGGAAGTCTTCTTGCCTTCCCCACCCCACACCCCCACAGCTTGCTGCTTGCACCTCTGCTGAGCTGTCAGTTCACTCAACTGGAAAGCGATTATCTGTTTCCATGTATGCCTCCTTTCCTAAACCAAACTCCCGGAATGTGGGGACTAACACATTGCCTGGCATGCTTAAGACACCTCATCGAACTGCTAGATTGAATGAAGGCTTCTCTCTTTTAAAGTTATTTGGCCATATGAATGCAAGCATTTTCTGTGCAGAAAGGAAGCATTAGAATGAGCCTTAGGGAAGAAGAGAAATAGTCTCAGCAGTGGCTGCCCCTTGATGGGGACTACTTGACCTGCACAGAGGCTCTAAGTCACAGAATATCAGCTCCAGGCAGTTTTAAAGGCCTTATTTCCAGTCTGCCAGGAGGCACAGCTGCCAGAGGTCTGGAAGCCACAGATCTGAGAGTAGTAGCCAGAGACAGGAACAACCAGCCTCTGGAGACAGTGGCTTGATCTAGGGCTGCTGGCAATGACCCATAGCACCAGGAGAAGAAAAATGAAGATAGATAAAATAATAATAAAGAGCTATTTTATATTGAATGTCTTTCACACATCAAGCAAAAGCTGAGCACTTTATTTATATGTGCTATTCATAATCCTCCTAATTTATCAGTAGGACCCATACATTGTCCTTATTTTAACAGATGAGGTTGAAGGTTAAGAAACTTCCCAGAGTTCACACAGTACTGGAAGATGAAGTTGTAATTCAAACTCAGGTCACACTGGTCTTCTCTCTTTCACACTGCCTCTGTCTTCAGGATCTTGCAATTCTCCTTTCCCAACTTTACCTTCCTTCCCTCATCTAGGTGACTGTGTTCCATTTCTGAAAAGTTCGCACTCAAACTATTTTAAGTATTATATCTTCATAGGATGTTTTCACTTTAATCATGACCAATTAAAGGTATAAGATCTTTCAAGACCCAAAGGAATTAATCTTATATGATAGGAGAAGTGGCACAGGGTTGTAACTCAAAGAACAAACATCTCTAACCTGTGAGGTCTGAGTTCCACTTCCATCTCTGAGGCTAAAATGCTGTGTGTCCTTCAGCAATTCACTTTCCCTGTCAGGGTCTTAGGTTCTTCATCAATAAAATGAGGGTATGGGACTAAGAGCCCTTCTAGCTCTGGCATATTAGGGCATTAAATCAAACAGGTTTTTGTGGGTTCCTGAACAGGAGTAAACTTGATAAAAATGGTCCATTCCTAAGCTGGAAATGGCTTCCACAAAGAGAGGCCAGGAGGCTGTAAATGGGTAATTACAATGATTATAATTAATAAACATACAATTATTACACACTGTGCCACGCATGGTTCACAGTATGAGGAGGACTGCATCCTGGGAGAGGGAGGATGGAAAAGAGACCCAGTGATCAATGAGCAGTCCTCATCTCATTCAATCTTTAAAGAGCATTTGAAACAGTTGATCACTTTTGCCTTTCTTGAAAACTTTTTTCACTTGGCTTCCCTCTTAGCTCACTGGTCACTCTTTCTCAGTTGTATTTGTCAGTTCCCTCCTCTCTTCCAGACTTCTAATGCTGAAGAACCCCTAGGGTTCTTCTCTCATCCCTCTCATCTTCTCTATCAACACTTGCTCCCTTGGATATCTCATCCATTCTCTTTAATTTAAATATCATCTCTATGCTAATGACTCCCTAATATATATTTTAAGCCCTATCTTTCCCTTGGAGCTCCAGATAATTACTCTAATTATTTATTTGATATTTTGTCTTGGATGTCTAATAGGTATCCTAAATTTATCATGTATAAAATTGAACTCATGATCCCCACCTCCCAATTCTATTCTTCTTCATTACTGTTAGTAAATGGAACCACAATTTACAGAAATGCTTACCAAGGCCAAAAGCAAGGCACTATCCTTGATTTCCTCTTTTTCCCTCATCCATTACATTTATCCATCAGCAGTTCTCCTGACTTTGCCCAACATGTCTCTATCTCCACTAATACAACTCTGGTCCAAGCCACCATCATCTCCCATCTGGACTAATGCAGGAGCCTAACTGCGCTCCCTGATTTCATGTTTATTTCCCTACTATCAATTAAAAATGTATATCATATCATTTCATTCCCTTGTCCATTGGCTTTCCACTACACATACTAAAATTTGAACTCCTTAGTATAACTTACAAGGCTCTACATGACCTGACTTCTACCTATCTCTCTGATTTCATATTCTGTCTCTGACTCAATCAATTCACTACAGCCTAATGGTCTTCTTTCTATTCTTCAAACATCAAATTTGTTTCCACCTTAGGGCTTTTGTATTTGCTATCCCCTTCGCTTGGAACACACTTTACACAGATTTTTACACGTTGTCCTCCTCATTTTAATTCAGTTCTCTACAAAAAGTTCACCTTCTCAGAGAGCAAACAACCAATGAGCACGTAGCATGTCATTTTCAGATGAAGCAGGTATCAACTGATGACTAATTCCCCTTTCTAATACTGCCCAGAGAGTTCAATCTGAGAGACAGTTCTGAGCACTCCTCCCTTCACAGAGCCAGTCCTCTCTGAGGGAAGAGTTCTTACTATAATGAAGAAAAAGAGTCACTTAAGAACGGATCTCTCTGAGTGTTTACGGATTGAATGTTTATGTCCTCAAGTCCTATGTTGAATTCCTTACTCCCAAATATGATTACAGTAGGAGGTAGGGCTGTTGAGAGGTGATGAGGTCATGAGGGTAGAGTCCTCATGAATGGGATTTGTGTCCTTTTAAAAAAGACCCCAAAATGTTCTCTTGCTCTTTCCACCATGTAAGGACACAGAGAGAAGACAACGGTCTATGAACTAGGAAGCGGGCCCTTACCAGACACCAACTCTGCCAGTACCTTGATGATAGGCTTCCCTCCTCTAGAACTATAAGAAATAAAAGAGTTTTGGTTTTTTTGTTTGTTTGTTTAAGCTACCCAGTCTATGTTATAGCAACCAAAATTTTTGTTATAGTAGTCCAAATGGACTAAGACACTGGATATAGTTCTTAAACCTTTGGAACTGTAAAATAATTCAGTCTAATTTTCTGATTCTATAAAAGACAACATTAAAACAAACATTATGAGTCAACCACAAAGATCCTTCCAAAGTACTCCCCCCAAAATCAAGATACTGAGACGTGGAGGGAACCCATCTTAAATCACTATGTTTCAGAAAACTTAAGACTTTTCTACTGATTCATTCAAATCTCTCCTCCACTCATTATGGCTTCCTTTCCTAAAGAAGAGAAAACCTGCTTCCTAATTCCTGCCTTGAATAGATGTTCTGATAAACCACAGACACAGATATCTCCACATACTTCCAAATGTCCCAAAAGAGCTTAATCCAATAAACTAGATGCCTGAAAACAACTGACTGATTAGCGAGGTTGATTTGTCGATGTGTTTCCTAAAGCAGACAAGTGTTATTTTCAGGCAAGCAAATGGTTCTTCTATCACCTTACATTTTTCAAATACTCCTTCCTCACTAGCTTAAAATGTTGAAAAATAAGACACTATCAGCACAACAACAAATGCCAAGAATTCCTTTTATGGTTTTGTTTCAATTTGCATGGCAAATGTAAACTGCAAACAAAGTGACCTTGGTTATAAAAAATAATGAGGCAGCATCAGGATTGATGGGCCCCACTATTGGTATTTCATTCTTGACAGACAGGAAAGAAGTATGTTGATCCTGAAGGTTTGTTGAGACATGGTACTGAATGCAGGCCAAGTGGGAAATACCTTCCTAGGAAGACTTATTTCCATCTAAACAAAGGGAGCTTTCTTGATATCTGGCAGTTACCTAAAGAAAATAACTGCTTCCTAACAAGGTCTTTTAAACTCAAACCTTGACAATAAATTTCCTTTGATTGACCTCAAAGCCCTACGCCCAGTAGACTTATTCCAAAGAATCTGTGACTCTGGAATGCAATGATGAACAGCAAGTTGAGCCAGGAAATGTTGTAGAGACTGCTGACTAGGGCACATGTCCAGGTCAAGATGACAGTACGTAAGACCTAAGTTACAAAATGCAGCGGATGTCAACTTTGTCCTAATGGACACAGGTGGCACATAAAGTGATGGGTGAAAACTGTTAGGGCTAGACCCAGACAAAAGGGGTTTACAAAGGAAACTGGGTGCCAATCATTACCTATTAGGCAGTTTCTCTCCTTCCTGCCTCTTCTTCTGCAGATGCTTATCCTGTGTACTCGTTTTTTTCTCAGTTGAGAGTCAACAGCTTCACGCTGAGACTGCTCCTTGATGATAAGCCATGATGGTAGCTTGTCAGGACCATTTCCTCAGTCCCTGCAAGCATTAAAGATGAGCTAGCTGCAATTTAAACCCAGGCCCAGGCCCTGAACCTAGGAGAATCTAATCAAGTTAAAAATACCAGGGGTCCTACCCTAAGAGTAGGATGGGAGAGCGACCTGGAATGGGCTCTGTTGTCCTAATCTAATTATGCGAGAAATATGTATCATAAAAACACAGGCATTATATATGTATCATAAAAACACAGGCATTATATTCAGAATATTCAACTTCTATTTAATGTTTATATTAATATATATTTGTATAATTAATGTTATATTATATAATATTTAATGTTTATTATATGCCAAGCTCTGTGAATTTATCCTCTTAACTACTCAATAAAGCAGGCATTATAATCCTCATTTGACTGATGGGAAAACTGAGGCTCACAAAAGATAAAGGATTTGCTCCACAGTCATAGAGCCAACAGATAGTTCAGTCTCCTCCTCAGGAAATAAGGGATAACTTTAGAGTGGTGTAAGGAATAATGAGAAATGGTCCCCTTGGCACACAGTGGAAGTCCTACTTACCTAGGCAAATCATATCTTGCTACTTCCTCCATCTCAATTATACAGGATGATACTCAGTTGTCTAACTTTATTCCTTATCCAAATTCTACATGTTCTGTAGGTCCCATGTCCATTTCTTCAGACTCCTCTCTCTCCACAATCTTGCCCCTCATCATCCACTCTACCACGCTCAGAACCTCTCACCATTCCAACAGTGATGACCAACCTCCACTTGAATACTTACTGACAAGCAGTCATTTTCCCATGAAATAGTTTATTTGAGTTTTGGTTGGTACTATAAGTTATTTTTAAAATATCACTTATACATAAGAATTGGTACAAAGATTGAGGTACAAGGATGTCAACTTCTTATAACTGGAAACTTCAATGTCTGACCATAGAAAGTTTATTTTGTCAGTTACAAAACCTTTTTACAATGGAAAATGATAGAGCACTTTTTGGATGATACAGATCAACACTTACTGAAATAGAAAGATATTCGTTATCTGTTGATAAGTAAAAAAAGATTACAAAGTCTAGTACAGTTTATACAGCTTAGCATTTTTGAGAATATTCCTATTATGGTTTTGCATATGTCTGTCTTCATCACAACAGAAGATGTTCCTTGAGGTCAAGGCCTTGATTTATTAATTCTATATTCATTTCAACAGGCCTTCAGTGAGCACCACGTGTGAGTACATGTGTTAAGAGCTAGAGGTTCAGAAATGAACAGACACTTTGGTCCATCAGTGTCTACTGCAGCTCTAGGCACCAACCAGCTTTGGTTAAGTATGTGTTCAATTACACTGAATTAGAGTGTAATGAGTTGGATTAGATTAAGTAGCTTTCTGTAATTTTGGCTACTAAATAGGATTTTAGTAGAAGGCAAAGGGAACTGGACTGGAGTCAGAAGATTAAGATACAAATAGCAGCTCTGCCACTTATTAGCTATGAGATAACTGGCAAGCCTTAGTTGCTTCATTTATAAAACAAAAATAATACTGCTTACCTCACAGATCTAAGGTGATAATTAGATATAAAAAAGTGTGTAAATGTTATTCATGCAATCCCTGGCATGTAATAATACAAGTTTAATAAATGGTTTCAAAAAGGATAATAACTCAAAAAGCAAAGCAAGCAAAACAAACAACAAAAATACTGAAACTGAAGGTCTAAACTTTGCCAGGAACTGGGCTTGATTTTAGGGACCCAGAGATTAAATCATCTTTCCAGGAAATCAAAAGGTGGCCTCTTGTCTTCAGGGATCAACTTGCCTCCATTGCATGCACTTAGAACATGGAGGACAAAAGTTTTAAGCAAGGTAGATACTGTCTCGCCATATGATCACAGGATTGATCAGGTGCTGGCATTACTTAGACTAGCTTATTGAATGAAAGACAGTTTCCTTCTTCACCCTGAAAAAGGGCCATGTACTCACAAGCTCTGGCTCACTACACTCACTGTCATATATTACTGGCATATTTAGTGTAAGCAACTATCCCAGTTTGCCCAGCACTGACAGGTTTTCTGGAACATGGGATTTTCAATGCTAAAATCAGGGAGTCTCTATGCAGATAGAGACAGTTGGTGCCCACCTAGTGTGCTAATGGCTTCCCAAGAGAGAATGATAAATGCCAGTGTACACTATGCTTTTGTGGGGCAGATGGCATTAGAGGTTGTCTACTTAACTAGCTAATATTAGACACTTGAATTAAGCTATAGATCTTTCCATCAAGATGTGCAGCTACTGTGGAAAACAGTATGAAGCTTCCTCAAAAAATTAAAAATAGAATTACCATGGGATCCAGTTATTCTCCTACTAGTTATTTACCCAAAGAAAACAAAAACACTAATTTGCAAAGATATATGCACCCCTATGTTCATTGCAGCACTATGTTTATTGCAGTACTATTTTTAATAGTTGAGATATGGAAGTAACCCAAGTATCCATGATAGATAAATGGATATCTATCTATGATAGCTAAATGGATAAAATGGATAAAGAAGATGTGATACACACACACACACACACACACACACACACACACACACACACAGGAATATTACTCAGCTATAAAAAGAATGAAATCTTGCCAACTGCAACAACATGGATGTACCTAAGGGCTAAAAGTCATTCAGAGAAAGACAAGTACTACATGATTTCACTCATATGGGGAATCGAAGAAACAAAACAAATGAACAAAGAAAAAAGAGACAAAAAAACCCCCGAACACTTAAATATACAGAATAAAGTGGTGGATGCCAGGTAGGTGGAGTGATGGGTGAAATAGAGAAAGGGGATTAAAAGTATATTCATCTTTATGAGCACTGGGAAATGTACAGAATTGTTGGATCATTATATTGTATGCCTAAAACTAATATAACACTATACGTTAAACTCAAAATTTTTTTAAAAGCTTTTTTTTTCTCCCAAAACCACAGCTTTTTCCAGTGCCTTGGTCTGGAATAATCATCACTTTTTCAATCACTCTGCAAAGATTCTAGCAGACTAGAAAACCACATAGGTTCTGGAGTCAAAAAGATCTGTTTTAGAACACAGATTCTGCTATTAATGAGTT
Source organism: Callorhinus ursinus (assembly GCF_003265705.2). Classification (NCBI taxonomy): domain Eukaryota; kingdom Metazoa; phylum Chordata; class Mammalia; order Carnivora; family Otariidae; genus Callorhinus; species Callorhinus ursinus. The sequence goes on along the minus strand of NW_027397071.1, from coordinate 62,862,868 downwards.
TACAACTTTAGAAAAGACATAATTTCTTCAAGCCTCAGTTTTCTTATCTGTAAAAACACCTCACAGACCTGCCATAAGAATTAAATAACCTAACAAACAAAAAACACAGAGTAGAAGAATTCAAATTAATTCTGCATATCTACTAATTCTCTCCTGAAGTTGTTCATAATTTTCTATATTCATTGTAATTATTGATGATGAAAATGATGGTGGTCATTATGAACAAATTTGGTGAATTTAATTAAAAATTCTAAGCATATGATATTTCCAAAAGAAGCAGACTGTGTTGCAATTTTATTACAAAAGGTTTTTTTTCAATATAATCCCTTTTATTTATTTTTGTGGTTGTTGGGGCTTTTATTTTTATTGCAGTATAATAGACATACAATGTTATGTTAGTTTCAAGTGGACAACATAATGATTTGACAATTCTATATTACTCAGTGCTCACCACAATAAGTGTACTCAACATCTGTCACCAATTAACATTGCAATATTATTGACTATATTCCCTATGCTGTACTTTTCATCTCTGTGACTTATTTATTTTATAACTGGAGGTTTGTACCTCTTAATTCTTTTTATCTGTTCTGCCAATCCCCCTATCTACCTCCCTTCTAGCAATCACCAGTTTGTTTGGTGTGCATATATCTTTTCAAATTACTGAAAAGATGTTCAACATCAGTAATAATCAGGTAAATGCAAGTCAAATTCACAAGGATATATCACCTTACACCAGTCAGAATGGCTAGTACCGAAAACACAAGAGTGGGGCCTGGGTGGCTCAGTTGTTAAGCATCTGCTTTCAGCTCAGGTCATGATCTCAGGGTCCTGGGATCGAGTCCTGCATCGGGGTCCCTGCTCCGTGGGAAGCCTGCTTGTGTTCCCTCTCTCACTGTGTCTCTCTCTGTCAAATAAATAAAATCTTAAAAAAAAAAAAGACAAGACAAGAAATAACAAGTGTTGGGCGCCTGGGTGGCTCAGATGGTTAAGCGTCTGCCTTCAGCTCAGGTCATGATCCCAGGGTCCTGGGATCAAGTCCCGCATCGGGCTCCCTGCTCCTTGGGAGTCTGCTTCTCCCTCTGCTTCTCTCTCTCTCTCTCTCCCCCTCTCTCTCTCCTTCTGTCTCTCATGAATAAATAAATAAAATATTAAAAAAAAAGAATTTAAAAAAAAGAAAAAGAAATAACAAGTGTTGGCAAGGATGTGGAGAAAGGGAACCCTCATGCACAATTGGTGGGAATGTAAATTGGTGCAACCACTGTGGAAAACAGTGTAGAAGTTCCTCATTTCTATTAAAAATAGAAATACCATATGATCCAGTAATTCCACTACTAGGTATTTATACAAAGAAAATAACAGGGTTTTAAAAGGCAACATTTAGGTGCCTATGTGTACACAAGTGAATGAGAGGCCAACTATCCACCAATTTCTAAACATTATTTAGGACAGCTCATTCCAATTCAGAGTAACAGCTACATGTCTATTACATGTCAGCAATTAACAACACCTTATATAGTATAAACACAGAAATTAATAGGAAGAAAAGAAAATATATAGAAAAACACCAGGAGCAAATGAACCTACCACAAGTTATTATGGTTGTATTTAAATGGTGGTTTCTTCTCCTTCTAAGTAGATTTTCTCAATATTCTAAAATGAGCATGTTAATTTACTTTAATGATTTTTAAAAAGCTTTTAATTTTCAAAGCCCCTTTGAGAGCCATCAACTGTCCTAACTGACTTTTACCTAGCTCTCTATCTATTATTCCTCTGTCGCAGAGTCAAACTCAGAGTTAAGAAGCACTTTTAGGCACATCTGGCTGGCTTAGTTGGCAGAGCCTGCACCTTTTGATCTCAGGGTCATGAGTTCAAGCCCCATGTTGGGCATGAGGCCTACTTAAAATAAAAATAAAAAAAAAAAGAAGTACTTTTTAAAATATCCTTTTTAGGTTATAAGTCACTTTCAAATGTGCTATATCATTAAACACCAAATAACCCTCTTAAAAAATACTCATTCACCATTTTATGGGAAAGAAAAACAATACTTAAGTCCCCCTACACACATATACCACACACACACACACACACACACACACACACACACACACATGCATTCACATACCCATCACTCACTCTCTTCTGTATTTCCTTTGTTGACTTCATCCAGTCTCATGGTTCAAATATCATATTTATGTTGATAACTTTTAAAGTTCACCTCTAACCTTGGCCTCTCTCATTCCTTCTCCATTTCCTTGTGATAGTAAATGGCACTACCTTCCATCCAGATGCGAAGGAGAAAAAACTAATAGTCATCCTTGATTTTTTTTTCCACTTGACATCTCCCACATCCAATCTACCCCAAGTCCTAACTATCTCACATGAATGATGCTATTGCAATCTGGTTGTCGGTGCTCTCTGTGTGCCAGGCTAATCCTCTTGGTTGGTGCAGGTGTGGGTTTCACTTGAAAGTTCCTTCAGACAACCCAGCACTGCATAGTTCCTTAACATAGGTAATGGGATTTGGCTAAATATGTACAATATCCCTCAGGTTCTCTTCCCCAGTGGCAATAGCTCATAGCTCCTTACTCTGGCATGTCCTCACCCAGCAAGCTCTCCTCTGAGGAGCAATATTCTTAAGAAAACTCAAGTTAGACTACTTTTCACCATTGTGTATACACTTGGCTATGAGAAATTCATGATTTCTTACCTCCACAAAACTAATAGAAATCAGGGATGCCCCATTGTCTCTCTCCTCAACTACCTTCACAAGTTACTCTAGTCAGCCTCCCAAATTCATAATTCTGAAGTAAGAAGTAAGCATCAGCATCTATGTTCCCATGTTTCCAAACCCTGGTATACATGTAAAATTCTCCAAAGAATTCCAACCACACTCTGATGATAGCCTAAGATGTGCTGAAAAGTTTCTGTGATTCAGCAAGCTTCAGACCAGAGAGTAAGAAGACAAATTCTAGGAGTCTTCTAGGATCTACCCCACTTATATCTGCTTCCTTAGGTCAACAACTTAATACTTCAATGAGTCTGCTCTGAATATCTAGTCTTCTCTTTATGTAGTCTGGAAATAGATGATGGGGTGAAGGTCTCAGGGCCAATTCAGGCACCATTTGCAGGTCCTGAAGAGATGTATCTAGCAGCCTTTCTTTAGGATGTGACTGTACCTACCGCATATGGACTCACTTTTGGAACCTTGGGTGAAATTTTGAGACAAGAGGAAGTGTCCTTGCAACATTCAACAATAGGACAAAAAGGTCTGGAGATAGAAGATAATGAGCCAAATTTTGGGCCTGTTGAATTTGAGGTGTCTGGGACTTTTTCCAGTATATCTGTCTAGACAGTCTGCAGCTACACATAAGGGTCTGGAGCTCAGGAGAGAGAACCTGGCTGAAAATGGACAGGAAAGTCATTATCATATAGATGGCCTGTGACCCATGAGAAGGGGAAAGAATACAAAGTGAGACAAATAGAAGACTAAAGAGAAGCCTTGGTAAACACCAAAATTCAAGGACTTGTTAGAGCCCATTGTTAGAGAAATGGCAGTCAGATATGTAAGAGAAAAACAGTAACTAAATACAGCTTTCATACCCTCATTTCCCCAGAGGTACACATTACTCTGCTCTCTTCATAAAGCAGGTTCTTAATGATATCACATGAGCCTTGTCTAATGAGGGTCCAACAAGTACACAATCTTGGCTGGTCTAGAGAGCCCAGGATATACTATTTAAAATTCTCCTGTGTTCTTCAGTCGGCAGAGATAGTGTGTCATTTCCATCTTTGTAGCAAGCACTAATGATACTTGCACAGATGACAAATGTCTCCTCTGGTGAAAAATTAATGCACCACAATAATTCCCCTACCTGGGGTTAATGAACATGTCAGATGCTGAAAATGAGTTGTTTGAAACTAAATTATTATAATCTATATTTAGAAGATTGCCACAGGGGTGGTGGGAGGAGGGGAGTTATGGGTGTATGTGGATGGATATATTTGAAGTTGTCTTTACCTTTGGTCTTAATTTTCACCAGGTCTTTAAAATACTTACTTGCTCAGTAGTCTCACATAAAGAAGAAAAATGTCATCACATATTCTATAATGTTGGCCAGAATCCTCCTGAACAATTATTTTTATTCATTCATTCATTCATTCATTCATTTGATAAATAAGTATATTGAACACTCATTATTTGTCAGGCAATGTTGTACTATGTACTATGCATAAAAAAATTAAAATTTCAAGTAACTATAGTATAATACTTGTGGTAAACCCAGGGTGGGGGGAAGGTGAATGGGGAGTTGAGATATGCAAAGATAGACTCCCTAATCCACCTGGAATCCTTTTGGGAGGCTATGATACTTCAGATTGAATCCTGAATGACAAATATCTTAGGCAAGTGTGGAGAAACTATTGCAGACAGAGGAAAGAGTTGTGCAAAGGCAGAGAGGTATGAGTAGGGAGTCTGTACAGGAAACTGAGAGCTTTTATAATGTGTAACAGATTGATTAATGGGAGACCATTCACATTAAAAAGGGCTCATATTTTAAAACACATTTAATGAATGTACTTAATGCCTGTTAACAGTAGGGTGTAGGGTTAAGAAGAGAAATTGTGAGCCAGGCAGACCCACATTCTAATTCCAGATCTACCCCTTGACTACTTTTGAGAATTTGGGCCAAGTCTCTCTAATTCCCATAATCTCTCTAACCCTCAATTTTCTCATCTGTAAAACAGAAATAATTATCATTTATAGAGTACTTACTATGTGCTAATCACTTTAGGGTTATCTAATTTATTATTCAAAACCATCATGTAAGTAAAATTATTTGACCCATTTTACAATGAAGAGTTAAGGCAAAAACATTAACCCAAGCTCAAATAAGTGTTAACTAGTAGAGCCAAGATTCCAACCCATTACCCTGACACCAGTCCATGCTTTCTTAACTGTTATATGCAGCTATTGTATTTGATGGTTAAGTTCATGCATGTAAAGTGGTTAACACAGCATCTGGCACAGTGTATACTCTATAAATAAGTATAAATGATACCTATTTCATTATTATTATTTTAATATGGCTGATAAGAATTATTGCTAGTGATTATTATTATACTGTGGATTCTATGAAGGTCAAATGAGAGTAGACTTTAAGTACTTATAAAACTGTAAACTACAAACTGTAAACTATGTGTGTAAACAAATGATTATTTTTCTAATAGTATGTCTGAGATAGCAGGCCATGGGTCAGAGACACTAAAGAAACAGCATGAGTTTGGAAGTTGGACAATACTGAGTTTGAAATCTGCCTCTGCCATTTAGTAGTATGTGGATTTGTGCACATCAGTTCCAACCTCTGGGCCCCATCTCTACCATGGAAATAATAGTAATAATGATTAACATAACAATAATAGTACACTCAGCATAGTGCTATCTGAAGGAGTCAATGAGATAACATCTAAAAAGAACCTATTATAATAGCTGGCACAGGGTAGATTTTAACCAATGGTAGCTGTATATTTATTATTATTATATTTATAGTATTCATTATCATTTTCATTATAACTTAGGCCTCCTGTGAAAGAGAAGTAATAACTCTTCAAATACAAATACATGTTTGTTTTTCCTAGAAACTCATGTGGGTGATAATTATGAATTCCCGGGTCTTATGCCACCACCCTCTATTTCAATTCCTTGATGCAACTTTTTAAACACTGATTATCTTTGTTTTCTTTTTTTCACCAACACAGAGAGAGGGCAGGAAATAATAGAATTGGTTGCTTAAAATAAGATGACTGCATGAAGGAGGAAAAAAAATTCATCCCTCCATTTTGACAGATCAAGTAATAATTTTATCTACCATGGCAAAGTCTAAACTGCACCAGTACAAGAATCTTACGGGGTGTAGGAGTTATAACCGTCATAAATGACACTTTTTATTTCCTTTGAAAAATCTTCTTGATTTATTACATTTACTTAGAAATTGTCACAGTTTCTCTTTCTGAGATACTTCCCCTGTCCCTTCCAATATTCATTCCATCAAGTGAGCAAGGTGGTGGTGTGGTGAGAGCAGACAGATCAGAGTGCTAACACTCCAAACGAGTTCTGTTCAGGCTGGGCTCATGTTGAAAAATAATTTGATTTCTTTCTGTCTGCCCACATCCTATTCATAGGAGAGGAGGGTGGGAGTGGATGAGTAAAACAATGTCTCTTTCATTTAATAAAAATGGAGAGATACCAGCTTCAAGGAAATAATTTAGAGATTGCACATGAACCATGGCAAAGCATAAAGCCAGGTAGAGCCCTGAGCCTGCCTGACAGGCTCCTTCATGCCTCAAGGTCTTTGTATGTGCTATACCTTCTGCTAGAAAACTTCACCCCATCCCCCATTCAATGAATGCATGTGTACATACACAGACACAAACATACATACCACTCATTTTTCACATTTCAAATATTCTCTTTCTCATTAAGATTTTTTTCCAATCACTCTCAGTTTAGGTTGTTTACTCTCTAATAGAGAACATTCATGGAGACTTGAATGCTATAAAGTAATTATCACATGTATTATAAGTGTGTGCTTGCTTTCTAGGAAAGTAGAGCAATATAGTAAAAAGAGCATGGACTTTGGCCTCAAGGAGATCTGGAGTTGAATCCAAGCTCTGTCATTTACTAGCTAGTAAACCATGAGCAAGTTATTGAACCTCTTTGAAGCTTTGTCTATAAAATGGAGATGATAAAACCCACAAAGTTGTTAAAGAGAATTGAATGAGACAGCAAACGAAATTATCAAGAGAAAGCATTTTTTAGCAATTGGAAGGAAAGACAGAGATTTTAAATATTCAAGGTCCCCTCTATTTCCCATGCTTAGACTCTCCCACATACACTCCCTTCTCCAACAACAATGGTAATTAAACTCAACGTTCAATGTTTAACTCAAATATCATTGCCTCTAGGAAATTTTTCCTCTTTCTTCTAGAAAAGATGAATCTCTTCCTCCTCTGAGCCCCTTAAAAACAGAGATTATGTCATTCTTGTCCACTCCACATAGCTAGGGCCAAGGGCAACTGTAGATACTCAATAAATAGTTGATTGATGAATAGATGAGTGAATGGCAAGTAAATGAGTGGTTAGGTTTTTTTCCCCCCCTCTTTATATCCCTTACTGTGCCTGGCAAAATGCCTGCAAAAAGATGATGCTTAAAATATCCATTGAAAGAACAGACCTATATCATTCCTATCTCAGCTCAATCTGACATTTTTCTTCATGCTACTTTTCAAATTTACTAGATAATAGAGTCTTGCCAAGGTTTTCTAGACATGGAAAGGTCCTCCTTTGGCTACAGCTGAGCCAAAGTTTTTGCTGGAGCAGATGGACTGAACTATAACAAAAAGCAGACAGGAGCCAGGAAGTTCTGAGAGAAAGCTGACATCCTACTGGCATGGCAGGAGGGAAACAAGCTGGGTAAAGCATAAAGACAGACATTTATACCTTTCAGACTTCTGGGCTTTGGCATGTATGATCATTTGCAATTTTTCTACCTGGCATGGTGCCCTCTGGGACCCAAGTCCAGCACAGAACAGGATGGTTAATGACTAATAAGAGAAGTCCAGTGGATTTCACTGGCAGAAAGAACCAAGCTTGGGCAGGAGCATAGTATATTCCAAAGATCAACCATCGTGTGCAAGCCAAAGGCTTGTTCAATTAATTGACTATATGAACATGATACTAGAGTATGATTTCTTAGGATAGAGGAAAAAAATATCAATTTTTATTAATTAACCTCCTTTTATGTGTTATTGTGGTAAAATACACATAACATAAAATTTGCCATTTAGCCATTTTAATTTTTACAATTCCATGATATTTAATATATTCACAAAGTTGTACAACCATCATTATTATCTAGTTTCAGAATATTTCCATCACCTCAAAAGTAACCCCCATATCCATTAAGAATTCACTCCCTATTCCCGCCCCCCCACTCCCACCCCATGGCAAATATCTGCTTTTTGTTTCTTGGATTTGCCTATTCCAGACAATTCATATAAATGGAATCATAATATATAGTCTTTCGTGTCTGGCTTCCTTCACTTAGCATAATGTTTTCAAGGTTCATTCATGTTGTGGCATCTGTCCATCTGTCATTCCTTTTTATGGCTGAATAACATTCCACTGTGTGAATATACCTCATTTTTTAAAGTTTTTATTTATTTGAGAGAGAGAGCAAGAGCATGGTCAGGGAAGAGGGAGAGGAGAAGCAGTCTCCCCACCAAGTAGGGAGCCTGATGTGGGGCTCAATCCCAGGACCCCGGGATCATGACCTGAGCCACCCAGGAGCCCCTGAATATACTTCATTTTGTTTAAATGTTCATCCATTGATGGACATTTGGGCTGTTTCCACCTTTTGGCTATTGTGAAGAGAGCCATTATGAACATTTGTGTACAAATTCTTCTTGAACATCTGTTTTCAATTCTTTTAGGTATATTTCTAGGAGTGGAATTGTGTCATATGGCAATTCTATGTTTAACTTACTAAGAAACTTATTAAGAAACTTTCCCACAGTGTCTGCATCATTTTATATTCCCATCAACAATGTGTAAGATTAACCTCCTTTTTAAAAAAATATTCATATATAAAGCACTTTATTCATATTTCCACATTTTATCCTCCCATTAACTCTATGAGGAAGGTACTTTCCCAAATGAAACTAAGGATTCAGTAGCTTGTCAAAACCCAGGTCTCAGAGGCCATAAAGCATGGACTCTGACCTATAGAATTAGGCTTTCTTTCAAGCTGAAGTGCTACGGCTGTTCTCCTGAAGAATGTAATAAGCCTCAGAATACATTCCTGGCTGTGCCTATCCCCACCTCTAACTCAATAACCTGTGAGTCTTTTCAGTTATCCTAAAAGTCTATGGACTAGGTATTTTTACAGCTAGTATTAGATTTAATTACGATTCTATATATAGAAAAATTGAGATCAAGGGGTAATAAGTTATTTATTCAAACTTTCACAAAATTAACAGCACAAAAGAGTTTAGTGAAGTCAATAATATTACTCTTTGTGGCAGGGACAGATTTAACCTCTTGCCTTAAAACTGAATAAAACAGGGGCCCCTGGGTGGCTCAGTGGGTTAAGCATCCAACTTGATTTCAGCTCAGGTCATGATCTCAGGGTTTTAAAATTAAGTCCTATGTTGGGCTCTGTGCCGGATGTGGAGCCTCCTTAAGATTCTCTCCTCTCCCTCTGCCCTTCCCATTTTCCTAACTAAAAAAACAGTAAAAAAAAAAAAAAAAAAAAAGAAAAAAAAAAAACCTGAACAAAACATATAAAACGGTTTTCAGATATTGCAAAACAGCCAGGAAAAAAACAGTGATGTCTAAGAGAGAGTAAACAAACAAAATGACCCTTTTATTATCCAATTTACTATCCAAAGAGAGTTTCCAGGCCATAGCACAGATAGGTAAACCAAAGTGGATCCTAGGGGTCTGCCTGAGTTAAGACGACGAATTTAGGGGTATGCGTAGGTCAAAGTTGCTAGAGATCACAAGGTCCCTTCAAATCTTCAGCTGAGTACAGATCAGTGCATGTGTGTGCAAACTACCCAAAAGTGGGGGGGTAAAATCACTGGAAAGGAGTAGCAGAAAAAGCCTCAGAGTTCAGGCAAAGCTGGGAATAGTTCACATTACCAATTGTGATAGTTAATTTTATGTGTCAGCTTGGAGGGTGTTTTGGGATAAGATCAACATTTAAATTGGTGAATCTGGGGTAAAACAGATTGCAGATAGCTCTCCATAAGGTGAATGTGCATCATTCAATCAGTTGAAGTTCTGAATAGAATGAAAAGCAGGAAGAAAACTGATATTTGTTAAGCACCACTATATTCCTGAACTTTATTAAGCGCTTTACTTAGCTTATCTAATTTATCCCAAACATCCCAATAATACAGTTATTATTATCCTCATTTTATGGAAAAGGAAATTGAGATTTGGAAAAGATAAATAATTAGTCAAAGGTCCAGGACTAGGAGTATTAGATTGGATGGATATCCAGTTCTGCCTGACTCCAAAGTCTAGAGTGAGACACCATGAAAGAAAAATAGCTGCAGGAATCCTTTTAGGGGAGAGAAAAAGACTCCAAGACCATTTGTCTTTTACCAGCTGAATCCAGATGTCCAAGTATGTAGCTCTTCATGATCATAAGTGGCCCTATATACGGTATTGGGTTAAAACTCCAAACCTTGTATTAGTTCAGATCATGTTTTGAACTGGAGGCATGCATTCTGATTTGTATTATAAATATATTTCTCAATAAAAATCATAAAGTAATATCAACAGCTATCAGATGATGAGTATTTCTATAAATGTGGTACTATGCTAATCACTTCAGATATATTATCCATTTTAAAAATAATTTTGATATTTTTCAGTATTTTCCAGAGTAGTAGAGGGCCTGAGTCAAATGGATAGTTTCCTCCGTAAGTCAATATCCATCATTACAAAGAAGTTTTAGGTTTCACTCATGTATTAATTCAGTTTTTTCTTATAGCAAATACTCACTGAGTGTTAGCTCAGGTGTTGTTCCTGGATCTGAAACCAGAAATCCTTCTCTTCTAGCTTCTCTGGTACCAGAACCTGACACTTTAAAACTCTAAGATAGGGGCGCCTGGGTGGCTCAGTTGGTTAAGCGACTGCCTTCGGCTCAGGTCATGATCCTGGAGTCCCGGGATCGAGTCCCGCATCGGGCTCCCTGCTCACCAGGGAGTCTGCTTCTCCCTCTGACCCTCTCCCCATCTCATGTGCTTTCTCTCTCATTCTCTCTGTCTCTCAAATAAATAAATAAGATCTTTAAAAAAAAAAAAAAAAAAAACTCTAAGATAAAGAGAATTGGTTGGAATCCAGAACATTTTGTACTTTCTCCATAATTTACTCTAACGTGGCCCTAACCTATCATTCACCTGTACCATCTCCATCCATCTCTTGCTTCAGACATGCTTTTGGACTTACCCCTCACTGTACCCTTCCTAAAGCCCTTCAATCAACACTCAGTAACCATTCCAAGTGTCCACTCTGCCAATGCACAGGAGACGCTATAACCATAATGAAGGATGTAAGAGTGAATCAAATACAGTCTCTGCCTTCAAGAAATTTAGTCAAGTAGGAATCACTTTTTTTTTAAGATTTTTATTTATTTATTTGACAGAGAAAGACAGCAAGAGAGGGAACACAAATAGGGGGAGTGGGAGAGGGAGAAGCAGGCTTCCCACTGAGCAGGGAGCCCGATGTGGGGCTCGATCTCAGGACCCTGGGATCATGATCTGAGCCGAAGGCAGACGCTTAATGACTGAGCTACCCAGGCGCCCCAAGTAGAGATCACTTTTGACCCTTCTTTTCTCCTTTACCTTCATCATTTACTTCTAAACACCACCATATTCCATCCACTACATGTCCTATATATTGTTCATACCCAAACACTTAGTTCTATCCTCACTGACACTGGCATAGAACAGGCAATCTCACTAACTTCATCCTATTTCATTCTTTACACCAAAGTCAGAATGATCTTTCTAAATCTTATAGCTGACCTTATCATACCTACCCCTCAAACTTATCCAATAGCTTCCCGATAACTATAAGGAAAAGCCCAAACTTCTCAGAGGAATTTTAAGGCAAAGTCAGTTATATTTCTGACAACTTCTATTGTTTTATCTTTCACTAGTCTCTCTTCCTCCCCAAGCAAACACTGTTTTCTTTAGTCTTACCAAACTACTTCCATTTTCTAACATGAACCATGCTCTCTCATGCCTCTGGACCTTTGCTTAGGCTATTTTGATGGCCTAGAAAGCTATTATTCATTCACAAAACAATTTCTGAGCAATTGCTGTTGGCTAGGACATATGAGAATACGATTTAGATACGGTACCTGTCCTTAAGAAGCTTGCCAGTGGATAGTAGCCCATGGGGGAAGGTCCCAAGTGTCCTCTGCCATTGTTCCTGAATATGTTTCATTGTGTCCTGCATATTCAGATATAGAAAGTGCCATTTATCCTTTCCCATGACATTGCTGCCTGTCAACTGGATGAATGAATAATACTTCTCAGGGGATGTGATTTCTGAGAAGTGATGATTTCTTTTTAAAGGCTACCTTTACCCACCTTGAAGGACTGTTTTAAAAGTCATGGTGCCCTTTGATGCCTTCCTGTAGGACAAAGGAACCCAGAGCTTATCTACATGTAGATATTCTATTAATATGTAATGACTCTTAGGACAGGAAGGAAATAGAACTGCATCTCCTTTTTGGACATTTCCAACAAAACTGAAGAAGGAAAATGGCCTCATCTTAATGAAAGAGGCTGCTCTTGGGAATGTATTTAAGGGAAGGTTACAGAAGCAATCTTTGAAGGAATATGGACAAAGCACAATTCATCATTTCTTCCCAGGAAAATGATTATCAGGAGAAAGGTAGCTTCAAGGCCAGCTCTGCCCTGCTTCACAAAAGACTCCATTTACATTTCAAGAAAGGACAGGAAAGAATACCCTACAATGAGGCTATTTTACACAAGGCCTTCCCTATCTTTCCCAGGCAGTCTGACCCATTTTACTTGTAATGACATTGCCTCTCTCCTTATGTCCTCAGACCATATAGGAACAGAAATATCTTCCCCCAAAACCACTCTCCCATCCCAGGAAAGCTAACTTTCTAAGACACAAATCAAATTGTGTTACTTCCTTTGCCCCTTTAGCCACATCTCTCTATATATTTTAAGTGAGAGTTTAAGCTCCTCAGCCTGGCATTTAAAATCCTCTACATCCTAACCCTACCTACCTCTGTAGCCAGCTTCTAACTGTAGGCTAACTCAAGGTGCACCATTACTATGTGCTCCTGTCCCACCATTTCACATGCCTATGCCTTGCTGCTGTTGCCTCTGCCTGGAATACCTTTGTCTGTTCCTATATGAGTTATTCTCTGTTTGCCCTTGAAGATCTATTTTCTACTCTTCTCAGTCAGCTTGTGTCCTCACGGCTGGGAGGATGACCTCTACAGACAACATCAGGTGAGATCCCTTGCCCTCTCCCTTCCTATTGGATTAGGCCAATGGAAAGCACTGACAGAGGATTGGAGGGCAGAACGAAGGAGAGGTTGGGATATTTATTCTGTACCTTCCCCTCACACCAGCCACACAAGAGAGTTGTTAGCTATAGTTTTTGCAGGATTCTAGTAACAGCTTCCTCCCCCATCCCTTCAGGCTTTGGGGTGGGAATAGCTTTTACTTTTACCAGTCCCTAGGTGCTCCTCCATCCCTGAGGATTCTCTTAAATCTCTACTCATTTTTCTAAATAGTCTCTTTAAAAAATTATCTTAAATTACCTTTTGGAATAAACCACCTATTTCCAGCTGAGACTGACATGGATAATCTTTCTTCACCCTTCAAGATCAGTTCAGGGGGTATCTCCCCAGGAATTCCCAGAGCTAGGTTACAGAGCTAGTTATTTCCACATCTTTACCTGTACTACTATCATATACTTAACACACTGCATTTTTAATTGTTATGATAAAATATAAATTCAACGGAAGAAGGAAATTTGCCTATATTGTTTATGATATTTATCCAACAATTAAGATGTGTGTGGCATATTATAAGTATTCAATAAATGTTTAATGAATGCTTATTTAAAGTAAAAAGTAAGTCTATATTCTTGGCATTTGGCTCAGAGAAGTTATCTTATAAATACCTACTTGAATTAAACTTTTTTTTAAAAGAAGGTAAATATTTCATGGGTAAGAATGGGAAAGGAAAAAGAAAACTTCTTTAATAAGAGAATATAAACCATTAAGTCTCATACTAATACCTATCTCTTTCTATCACAGGGGAGCTTGGGCTAGAATAGAGGAAGCATTTAAAGAATGACACAGAATCATAAGACTAGAAACATCAAGACAGTAATAATCTGACTCTGTACTCATAGAGTACCTTCTATGTTCTAGGTTCTGCATTAGTGGCATTCAAATAGTTATTATGCCCATTGATTCTCCCAGTACCATAGTAAGGATGGTATAATTATCTTTACGTTACCAATGAGAAAATTAGATTCAGAAATGTTAAATAACTTATCCATGAACCCACAGCTAGTAAGTGGCAAAGCAAAGAATCATAACCACCTATGACCATCTGGCTTTAAGTATAGTGTTTTTTGGTCTCAACATACAGATGAATCTTCAGACATCATTCCCTGCCCCCTTCAAATTGTTAAGAACTGTGAAGGGTCTGAGATTTTTACCCTACTTGCAAGCTAACAAAATAACTTGCCATAGTTTCATGGATACTGGCAGAAGATACAAGACTACTGGATCAAAGACAAAAGAACTCACAGCAATATCAGTAGCTAGAGTGTCAGCATTTGCCCTGGTTCCCTGAGCCCCACTTCCAATGGGGCAGTGCAAAGAGGTCCAGGTGATACTTGCACACGGAATGGGTTGTGTTATAGGAGAGGAACTCTGAGCTAAGAGAATTTGAATCTTTTTTACTGTATACTAATCAAACCCGTTCACTGCTCCAGAGGGAGACAGTATCTCTATCTTCCAGGATGACTGCTATACAAACATCCCAGAAAAGGCAGTTTGGAACAAAGGCAATCAGGTTGCTTTTGCATGTGAGGCATACAAAACATGAGATATACATACATTATCACCTAATACAAACCTCCTCTCTGACCTCTGCATAAATACTTCTAGTGATAAGGATCTTATCATCTTAAGGCCATGAGTCCAGTCAGGTGGCAATTTAAACTCTCTGTAAAGTTATACTAAGTAAAAGCACTTTCCTTATAAATTTGCTCACAGACCTTATAAATGAATATAATAGATGATACTATTATTTAATCTTCATTTTATGGGAAAAGTAATTGCAGATCAGTGAGATTCAGTAATTCACCTAAGAGAAAGTGGTAGAGCCAGAACTATGGCTCTAAAGTGTGTTTTCCCACTACAACCAGGGAATGGGGAAAAAGGAGAAACCAAAAATCATGAATCTTCAGGAAGACACACTAAAGGATGACAAGGTAATCTAGTGAAGCTGTGAGAAATAAGAGACGTGTGTCTTTTGAGTATGGTTGTGGATTGGACCCTGCATGTAAGCTCCTCAAAGCAGGAACTGTACTTCATGTAGCACCAATAAAGGTTTGCTGAATGAGTAAAGTTGTTATCCAAGTCATTAAATGTTTCTCTATTAAAATTTTTCTAAAGATATCTTAAAAACTAACACTGATCTATCTTTTTAATGAAAACACTTAACTGAAATATATGAGTATCATTACAGGTAAATGGAGATGTGAATGTGAATGAATTGGTTTCAACTATTCCTTTATTTGACATTTATTAAGCTCCTATTCTGTGGTAGGCAGCCTTACTACACTATGCCCAGCTAATAAAATAGAATTTCTTAATTATAAAAGTAACTTAAGTGCCACAAATTCCTTAAGTTCTGAATAAAAATAATTCAAATTTTAAAAGTTATAGGAAATTTAGGCAATGAGCCTTTTTCAATCTATACATCCATATACAATCTTCTGATTTATTTTAGATCTCATTCCTGAATTCTACCTTCTTTGACTCCACCTGTCCCAAAGAATTCTTGCTGGGTTTATTTCAGGAGGCCAGAAGTCAGTTCCACAAATCACTGACTCTAGAAGACATAGTGGGCTTAAAATTACCTTCTTAGGATCAGTTCCCTATGGGCCTACATAAATATTCTACTCAGTGAGTGAAGAAAAGAAATAGAGACATACAATCCCTTAGCCAAAACTCTTGGAAAATGAAAAGTTTTGGAATTCAAGTAAAAAATAAAACAAACAGGGTGCCTGGGTGGCTCAGTTGGTTAAGCGACTGCCTTCGGCTCAGGTCATGATCCTGGAGTCGCGGGATCGAGTCCCAGGGCATCAGGCTCCCTGCTCGGCAGGGAGTCTGCTTCTCCCTTTGACCCTCTTCCCTCTTGTGCTCCCTATTTCTCATTCTCTGTCTCTCAAATAAATAAATAAAATCTTTAAAAAAAAATAAAACAAACAAAAAAAAACCTTAAAATTTTTTTTCAATACATATATATTTAACACATGCAGTGGGTTCCAAGACAATAGTCATAAAGCAAACAGTATTTCTGTAGCAAAATATGTGAATATTCACACTAAGTGGGATAAATAAAGACTACCACCTCTCATCACATCATATACCCTGATAGGCTAGCTTTTTTATTTCTCTATTTTTTTAATTTAATTTTATTATGTTATGTTAATCACCATACATTACATCATTGGTTTTTGATGTGGTGTTCCATGATTCATTGTTTGCATATAACACCCAGTGTTATATGCATTCATTCAATACATGCCCTCTTTAATACCATCACTAGGCTAACCCAACCCCCTACCCCCTTCCCCTCTAGAACCTTCAGTTTGTTTCTCAGAGTCCATAGTCTCTCATGGTTCTTCTTGATAGGTCAGCTTTTGCTATCAAACAAATTTAACATTACTTAAAAAGACATCATTTTTGGATTTAAGAATTAAAAATGAAGGACTGTGGCCCTATACCAGCATAGTGGTCAGAGACTTCACCCAGTCATAATATAAAAACACCTTCTGCTGCCAGACCAGACCTCAAGGCATCTATATTTCTGACTGCATCTTAGTTTTGTCTCCTCTAAACCCTTCTGCATCATTGCCAAAGAAATCTGCCTAATATGCATATCTGACAATGTCAGTAAGGGTTGGTGATGTAGTAGTGTGGAGGGGAGATACACTTGGCGCAGAAGATTTAGGAATGAGCATTTGCTAAAAATCTCATAGTCAGGTGGGGAACCTAAGATCTCTGACATTTTCCCTGGAGTCATCCACTAAACTATGTTGACTTAGTTTCCCATTGCTCTATAGATAAAACTCAAACTCCTTATAGAAGGAAGATTAGATCTGACAGCTGAAAAAATTATAACTGATAAGTTCTGAATGTTTGTGTCCCCCCAGATTCATATGTCAAAACCCTAACTCCCAAAGGTAATGCAGTATTAGCAGGTCAAGGCCTCTGAGGGTTGATCAGGTCATGAGCTTGGAGCCCTCATGAATGAGCTTAGTGCTTTTATAAAAGAGATTCCCACAGAGCTCTCTATCCCACTTCCACCATGTGAGGATACACTGAGAAGTTTATGACCTGGAAGAGGGCCCTCATTAGAACCTGACCAGGCTGGCACCCTGTTCCTAAAACTTCAACCTCCAGACCTATGAGCAATAAATGTTGTTTATAAGCTACCCAGTCTGTGCTATTTTGTCATAAGACAGCAACGAGGACTAAAATAGTAATAAGAATAAGATGTCTACATAATTTGTGGGGGGCCAATGCAAAATGAAAATGAGGGACCCCTGTTTAAAACTTATTAAGAATTTCAAGAAAACTAAGACAAATACAGTGTTCTACTGAGTGTGAATACCTATGAAGGTACTCCATCTATTACTAAGACCTTAAAAAGAGGGCATGCTGCAGGATGTTGCATTGCAGAGAACACAGAATTTGATGTTTAGCAGGTTAGGCTTTAACTACTAGGCTGTCCATTTGTTTTCTGTGTGACTTTTGGAAAATCACTTAATCTCATCCTAAATGTCTACAACTAAAATGTATAAATAATATCTGCCTCTAAGAACTATTATAAGTGTCAAATGAAATACTATATGGGAAAGAGTACAGTTCACATATTACCTAAATGAGTCTCCTAATAAATTAATAACTGTTTCAGAGTAATGAGAGCTCTTTGTGTTTTGTTGTCTATATTTTCCCCTCTCTAATGAATAAATGATAATCAGGCTTTTGTGTTCTCTTGCCTCAAGGGCCCTGCAGGCCTAAAAACAGAAGCTGCTTGAAAACAACTTCTGTCCTTAGTTATTATAAAGACCTAAAGCTGTTGAAGAAATATACTATCATACCTAAAGAGAGAGGTCACTATCTTGAAGAAAAACAATGAAGAGATAACCCTGGGGAAAGAGAGCAGTAGGGTTCCCCTGCTTTATTAGTTCACATCATTTGACAAGAAAGAATCAAGATAGCATTAGATCTGCTAAAGAGTTTTGGAGAGAACTGCCTATTAATAATAACAGGAAGCAAGGCAGGGAAAGCTTTCAAACAGCAATGCAGGTCTGGCACCTGTGAAAGGAGAAAAGAAAGGAAGAATTGGGTAAGAAAAGCCTCAGGCTGCAGTGTAGTTCTGAGAAAGTCTTAGCCAGGCCAGAGGGGAGTCTGAGAAAAGTTGCTCTTAAAAGTCTCCCACATTGGGCAGTAGGGTACAGCCCCTAGGACCCCTACTATACTTAGTCCAATGACTGAGAGTAGCCTAGGGCACATGTAGTCTGGTGCGTCATCTGGAGGTTGTCAACTATGCTGTTCAGAATACATTTTCTTAAAGGAAGAGATGAGGAACACATCATCATGACCACTAACCCCATCACACACACATACCAAATGGGAAGAGGACTGAGGCCTCTGGATAAAAGAAATGTTGTGGATCTAGGGAGACTAACCAGTACAAAGATTCTCATGCACTAGTGTAGTGTGGAAGTTGCAGAGATCTGAACTCAAGGGACTTTGCAGGCTGTACTTCTCCTCCATTAGATTTCTTGCCTTTTTTTTTTTTTTAAGATTTATTTATTTGAGAAAGAGAGATAGTGAGAGAGAGCACGAGCAGGGAGAGGGGCAGAGGGGGAGGGGCACAGGAAGAGGGAGAAGCAGACTCCCCACTGAGCAGGAAGCCCTACACAGGGCTCAGTCTCAAGACCCTGGGATCATGACCTGAGCCAAAGGCAGATACTTAACCGACTGAGCCACCCAGGCACCCCAGATTTCTCGTCCTTAAAAGCTCAGTTTAAATATACCACTGCCTCTATGATGTCTTCTCTGATCTTTCATGATTTCCTAATTTGCAGTTCACTTTTCCCACCTCTAGAATCCTATCATACTTTGTTTACCTAACTGTTGTATTTGCATATGTGTCTTATCAACTGAACTGCTTTTCAATAATAAAATATTTATCTTATTTAATGTGGAATGGAATTGGCCAGCACAAAATAGGAATCCATACTTGATCTTGGTTGTGTGGCTTAGCACAACATAGCAGCATCTTCAGTATCAGCATATATCCATTAAAAAACAACAAATTAAAGTTCCCCTAGCCACTGAAACACTCAATACTTTCTCATAAGAGTATTCAGACTAATCCACAAAATCCCTTCAAGTTTGAATGTAAACGGTATCTCCACTAAACACTGAGAAGTGTTTAACATTTGTTTTTACATTTGTTTATCTCTTGACTTAGAATCCTAATTGATGCAACAGAGTAATGGAGTAGTAAAAGGAAAAAGAACCAGGACAAAAAAATATAGACCTTTTTATTTGTTTTTATTTTGTTATGTTTTGTGTCCCTGCAGCTCATTATCTATCAAATGTAACTTAGAAGTTATGCAATGTATCCTGGAATACAGGAATGGTTCAATGCATGCAAATTTTATCAATGTAATATACTGTGTTGTCAGATGAAGGATGAAAATCACATGATTGTCTCAACTGATGAAAAAAAAGCATTTGACAAAATCCAATACCCTTTGATGACAAAAGCAGCCAGGCTGGGCGGAGTAAGATGGCGGAGGAGTAGGAGACCTAGATTTCGTCTGGTCTCAGGAA
>NW_027397071.1:62755849-62838150 GCF_003265705.2 Callorhinus ursinus | reverse complement strand
TGGCTGGGTGATAGACATTGGGGAGGGTATGTGCTACGGTGAGCGCTGTGAATTGTGCAAGACTGTTGAATCACAGATCTGTACTTCTGAAACAAATAACGCAACATATTTTAAGAAAAAAGGAAAAGAAGAAGATAACAGGAGAGGAAGAAAAGGGGAGTATGTCAGAGGGGGAGACGAACCATGAGAGATGATGGACTCTGAAAAACAAACTGAGGGTTCTAGAGGGTAGGGGGGTGGGGGGATGGGTTAGCCTGGTGATGGGTATTGAGGAGGGCACGTTTTGCATGGTGCACTGGGTGTTATGAACAAACAATGAATCATGGAACACTGCATCAAAAACTAATGATGTAATATATGGTGATTAACATAACAATAAAAAAATTAAAAAAAAAAAAAAGCAGCCAAAAAACTAGGGGTAGAAGGAAACTACCCCAACATAATAAATGACATATAAGAAGATTCCACAGCTAACATCATATTCAATGGTGAAAACCTGAAATCTTTCTAAGATCAAGAACAAGGCAAATCCCCCTCTCTTCACTGCTATTCAACATAGTACCCAAAGTTCTAGCAAGAGCAATTAGGCAAGAAGAAATAAATGGCATCTAAATCAGAAAGGAAGAAACAAAAGTATTCTGTTCACAGATTACATTGGCTTATACATAGAAAACCCTAAAAAGTCCATACACACACTTGTGTGTACACGCAAACACACAGAATAAAAATATCAGTAAAATTGCATAACACGAAATCAACATACAAAAATCAGTTGGGTTTCTATAAACTAACAATAAACTATCTGAAAAGGAAATTAAGAAAACAATCCTATGTACAACTGCATTAAAAATATTTTAAAATAGAGAGGAGCAAGATGGCGGAGGAGTAGGAGACCTGGATTTCATCTGGTCTCAGGAATTCAGCTGGATAGGGATCAAACCATTCTGAACACCTATGAACCCAACAAGAGATCGAAGAAAAGAATAGCAACAACTCTCTGAACAGAAAAGCGACCACTTTCTGGAAGGTAGGATGTGCGAAGTGAATCCAACACGATATTCGGGAGGATAGACGGTGGGGAAGGGGGCCTCTGTTGGCCACTTCTGGCAAGTGAGAGAGCCCCGGAGCACAAAATCGGATATTTAGAAGTCGGCTCCATGGAGGGATGTCACTTCAGTGGCTAAGCGGGGGGTGGAACCCTCATGGGACAGTGTGGTCTCAGGACCATCGGGGTCAGAGAAACAGCGGGAGTGCCTGAGTGCGGCACAGCTCCCAGGTATCAGAGCAGGGAAGCCAACTACAGAGATGGAGCTGAGGAGTAAGTTCTCAGCTCGGGGTTGCCATAAACTGTGATCGGTGACAGTCGGGCCACTGCTCCTCCAGCAGGGACCCAACAAGCAGCAGATCCGGGGAGACTCCCCTCCCTCCCCCAGGAGAATCGGCATAGGAGCGCACCACAGGGATCTGCTGGGTTTGGAGACTCCACACGGGGTCAGGTGCCAGAGAGAGAAACGCTCGGTCACAGGCCAGGTGAGCAGGGAGTGCGGCCGGAGACCAGGGAGATGGGAGTGACTGACTTCCTTTCTCTGGGGGTGCACTGAGGAGCGGCACCCCGAGTTCTCAGCTCCTCCAGGGAGGAGATTGGGAGGCCGCCATTTTCACTCTCGTCCTCCAATGCTGTACGGAGACCTTGCAAGGAACAAAAGCTCCCGAGAGCAAACCCGAACTGATTACTTAGCCCAGACCCGGCAAGGGCGGTGCAATTCCGCCTCTGGGAAAGACATTTGGGAACCATGGCAACAGGCCCCTCCCCCAGAATATCAGCACGAACAGCCAGCCAAGACCAAGTTTACCAATAAATGAGAACGGAAAAACTCCAGCGCTAGGGGAATACACCACATAGAATTCATGGCTTTTTTACTATAATTTATTAGTCTTTCAAAGTTAATTTTTTTTAAGTGTTGTGTTTTTTTTTAAATTTTTCTTTATCCCTTTTCCAACCAACATCTTATC
This sequence comes from Callorhinus ursinus, assembly GCF_003265705.2. NCBI lineage: Eukaryota > Metazoa > Chordata > Mammalia > Carnivora > Otariidae > Callorhinus > Callorhinus ursinus. Next base: position 62,836,137 of record NW_027397071.1, on the reverse strand, counting down.
AATCCCTTTTTTTTAAAAAAAAATTTATTTTTCATTTGTAGAGTCATACTATATCCCTTCATAGTAGTTACCTTTATTTTTGGCATATATATATAAGTTGTTCTCTCTTCAAATTTGAGATACAGTTTCTTCTAACATATCAGAATATACCCTAAATCTCTAGTGTATGCTTTTTTCCTGTCTCTGGCCTGATCACATTCTCTCCCCTTTATTTTTCTTTCTTTCCTTTTTTTAAATCCTCTTCTTTATTTTTTCAAACACCTTCTGATCAATTCCTTTTTTAAAATTTTTTATAATTTTCATTTTTACAGTTATATTACATCCCTTCATCTTATCAAACCTTATTTTCTAAATATATAAGTCTTTCTTTCTTTAAAATTTTAGGAGGCACTTTCTTCTAACAGACCAAAATATACCCAAAATCTAGTGTGTGGCACTGAACTATGCACCAGCCTGATCATATTTGATCATATTCTGTTTTTTTGTTTTGTTCTGTTTTTGTTTGTTTTTATCTTTTTCTTTCTTTTTTTTTTCTCTTTCTTTTTTCTTTCTTTCCCTTTCTTTTCCCCTGGTTTCAGGCCTTTTCTGATTTCTTTAGAGTATATTTTTTGGGGACGTTGTTAACCTGTTAGCATTTTGTTCCTCATTCATCTATTCTCCTCTGGACAAAAGGACAAGACGAAAAAATCACCTCAACAAAAGGAACAAGAGGTAGTACCGTTGTCCAGAGACCTACTCAATATGGACATTACTGTGATGTCGGACCTAGAGTTCAGAATAATGACTTTAAAGATACTAGCTGGGCTTCAAAAAAGCATGGAAATTATTAGAGAAATGCTTTCTGGAGAAATAAAAGAACTAAAATCTAACCAAGTCAAAATCAAAAAGGCTATTGATGAGGTGCAATAAAAAATGGGGGCACTAACTGCAAGGATAAAGGAAGCAGAAGATAGAATCAGCGATATAGAAGACCAAATGATGGAAAATAAAGAAGCTGAGAAAAAGAGAGACAAACAACTACTGAATCACAAGAACAGAATTTGAGAGATAAGCAATATGATAAGATGAAACAACATTAGGATAATTGGGATCCCAGAAGAAGAAGAAAGAGAGAGAGGGGCAGAAGCTATAGTGGGGCAAATTAGATCACTGAACTTCCATAATGTGAGGAAGGAAACAGGCATCCAAATACAGGGGGCACCGAGAACCCCTCTCAAAATCAATGAAAATAGGTCAACACCCCATCATCAAATAGTAAAACTTACAAGTCTCAGAGACAAAGAGAAAATCCTGAAAGCAGCTCGGGAGAAGAGATATGTAACCTATAATGGTAGAAACATTAGATTGGCAACAGACCTATCCACAGAGACCTGGCAGGCCAGAAAAGACTGGCATGATATATTCAGAGCACTAAAAGAGAAAAATATGCAGCCAAGAATACTATATCAAGCTAGGCTGTCATTGAAGATAGAAGGAGAGATAAAAATCTTCCAGGACAAACAAAAACTAAAGGAATTTGCAAACACGAAACCAGCCCTACAAGAAATACTGAAAGGGGTCCTCTAAGCAAAGAGAGAGCCTAAAAGCACCATAAACCAGAAAGGAATACAGACAATATACAGTAACAGTTACCTTACAAGCAATACAATGGCAGTAATTTCAAATCTTTCAATAGTTACCCTGAATGTAAATGGGCTAAATGCCCCAATCAAAAGACACAGGCTATCAGAATGGATTAAAAAACAAGACCCATCAATATGCTGTCTGCAAGAGACTCATTTTAGACCTAAAGACACCCCACATTGAAAGTGAGGGGGTGGAAAACCATTTACCATGCTCATGGACAGCAAAAGAAAGCTAGGGTGGCAAACATTCTATCAGACAAATTAGATTTTAAAACAAAGACTGTAATAAGAGATGAAGAAGGACACTATATCCTACTTAAAGGGTCGACCCAACAGAAGATCTAACAATTGTAAATATCTATGCCCCTAACATGGGAACAGCCAATTATATAAGGCAATTAATAACAAAAGCAAAGAAACACATGGACAACAATACAATAATAGTGGGGGACTTTAACACCCCCGACTGAAATGGACAGATCATCTAAGCCAAAGTTCAACAAGGAAATAAAGACTTTAAACGACACACTGGACCAAATGGACTTCACAGACATATTCAGAACATTCCATCCAAAGCAACGGAATACACATTCTTCTCTAGTGCCCATGGAACATTCTCCAGAATAGATCCCATCCTAGGTCACAAATCAGGTCTCAACCGGTACCAAAAGATTGGGATTATTCCCTGCATATTTTCAGACCACAATGCTTTGAAACTAGAACTCAATCACAAGAGGAAAGTCAGAAAGAACTCAAATACATGGAGGCTAAAGAGCATCCTACTAAAGAATGAATGGATCAACCAGGAAATTAAAGAAGAATTAAAAAAATTCATGGAAACAAATGAAAATGAAAACACAACTGTTCAAAATCTTCAGGATGCAGCAAAAGCAGTCCTAAGAGGAACGTATATAGCAATACAAGCCTTTCTCAAGAAAGAAGAAAGGTCTCAAATACACAACCTAACCCTACACCTAAAGAAGCTAGAGAAAAAACAGCAAATACAGCCTAAACCCAGCAGGGGAAGAGAAATAATAAAGATCAGAGCACAAATCAATGAAATACAAACCAAAAGAACAGTAGAACAAACCAACGAAACTAGGAGCTGGTTCTTTGAAAGAATTAACAAGATTGATAAACTCCTGGCCGGACTTATCAAAAAGAAAAGAGAAATGACTCAAATCAACAAAATCATGAATGAAAGAGGAGAGATCACAACAAACACCAAAGAAATACAAACAATTATAAGAACATATTACGAGCAACTCTATGCCAGCAAATTAGATAACCTGGAAGAAATGGGGGCATTCCTAGAGATGTATCAACTACCAAAATTGAAGCAGGAAGAAATAGAAAACCTGAACAGACCTATAACCACTAAGGAAATTGAAGCAGTCATCAAAAATCTCCCAACAAACAAACGTCCAGGGCCAGATGGCTTCCCAATGGAATTCTACCAAACATTTAAAGAAGAATTAATACCTATTCTGCTGAAACTGTTACAAAAAATAGAAATGGAAGGAAAACTTCCAAACTCATTTTATGAAGCCTCCATTACCTTGATCCCAAAGCCAGACAAAGACCCCATCAAAAAGGAGAATTACAGACCAATATCCTTGATGAAAATGGATGTAAAAATTCTCACTGAAATACTAGCCAATAGGATCCAACAGTACATTAAAAGGATTATTCACCATGACCTAGTGGGATTTATCCTTGGGCTACAAGGTTGTTTCAACATCCGCAAATCAATCAACGTGATACAATACATTAACAAAAGAAAGAACAAGAATCATATGATCCTCTCAATAGATGCAGAGAAAGCATTTGACAACGTATAGCATCGTTTCTTGATCAAAACTCTTCAGAGTATAGGGATAGAGGGTACATACCTCAATATCATAAAAGCCATCTATGAAAAACCTACAGCGATTATCATTCTCAATGGGGAAAAGCTGAGAGCATTCCCCCTAAGGTCAGGAATGCGGCAGCGATGTCCACTATCACCACTGCCATTCAACATAGTATTAGAAGTCCTAGGCACAGCAATCAGACAACAAAAAGAAATCAAAGGCATCCTAATAGGCAAAGAGGAAGTCAAACTCTCACTCTTTGCAGATAATATGATACTTTATGTGGAAAACACAAAAGACTCCACCCCAAAACTTCTAGAACTCATAGAGCAATTCAGTAAAGTGGCAGGATATAATGTCAATGCACAGAAATCAGTGGCATTCCTATACACCAACAAGAAGATAGAAGTGAGAGAAATTAAGGAGTCAATCCCATTTATAATTGCACCCCAAACCATAAGATACCTAGGAATAAATCTAACCAAAGAGGCAAAGGATCTGTTCTCAGAAAACTATAAAATACTCATGAAAGAAATTGAAGAAGACACAAAGAAATGGAAAACCGTTCCATGCTCATGGATTGGAAGAACAAACATTGTGAAGATGTCAATGCTACCTAGAGCAATCTACACATTCAATGCAATCCCCATCAAAATATCCTCCACTTTTTTCCAAGAAATGGAACAAATAATCCTAAAATTTGTATGGAACCAGAAGAGACCCCGAATAGCCAGAGGAATGTTGAAAAAGAAAAGCAAAGCTGGCGGCATCACAATTCCGGACTTCCAGCTCTATTATAAAGCTGTCATCATCAAGACAGTATGGTCCTGGCACAAAAACAGACACATAGATCAATGGAACAGAATCGAGAGCCCAGAAATGGACCCTCAACTCTATGGTCAACTCATCTTTGACAAAGCAGGAAAGAATATCCAATGGAAAAAAGACAGTCTCTTGAACAAATGGTATTGGGAAAATTGGACAGCCACATGTAGAATCAAAGTGGACCATTTCCTTACACCACACCCAAAAACAGAGTCCAAATGGTTGAAAGACCTAAATGTGAGACAGGAGTCCATCAAAATCCTAAAGGAGAACACTGGCAACAACCTCTTCGACCTCAGCCGAAGCAACTTCTTCCTAGAAACATCGCCAAAGGCAAGGGAAGCAAGGTCAAAAATGACCTATTGGGATTTCATCAAGATAAAAAGCTTTTGCACAGCAAAAGAAACAGTCCACAAAACCAAAAGACAACCAACAGAATGGGAGAAAATATTTGCAGATGACCTATCAGATAAAGGGCTAGTATCCAAAATCTATAGAGAACTTATCAAACTCAACACCCAAAGAAGAAATAATCCAATCAAGAAATGGGCAGAAGACATGAACAGACATTTTTCCAAAGAAGACATCCAAATGGCCAACAGACACGTGAAAAAGTGCTCAACATCGCTCGGCATCAGGGAAATCCAAATCAAAACCTCAGTGAGATACCACCTCACACCAATCAGAATGGCTAAAATTAACAAGTCAGGAAACGACAGATGGTGGCAGGGATGTGGAGAAAGGGGAACGCTCCTACAGTGTTGGTGGGAATGCAAGCTGGTGCAATCACTCTGGAAAACAGTATGGAGGTTCCTCAAAAAGTTAAAATAGGGCTACCATACGATCCAGCAATTGCACTACTGGGTATTTACCACAAAATGCAAATGTAGGGACCCGAAAGAGTATGTGCACCCCAATGTTTATAGCAGCAATGTTCACAATAGCCAAACTGTGGAAAGAGCCAAGATGTCCATCGACAGATGAATGGATAAAGAAGAGGTGGTATACATACACAATGGAATATTATGCAGCCATCAAAAGGAATGAGATCTTGCCATTTGCAACGGCATGGATGGAACTGGAGGGTGTTATGCTTAGTGAAATAAGTCAATCACAGAAAGACATGTATCATATGACCTCACTGATATGACGAATTCTTAATCTTAGGAAACAAAGTGAGGGTTGCTGGAGTAGGGGTGGTGTGGGAGGGATGGGGTGGCTGGGTGATAGACATTGGGGAGGGTATGTGGTATGGTGAGCGCTGTGAATTGTGCAAGACTCTTGAAACACAGATCTGTACTTCTGAAACAAATAATGCAATACATGTTAAGAAAAAAAAAGAAGAAGAAGATAGCAGGAGGGGAAGAATGAAGGGGGGTAAATCGGAGGGGGAGACGAACCATGAGAGATGATGGACTGTGAAAAACAAACTGAGGGTTCTAGAGGGGAGGGGGGTGGGGGGATGGGTTAGCCTGGTGATGGGTATTAAAGAGGGCACGTTCTGCGTGGAGCACTGGGTGTTATGCACAAACAATGAATCATGGAACACTACATCAAAAACTAATGATGTAATGTATGGTGATTAAGAACAATAAAAAAATTTAAAAAATATTTTAAAATAAACTTAATCAAGAAGGTGAAAAACTTTTACAGTGAAAACTACCTATCACTGACAAAATAAATGAAAAGAGACACAAATAAATGGAAAGACATTCCATGTATATGTACTGAAAGACTTAATATAGCTAGTGTCCATATTGCTCAAAGTGTTCTATGGATTCAATGGAATCCCTCTGAAAATCCCAATGAAAATTTTGCAGAAATGGAAAAAAATCCTAAAATTCTCATGTAAACTCAAAAGACTCTGAGAAGACAAAAACAATCTTGAGAAAGCAAAACAAAGCTGGAGGTCTCATGCTTCTTGATTTTAAAATATATTACAGAGATACAATAGTCAAAACAGAATGGACATTATGGTACCGGCATAAATAGAGACACATAGAACAAAAGAACAGAATAGAGTGTCCAAATGTAAGCCCTCATGTCTATGGTCAAATGATCTTTGACAAGGGTGCCAATGCTACACAAGAACGAAAGGAAAATCTCTACAACAAATGGTACTTGGAAAACTGGATATTTATATGCAGAAGAATGAAGTTGTACTTTACCTTACACCATGTATAAATATTAGCTCAAAATGGGTTAAAGTTCTGAATGTAAGACCTGAAATTATAAAACTCCAAGAAGAAAACAAGGGAATAGCATATGACATTAAATCAGCTATGATTTCTTAGAGAGGACACCAAAAGCATAGGCAACCAAAGCAAAAATAAACAAATGAGACATCAAACTTAAAGACTTTTGCATAGGGAAGGAAACAATCAACAGAGCAAAAAGGTAACCTAAGCAATGAGAGAAACTATTTTCAAACCATATATATCATAAAGGTTGATAGCTAGAATATATACTCACAACAACAAAATAATCCAATTAAAAATGGGCGAAGAATTTGATGAAACATTTCTCCAAAGAAGATATACCAAGAAGCAAAAAATTCTCAATTTCAATAATCATCAGGGAAATGCAAATCAAAACCACAATGAGATATTACCTCACACCCCCTGGGATAGCCACATTAAAAAAACAAACAAAATAAACAAACAAAACAAATGTTGGTGAGGATGTGGAGAAATTGGAACCCTTGTACACCGCTGGGAATATAAAATGGTGTAGCCTCTATGGAAAACAGTATGGTGGTTCCTTAAAAAATTAAAAACAGTTACCATATGATCCAGCAATTTCAATTCTGGATATATATCCAGCAGAATTAAAAACAGGATCTTGATATTTGCATAGGCATGTTCACTGCAATATTCACAATAGCCAATAGTCGGAATCAACTTAAGTGCCCATTGACCGATGAATGGGTAAAGAAAATGTAGTATACACATGCAATGGAATATTATTCAGCTTTTTTAAAGGGGCAAATCCTGTCATATGCTACAAATGGATGAACCTTGAAGACATTATGCTAAATGAAAAAAGCCAGTCACAGAGTCAACTACTGTATGATTCCACTTATATGAGGTATCTAAAGTAATTATTTATACTCATATATTGTACACCTGAAATTAATATAACACTGTATATTAACTACATTGAAATTAATTTAAAAACAATATAAAATATAAAATAAAGTGACTAAACTCAGGAAGCAGAATGATAGTTGTCAAAAGGTGGGGGAGGGGAAATTGTTGTTCAATGGGTATAGAGTTTCAGTTTTGCAATATGAAAAAGTTCTAGAAATCTGTTGCACAAAATGTGCATATAGCTAACACTACTATACTATATACTTAAAAATGGTTAATATGGTAAATTTTGTGCAATGTTTTTTTACAGCAATAAAAAGAAAAAGGCATTAAGTAATATAGATTTATTGAATGAAAGACTAAAATAATTTTCATACCAAAGTAGTTCCAAACCCTCTAAGATGTATCAAGGAGGGTTCCTATTATTTATTCTAAAATATATGCCTATATAAAATGTTCTAAATGAAATAAAATGAATGCATTAAAACTGTATTTAATGAGAATTTTCATGGTTAGCTCCTTTATTGTTTTTTTGATGTAGATTTATTTTAATTATTGGTTACAATATTAAAGGAGGTTATATATTAAAAAGATACATCAACATTTGAAGGAGTCTTTAATGAAACTTCTTCATATCTTTTATAGAATTTTCTAAGTGAAATTATTTTTAGCCTTAATATGAAAGAAACTAAGACAAGAGAAGGCATAAATATTGCAAAAAATCTTGGGCTTTGAAATTGCTTTCCTTTTGTCATCACTCACAGCAGGGCATCTACAATTCTTGGTATTCTGTGGCCTAAACTTTGTTGATGCTATGCTAACCCAAAGGGGATATAAATCTCTTGTTTAGGCAAAAACAGGAGCTAAATCTTTGCATTTCGGTTACAAAACACCACCTTTGCTACATATACACCAGGTATCTAAAACATCCAGCCATTTACTACATTACAAAATCTGCCAATTATATAATAGCCCCCAATGTAGTAAATTGTTTCCTATTTTACTCATGTAGTAGGCACTGTAAATTTTTACAATCCCTTTTGCTATTAAAATAGAAACATATAAGAACAAAAATGAATGACATTCATAATACCCTTTGACACAGAGATTTTAAACTATTTCCCATATTATTTTTAAATAAATAATAAAAAGATTAAAAAACACTAAACAACCCTAAATATTAGAACATGTTCATTAGCTATATTAGACTTAAAAAAAAAGAGTAGATGTACATATTTGTGTGTGGACAACAAAGAGAATGAGTTAAACTTTGGTATGATTATGCAACTGAATAGTCTTTGATTATTGAAGCTGTAATTGCAAAGACTATAGCTGGAATGGCTGCATCCATTTAAAATGTATAAACACAGGCGCCTGGGTGGCTCAGTCATTAAGCATCTGCCTTCGGCTCACGTCATGATCCCAGGGTCCTGGGATCAATCCCCACATTGGGCTCCCTGCTCGGCAGGAAGCCTGCTTCTCCCTCTCCTGCTCCCCCTGCCTGTGTTCCCTCTCTCACTCTCTCTCTGTCAAATAAATAAATAAAATCTTTAAAAATAATAAATAAAAATAAAATAAAATGTATAAACACAAGGAGAATATTGGAATGAAACAGGCAATAATAAGATTAATTGTGCTTCCTACTGGGTATTTACCACAAAGATACAAATGTAGGGACCCGAAGGGGTACGTGCACCCCAATGTTTATAGCAGCAATGTCCACAATAGCCAAACTGTGGAAAGAGCCAAGATGTCCATCGACAGATGAATGGATAAAGAAGATGTAGTATATATACACAATGGAATATTATGAAGCCATCAAAAGGAATGAGATCTTGCCATTTGCAACGACATGGATGGAACTGGAGGGTGTTATGCTTAGTGAAATAAGTCAATCAGAGAAAGACATGTATCGTATTACCTCACTGATATGAGGAATTCTTAATCTCAGGAAACAAACTGAGTGTTACTGGAGTGGTTGGGGGTGGGAGGGATGGGGTGGCTGGGTGATAGACATTGGGGAGGGTATGCGCTACTGTGAGTGCTGTGAATTGTGCAAGACTGTTGAATCACAGATCTGTACTTCTGAAACAAATAATGCAACATATTTTAAGAAAAAAGAAAAAGAGAAGATAGCAGGAGAGGAAGAATGAAGGGGAGTAAGTCAGAGGGGGAGACGAACCATGAGAGATGATGGACTCTGAAAAACAAACCGAGGGTTCTAGAACGGAGGGGCGTGGGGGGATGGGTTAGCCTGGTGATGGGTATTAAAGAGGGCACATTCTGCATGGAGCACTGGGTGTTATGAACAAACAATGAATCATGGAACACTACATCAAAAACAAATGATGTAATATATGGTGATTAACATAACAATAAAAAATTTTAAAAAAGATTAATTGTGCTTCAGTGAGAGGATTAGTGCTAATTTTTTTTTCAAAATCGATTTTGTTTTTATTATTTTTGGAAAACAAATGTCAAATAAAATGAAACATATAAATCTCTGTTTACTTGGTAATTCAGCATATCATCTCTTTAGTCTCTGGCCAGTTACTTCAAATACTAAATTTTGTACCAGCTGAGGGTGACAGTCTGATCAAGACATTTATTTCAGACTTGGAACATAGGGTTGTTCAGCTCTATTGTGCTTGACTTTGGAATTATACAAGGAGCTTCAAATTGCCTTCATAGTCTCTAGCTAGTTAATTCAGGTCAAAGCTGTGAGACCTTAGGCAAAATTTTTAATCTCTTGTAATCTCAGTTTTCTCAGCTATAAAATAATACTTACCTCATGAGAATTAAATGAAGTAACGCTTATGTGATGGTGTCTAATATCATGATACCATGCAGAAAGGCCTCAGTAAGTGTTACATGGATGACTCAATTTTTAAAAATTTATGAATGAATGGATAAATAAATGAATAAACAAATGAATGAGAAAGAGGTCAGTTATTGAGTTCTAGTTCTGACATATATTAGCTGTGTGGCCGTAGGCAAATAACTAAACTTTTCTCAGTCTCAGTTTTCTTCCTCGTGTACTGAAGGAGTTAAATAAAAAAGATCTTTAAGTTTCCTTTTAACTCTAAATTCTACAAATTCTACATGGATGACAAGTGTGATATTAGCATTACATGCAAAGAAAGGGATATATATTCTCTTACCTTTGTGTGTGTGTGTGTGTGTGTGTGTGTGTGTGTACCTGATAATAAGATAATCCTTATGCTCTTTCTAAAAGAAACTCTCAATAATCATTTCTTTTAAGGCACACTTTTAATGAAGTAGCCCAACCTACTTTATTAAATATTTGACTATTTTATAGTTAACATTAGAAGATTTTCAAAAAACATAAACTGGGGAAAAAATCAGCCTGTCAGCTTATAGACTCTTTTTATCCTATCTTTTCACCATGTATGATTCCATTCAGATTTTAAGTATTGAACTAATAGATACCTAAACTGAAGAAGGTTGGTGTGTGCTGACAAAAATGTGGTGATGATGTCAAAACATTCAAAGATTCAGTAATCTTTACTATTCAATCCTCATCACTCTGTTAGTTTTTGCTATTATCTGTCTCTACATGTTTTCAAAGCACTGATACTGCTGATATATTTGAACATCTTTCTGATATTAATGTATTTATAATTCATGCTAAACTTGTGTACCCCTTATTAACTTAATCATATACAACTTTTCAGATCATTAATGCTTTCCATAAAGGTTCTAATAAGTAAGAATTACAATAAAGTCATACCTATGAAAGGCTAGGTGGCATCATAGGAAGAACACAAAATTTGGAATCAGATATCTAAATTTCAATCCTGGCTCTCTGCCAGTGTGGCCTTGGTGAAATTACTGAGCATCAGCTCATTTGTAACATGGATATAATAAGATGCCTAATACATGCTATTGTTGTAAAGATTAAACAAGAAAATGTATGAAAAATATATATAACAGTGCTTAACATTGTCAGGTGCTCATTAATGTTCACCAGGGAGTTGATTAAATTAATATACTTCAATATCATCATCTTATGCCTATTCCTAAAATAGTCCTTCTAGTAATTCAAATAACAAATACAAGGATCAGCAAACATTTCCACAAAGGGATAGATAGGAAATATTTTAGGCCTACAGGCCATACAGTTTTTACTGCAACTATTCAACTCAAACAAAGTAATATGAAAGCAGCCAAAGATGTAATACATAAATAATGGCATGGCTATGTTACAATGAAACTTTATTTACACAAATAGCTGGACAACACAAAGGCTGGGGTCACAGCCTGCTATCACATTATTTAAAGCACATAATTTATGTTACCTTAGTTCATCCTCTCAAAAACCTGAAGGAAGGCAGGCTGAATAATCATATACCCATTTTTTAAAAGATTTTATTTATTCATTTGACAGAGAGAGAGAGAGACAGCACAAGCAGGGGGAGCAGCAGAGGGAGAGGGAGAAGCAGGCTCCCCACCAGGCAGAGAGCCCAACATGGGGCTCAATCCCAGGACCCTGGGATCATGACCTGAGCTGAAGGCAGATGCCCAACCAACTGAGCCACCCAGGTGTCCCTCTTATAACCGTTTAACAAATGAGGAGAACTAGGGTGTGAATAGACTTGTCCAAGATCTTACAATAGTAAGTATCAGATCACACAAAAGTGAATCTTTAAGTCTTCATTAAATATGCTACAATATGCCTAAAAATGAGTCAAGTTAAGTGAAAGTCAAAGCATTTCCACAAATGGATCAATTATTAGTACATAATATCTGAGGTAGTAATAGTAATATTCACTTGCTGTAAGTTGTATCACCTAATTTCAAGTTCTCTGGAGGACTCTGGTACAAGTAATAAGGAATAGTCCAAAACATGCTGTGCCCTACTAATGAGTGCCTCATCACTACAAGCTTTCAAACAAAAGTCAAATGCCCTCTGTCATGAAAACTGAAGAATGGATCATGGATAGGTAGTGAGAAAGTTACATAGAATGATGGCTAACACTTCTCCTAGAGCTGAGACCTAGGTTTCTTGGACACAAAATACAAATACATCAGATATTTTGGAAAGATCACCTGAGATTAAATCATGTTCCATTAAAAAAGAAATGTTTACAGGAAGAAAACCATGGATCACAGCTTAAATGAGAAAAAAAAATGTTAAGAATGAAGAGGTGACTTGGAAGAAGTTAAAACAAGGTAACTAGAATTACTTGGTTGAAGGCCCAACTTGGAAGCATCAAGAACCTCTTGGAGAGAAGGATCTGTAGTGCTGCTCGCTCCTTTTTTCATCTAAGAATGGAGAGGGAAATGATCACATGGATTTGCTGGCCCAGAGGGAAGTTAGAGATTGTGACACCTTTTTGACTTTTTTTCTTTTTTATATGTGAGGGACTAGAAACTCAGAAAGAAAAAGTGATTTAATTAAGGGCAAACAAGAGTAAATAGAGGAATAAGTCCTAAAATCCACCCTGCCAGCCTCCAAAGCCCTTTGCTCTTCTATTCACCTAGCTGCCTATTACCTTATTTTAGTCCTACCACAATCCTGCAAACTAAATTCTATTATTCTCATTTTATAAATGAAGAGGCTAAAAAAGCCAAGTAAGTCAGCTGGTAAATAGTGGACCTAGAATTCAAATTCAGCTTCTTGATTTCTAGTCAAATACTGCCTATCATCTTAAGCTCTTTCTCATGCCTTAAGCTGGTTTCCTGACACAACTTATTATAAATACTGCTGAGAGCTCAGTAAAACATTTAAAACTTGGACTCATTTATAAATGTCACCACAAACATCCTGACTTGAGAGGAAATCTGAGCTCTTGTATATAGAACTGATAAACAGTGAGGGAAACGGAGGAACTCTTGTCCTCTGCCCTTGGAAGACCCTTTTAAGGTTTTATATGACCAGGAAATCAGATTAGCTACTACAGTAGAAGTAAAGGTTTAAATTTCTGGGTAAAATGAATTATGTATATTTTTTTAATATTTCACTAGCTTGACTTACATAAAAGTATAATCCAATTGAGGATTCTGATAATTGTAGAACTCCCAAATGCAGGCAGCAGGCTGAGCAAGGAGAAAGATGGTCATCCTGTGAATAACCAACAAAATTCCACACCAGGCTATTCTCCTGGATTCTGTTTTTATGGATCCAGTTAAATATACTTTGAGTCCTATTCTCTGGTAAATCAAATTCATTTCTAAATGATTTGTGAAATGAAACAAAATGGTGATTCTATAGATGGAATGGTCAGAGGCACAAAGCAGTGACTGTCACCATGGACAGTTATGTTCACGCACCAAAAATAATTTGATTACTATTTAATCTTGTAATTTTCAGAGAGGCTTTGAGGTCCCAGAGGATCTGTCCAGTATGCTGTTAGATCTATAAAGTCTTCTTTAATTTTCCTTAGCTTCATTCTGCCCTTATAGAGGGATATGAAGACCTCAAATGGCCTGTGTTCTTGGTACTAGAGGAGGATGATCAGTTATAGTAAGAATAGCATTTACTTTGCAATATATCCTAAAAATGGTAGATTATGATGTTGCAGGAAAACTTCACTAATAATGAAGGAGACACACCTAAACATCTATAAGGAAGAAACTCTATCATGTGCCAGCTTGGGTCACTCTGTAAAGGGTGCAAGGGTAGGGTTGCGGTGCTGCAAGCTGTGCACACTGTTTCTCTTCCACGGGGAATGCATAGTCACTGTGGAGACCTGGCCAGCTGGGCTGCTCAGTGAAGGTGTGTGCACACTCAGTGGGTGTAAATTTAACAAGTTGTGTAAGTCTTCCAGAGGAGGTGGGGAAATAAAGTGTTGGCAAGTTTTGTGCCGATCTTCTGGGGGAGTGGACTGGCAGTGCTGAGAGCAACACTGCTGGGTGGGGGGAGCAGGGTGTGGTGTCAGCAGATTAGGTAGTGAATTCAGGTCCTGCTTGGTTCTTACAGGTTGCCTTGTGATCATGCTACTAGGTAGTGGAGGGGAATAGCACCTGTAGGAGCCTTGGTTCCTGGAGAAGTCCTTCATGGAACTCGGAGATTAGTAACTAATTCTCTCTCCCATATGCCCCAGCTGTTTTTCAAACTCCTGCACCTAAGTTGTATCTCCATGGACTATCTGTTGTGCTATCTTTTTAAGGGAGGAGACTTAACTTCCTAATGCCCCCTTGGTTCTCCCAGAGCAGAACCCTCTGATTTTTAAAGTTCTAGGCCTTAAGTCTTTCTTCCTGGTTGTAAGACCTCATGAAATTTGACCCCTCTGATTTTTAAAGTGAAACGATATGGGATTTGTCTTTCTTGTGCAGGCTCCCTGGTATTATAGTCTATTTCTCACCCCACTCTGTGCCTGCAACTCCCTTCCTCTGGCAGCCAGACCCAGGGGATTTAGCTCCCTACTGCTTCTCTGCTCTTCCTACCCTCTTCGACGGGAAATTAAGGAGTTAATCCCAGTTACAATTGCACCCAAAAACATAAGATACCTAGGAATAAATCTAACCAAAGAGGCGAAGAAGCTGTACTCAGAAAACTATAGAATACTCATGAAAGAAATTGAAGAAGACCGAAAGAAATGGCAAAATGTTCCATGCTCATGGATTGGAAGAACAAATATTGTGAAAATGTCTATGCTACATAGAGCAATCTACATATTCAATGCAATCTCTAGCAAAATACCATCAACTTTTTTCAGAGAAATGGAACAAATAATCCTTAATTTGTATGGAACCAGAAAAGACCCCGAATAGCCAGAGGAATGTTAAAGAAAAGCAAAACTGGTAGCATCGCAATTCCAGACCTCAAGCTCTATTACAAAGCTGTCATCATGAAGACAGTATGGTAGTGGCACAAAAACAGACACATAGATCAATGGAACAGAATAGAGAGCCCAGAAATGGACCCTCAACTCTATGGTCAACTAATCTTCAACAAAGCAGGAAAGAATATCCAATGAAAAAAAGACAGTCTCTTCAACAAATGGTGCTGGGAAAATTGGACAGCCACATACAGAATGAAATTGTACCATTTCCTTACACCATGCACAAAAATAGAGTCAAAATGGATGAAAGACCTCAATGTGAGACAGGAATCCAACAAAATCCTTGAGGAGAATACAGGCAGCAACCTCTTCAACCTCAGCCACAGCAACTTCTTCCTAGACATCGCTGAAGGCAAGGGAAGCAAGGGCAAAAATGAACTATTGTGACTTCATCAAAATAAAAAGCTTTTGCACAGCAAAGGAAAAAGTAAAAAAATCAAGAGACAACCAACAGTTTGGGAGAAGATATTTGCATATGACATATCAGATAAAGGGCTAGTATCCAAAATCTATAAAGAACTTATCAAACTCAACACCCAAAGAACAAATAATCCAATCAAGAAATGGGCAGAAGACATGAACAGACATTTTTCCAAAGAACACATCTAAATGGCCAACAGACACATAAAAAAGTGCTCAACATCACTCAGCATCAGGGAAATGGAAATCAAAACCTCAATGAGACACCACCTCACACCAGTTAAAGACAAATCCCATAGCATTTCACTTTAAAAATCAGAGGGGTCGAATTTCATGAGGTCTTAGAACCAAGAAGCAAGACTTAAGGCCTAGAACTTTAAAAATCAGAGGGTTCTGCTCTGGGAGAACCCAGGGTACATTAGGAAGTTAACAAGTCAGGAAACGACAGATGTTGGCAAGGATGCGGAGAAAGGGGAACCCTCCTACACTCTACACTGTTGGTGGGAATGCAAGCTGGTGCAGCCACTCTGGAAAACAGTATGGAGGTTCCTCCAAAAGTTGTAAATAGAGCTACCCTATGACCCAGCAATTGCACTACTGGGTATTTACCCCAAAGATACAAATGTAGTGAACTGAAGGGGTATGTGCCCCACAATGTTTATAGAAGCAATGTCCACAATAACCAAACTATGGAAAGAGTCCATCAACAGATGAATGGATAAAGAAGATGTGGTATATATATATAATGGAATATTATGCAGCCATCAAAAAATGAACTCTTTCCATTTGCATTGACATGGATGGAACTACAGGGTAGTATGCTAAGTGAAATAAGTCAATCAGAGAAAGATAAGTATCCTATGATCTCACTGATATGAGGAATTTGAGAAACAAGACAGAGGACCATAGGGGAAGGGAGGGAAAAATGAAAGAAGATGAAACCAGAGAGGGTGAGAAACCATAAGAGACTCTTAATCTCAGGAAACAAACTGAGGGTTGCTGGAGTGGAGATGCATAGGAGGGATGGAGTGGCTAGGTGGTGGATATTGGACAGGGTATGTACTATTGTGAGCACTATGAATTGTGTAAGACTGATAAATCACAGATCTGTACCCTTGAAACAAATAATACATTATATGTTAATAAAAAAATTAAAAAAATACTGTAACAAGAGATAAAGAAGGACACTATAACATAATAAAGAGGACAATCCAACAAGAAGGTATAACAACTGTAAATATATATGCACCCAACATAAGAGCACATATACATAAAACACAAATACATAAAACAGCTAATAACAAACATAAAGAAACTAATCTATGGTAATACAATAATAATAGGGGACTTTAGCACTCCACTTATATCAATGGATAGATCATCCAAACAGAAAATCAAGGAAATAGTGGCTTTGAGTGATAAACTGGATCAGATGGAATTAACAGATATATTCAGAACATTCTGTCCCCAAACAGCAGAATACACATTCTTTTCAAGTGCACATGGAACATTCTCCAGAAGAGATGACATATTAGGTCACAAAGCAAGTCTCAACAAATTCAAAAGATCAAAGTCATACCATGCATCTTTTCTGACCATCATGCTATGAAACTAGAAAGCAATCATAAGAAAAAATCTGGAAAGAGCACAAATACATGCAGGATAAGTAACATGCTACTGTACAATGAATGGGTCAACCAAGAAATCAAAGAAGAAATAAAAAATTACATGGAAACAGATGAAAATGGAAATGCAGTAGTCCAAAATCTTTGGGATACAGCAAAAGCAGTCTAAGAGGAACTTTATAGCAATAGAAGTCTACCTTAAGAAGGAAGAACAATCTCAAATAAACAACCTAAACTTACACGTAAAGGAGCTACAAAAAGAACAAATGAAACCCAAAACCAGCAGAAAGAAGGAAAAATAAATAATAAATATTAGAGCAGAAATAACTGATATAGAAACTAAAAACCAATAAAACAGATCAGTGAAACCAGGAGCTGGTTATTTGAAAAAAATCAACAAAACTGATAAACCTCTAGCCAGACTCATCAACAAAAAGAGAGGACTCAAATAAACAAAATTGCAAATGAAGGAGGAGCACTAACACCTAACATCAGACACAGTGGCAGTATCGTAGCCAATGAGGTTTATCTGAGGTGCAATTATTGCTAATAGAAAAATACAAATAATTGTAAGGGAATGTTGTGAAAAATTATATGCCAACAAATTGGACAGACCAGAAGAAATGGATAAATTCCTAAAAACATATAACCTACCAAAACTGAATTTAAAAAAAATAGAAAATTTCAACAGACCTACTATTAGCAATGAAATTGAATCAGTAATCAAACAACTCCCAACAAACAAAAATCCAGGACCAGAAGGCTTCAGAGGTGAATTCTACCAAACATTTAAAGACAAGTAATTACCTATTCTTCTCAAACTATTTGAAAAAATAGAAATGGAAAGAAAACTTCCAAATTCATGCTATGAGGCCAGCATTACCCTGATAACACTGACCAGATAATTTAACTTTTGTGTCTGACACCACAAAAAAGAGAACTATAAGTCAGTACGTCTGATGAACATAGATGCAAAATTCTCACCAAAATAATAGCAAACTGAATCCAAGAACACATTAGAAAAATCATTCATTACAATCAAATGGGTTTTATTCCAGGGATGCAAGAGTGGTTTAATATTTGCAAATCAATCAACATGATACATTGCATCATTTCAATAGATGCAAAAAAATTATTTGACAAAGTACAACATCCATTCATCATAAAAACCCTCAACAAAGTAGTTTTAGAGGAAACAAACCCCAACATAATAAAGGCCATGTGTGAAAAATGCACAGCAATAATCATACTCAATGGGGAAAAATTGAGAGCTTTTCCCCCAAGGTCAGGAATAAGACAAGGATATCCAGTCCCACCACTTTTATTCAACACAGTACTGGAAGTCCTAGCCACAGCAAAGAGACAACAAAAAGAAATAAAAGGCATCCAAATAGGCAAGAAAGAAGTCAAATTTCCATTATTCACAGACAACATGATACTCTCTGTAAAAAACCCAAAAGAATCCACCAAAAAACTACTAGAACTGATACACAAATTCAGCAAAGTCACAGGATACAAAATCAATATACAGAAATCTGCTGCATTTTTATAAACTAATAATGAAGCAGCAGAAAGAGAAATGAAGAAGACAATTTCATTTACAAATGTGCCAAAAATAATTAAGTACCTATGAATAAACTTAACCAAAGAGGTGAAAGACCTGTACCCTGAAAACTATAAAACATTGATGAAAGAAATTAAAGACAAGAAAAAGAAATGGAAAGACATTCCATGCTCATGGGTTGGAAGAAAAAATATTGTTAAAATGTCTATACTACCCAAAGCAATCTACACATTTAATGCAATCCCTATCAAAATACCAACAGCATTTTTCAGACTAAAACAATCCTAAAATTTGTATAGAACCACAAAAGACACCAAATTACCAAAGCAATCCTAAAAAAGAAAAACAATACTAGAGGTATCACAATTCCAGATTCCAAGTTATATTACAAAGCTGTAGTAATCAAAGCAGTATGATACTGGCACAAAAGCAGACATATAGATCAATAGAACCAAATACAAAATGCAGAAATAAAGCTACAACTATATAGTCAATTAATCTTCAACAAAAGAGGAAAGTATATGCAATGGGAAAAAGACAATCTCTTGAACAGATGGTTTTGGGAAAACTGGACAACTACATGCAAAAGAATGAAAGTGGACCATTTGCTTACACCATACACAAAAATAAACTCAAAATGGATTAAAGACCTAATTGTGAGACCTGAAACCATAAAAATCCTAGAAGACAGCACAGGCAGTAATTTCCCTGACACTGGCCATAGCAACATTTTTCTCGATATATCTCCTGAGGCAAGGGAAATAAAAGCCAAAGTAAACTATTGGGAGCACATGAAAATAAAAAAAAAAACAAAAAAACTTCTGTACAGTGAAGGAAACAATCAACAAAACAAAAAGGCAACCTACTGAATGGGAGAAGATATTTGCCAATGACATATCTGATAAAAGGTTAGTTTCCAAAATATATGAAGAACCTATACAACTCAACACCCCAAAAAACAAATAATCCAATTAATAAATGTGCAGAAGACATGACTAGACATTTCTTCAAAGAAGACATGAAAATGGCCAACACACATGAAAAGATGTTCAACTTCCCTCACCATCAGGGATATGCAAAGCAAAACTACAATGAGATATCACCTCACACCTGTCCGGATGGCTAAAATCAAAAACACAAGGAACAGCAAGTGTTGGCAGGGATGTGGAGAAATAGGAACCCTCATGCACTGTTGGTGGGAATGCAAACTGGTGTGACCACTGTGGAAAACAATATGGAGATTCCTCAAAATGTGAAAGTAGAGGTACCCTATGATCCGGTAATCACACTACTGGGTATTTACCCAAAGAATACAAAAACACTAATTTGAAGGGATGCATGCACCCCTATGTTTATAGCAGCACTATTCACAATAGCCAAACTATGAAGAAGCCCAGTGTACATTGATAGAATGGACACATAATGGAATATTATTCAGGCATAGGAAAGAATGAAATCTTCCCATTTGCAACAACATAGATGGAGAGAGAGAGAGTATCATGCTAAGCAAATTAAGTCAGTCAGAGAAAGACAAATTCCATATAATTTCACTCATATGTGGAATTTAAAAAACAAAATGAGTGAGCAAAGGGAAAAAAAGAGAGAAAGAGACAAACCAAGAAACAGACTCTTAATTACAGAGAACAAATGATGGTTATCAGAGGGGAGGTGGGTGCAGAGATGGATGAAAGAGTTGATGGGGATTAAACAATACATATTTTGTGATGAGCACTGAGTAATGTTTAGAATTGTTGTATTACTATATTGTGTACTTGAAAGTAATATATCACTATATGTTAACTATACTGGAATTAAAAGTTTTAAACATTTTCAAAAAGAGAGAATACTGGAAGAAAAGCAGAATACAGAGGAAAAGAACTTAGGAGAGTCATTCAGCCTTTACTGAGCCCACACTATGGATAAGCTCTGTTCTGAGAACTGGCTGTTCTAGATGTAATTTGATCTCAACATCTGTTACTGCCATAGTGTGCCCAGGTGCTGAAGTGACAGAGGCTACAGATTTGCCTGTCTCATATCATAGTCACTAGCTACATGTGGCTATTTAAACTTAATGCAAAGAATGTGACATAAAATTTAAAATTTCTTCCTTAGTCACACTAGCCACAATTGAAGAACTCAATAGTCACACGTGGTTAATGGCCACGGTACTAAGCATCATAGATACAGAACATTTCCACCATTGCAGAAAGTCCTATTGGACAGTTCTGCTATAGATATTTGGCTTCAGGATAGCTAGTTGGACATCATTTCCTCTGGAGCATAACAGCCTCCAAAACTGGCCAAATGGCTCCTGTGGAAGATGCAGCTAAACAGGGAACTATGTTTTTCAGAATGACTTTTCCTATGTGGTTTTGGCTTAACGTTGGTCAATTGAGGAAACTGCACATGATTTGGAAGGTGAAAATAAAGCAGCAGCCATTAGTCTCCATAGATCTTTGCTTAGTCAGATGTTGTAACATCAGACACAGAGGTATCTCAAGGATTACAGCTTGTCTTTCCTCTCCCCTGCTCTAATTTCAGCTCTTTCCCCTTATTGTTGGCCCTACTAACTGGAGACCCCAGATCTACCAAAAGATGTCTGGCTGCAGACTCCCATCAGCAGCAGCTACACAGAGTCAATGGCTTTCCATAGACCTCTCCATGATCACACACTGCTGTCTCACTTTGACATCATGCTTCTCAGACTGACAGGGTGGTGATCCTTTTCTGATTCTCCAACTCCCCCTTCTTAATCATCACTTCCTTAGATCCTCCCACAGTTATGTAATATCTAATTCCCTTAATGAAACTTCTATCCCCTTATAGTCATAATGATCTATTCCATAAAATGTCTGAAAGAGCTAGAAAGAGCTCTATTCTGGGAGTTGGAAAGCCTCAGAACTATGGTATTGCTAAAAGAACACAGATTTTGGAGCCACTCAGATAAAGATTCAAATGCTGACACTGCTATTTGTTAGATGCTTGCAACCTTAAGCAGATTATTTTATCTCTGTTTTCTCTTCTCCATAAGAGAGATAACACGTTCATTTTACAGAGTCAATGAGACTGTAAAACAACAAAATATATGGCAAAGATCTAACAGTGTGAGGCTAAAATAGATGCTGAATCAATAGTAATGCTTACTTCTTTGCCATACTAAGATTTAGTCCTTAGCCCATCATCTCTCAGGCATGTGAATTAAAACAAATGACTTCAACCTTCTCAGACTGAGGTTTCTCCTCAGACCTTATCCAGCTTCTAAAGTGATATACATCTCAGGTTCCTGAGTAAAGAATTAATAGATCCTGGAATGTAATCCAGTTAATACAATCTCAAAGTCTGAATCTTTTTCAAGAATTGGGCTTTCATCAAACTCTAAGAATGGCTTTTCTTTTTCCCCAATAGAGGAAATTCAGTCAGTTGTTCAAATTCATTTCTTCTCCCAAATGGTTTTTATGCCATCCTTCAAAACCTCTAATATTGCCAATGAATTAAAGTTATCTAACTCTGGCACTTGGAGGAGACACTTGCTGGTATGAGCCAGAGCCCAAATGCCTCAAATGTATTTGTGGTAGGGGCAATCCCTGAATAGGTAAACTACTAATATACATGAGGCTCAGGCCAGACAATGGCAAAAGAATTACAGCTTCTACACACTAGTTTTGCCTCACCATGCCAATTTTAGACCTCAACTAATATGCAGTTGCCAACTGTGTAAACACATATACATATACAAATATACTTGAAAGATAGATAAAATAAGATAAAGAAGATAAAAAGCATAGAGAAAACACTTAAAGGAAATTCACAAGCATGTTAACATGGGTTCTCACTGGTTAGTAGAATTATGAGTGCTTTACTCTTCTTTGTTTTCCTTGGAGGTCTCTGGTTCCATGTCTTTCATGAGGTTATATTATTTTTAATTATAAATAATTACTTATTTCTAGTAAGACATGCATTTTTCTTGCATTCAAAGTAATTGGTATAATGAATGAAAAGTTTATTTTTTAGGAACTGGAAGTCAAAATACTACAATTAAATTCTAGTTCTGTCACATTGTATCTGTGTGACTTCAGACAAGTTTCTTAGCTTATGAGCATCAATTCTCATCTTTGTGCAATGAAGGTAATAACATCTAACTCATGTGAATGTTTTGAAGATTAAATGCAATATGTAAGTTAAGTTCTTAGAGCCTAACACATAGTAGGAACTCCAATAATGGTGCTACTAGCATGGTTAATTGAGGTAGTAGTAGCAGCAAAAGTAAAATAACAATATTACAACAATCACAAATATTACAATAATAATGATGATGATGATAAAGTAAAAGTAAATTTTAGTGATCAGTTAGGCCACTGTATCACCTGATTAAAACACTGAGGTCAGGAGAGCTAGACCAAGATTATACAATTGGGTGGAAAACTTCTCATTCCCAATCCTGTGACTTTATGTCTTAGAAAATTTGGTTTGTAAAGAATATTGATTTAATTCAACTGATATGTTTTAACACCCTCAGTGCTGATGAAACAAGGTGCTAACAGAATTCACATTCTATCAAACAGAGAATCAGGCCCATCCATACCTATTTTGAAAATACTGTCAAGAACTATCATGGAGATATAGAAATGTGCAGTGGGACCACATAGGAAGAAACAACTAGAGCCCTTCTTGGCTTGGAACAGGAGTCAGAAAAGTTTCACAAAGGTAACCCCTGAGCCAGATCTCAAAGGAACAAGAATATTTTGTTAGGGTATTAGAGAGAAAGGGGGCACTAAGTTCGAAGAGCTGTGTGAATGAAGACCTGAAAGTTTGAGGGTATATTATTTTATAGGGAGAAGTTTGATGTGGATGTCCAAGGACAGATTCATTTATTCAACTACTCAAAAAATTATTTTTTGAGCACTCCTCTATGCCAAGCAATGTGCTAAGCTGACAAGGTGGTATATGAAGAGTTCTGATTACCAAGCCAAAGAATTGGGGTTTTATTCTATAAACAATAGAAATAACAGCTTTTTAAAACAAAGAAGAACAAGATCAAAGCTTCTCCTTTTTAAACTCTAATTATGTTACTGCTGACTGGACTGCTTCCCCTAGGTAGGACCTACACATTGGGGATTAAAGTGCCATCAGTATTAAAACAAAAAATTCTCTAAGACTACAGCTGAATATGAAGCAAACCTTACTGGAGCATTTCATTTTGTGTCTGGTGCTGTGGCAGGAAGAAAGTATCAGCCCTTCCCCATTGATTTTCTGGCGGCAGCAGCAAAACTACACTTTGAGGAGAATGACCTCTAGGTTGATTAAGATTTGAAAAATGTTGAATTTATGCTATAAATTCTGGCTCAAGCTGAAGAGACGCTAATGTGATTGGAACTCTTGCAGTAACTGTCAGAGGCAAGAGATCGATCTGAAATTCATGTTCAACAATCCTGCTTTACCCATTGAGCCAAAACCAGTTTTTAAAAGTGGCAAGCTTCTTTAAGAAACACAGGAACATAAGGTCAGCCTGTTCCCACCCCTCACTGTTGTTGCTTCATATTCCAGGCACATCTTGAGTAGTTAGTACTTTAACATAAATGAGATATAAACATCCCCTCTCTCTCAGAAAGAAAGAAAAAAGAAAACCTGAATTCAGATGCATTAAAAGTTTCTTAAATTAAGAATTTCCATGGCAAAGATGTATTTGGTGCAAGAAATTCACTACATGTCAGTCTAACCTTCTCTCTGCTCCAGCATTGCTTAAAATTCACTATGTAAAGTATATTGTTTCAGTAATAAGAGAATGAGTAAACACAGGCATGCTCTGGGCCTCTCGAGAGGAGGAGCTCAGTATGCAATGGCTGCTGTCAAAGGTTGCTTCACAAAGGAAAGGGTCTTTCTCTGCATCATTTGTCTCCCATCTATCCAACATACCGTAGTGAGGCCAGGGGATAGAAACAATGGTGCAGGAGAGGCAGAAGCTCTCTCCAATCATTTCCCTCCTGAGGCCATTTGAAGCCAGGTACCCACAGAATTCAGACCCCTGGTTTCTTTAACTGTGCCGGGGCCTTCTCTAATTACAAAATAACTCATGATAATACAATTATCCAGCTTTCAACAACACACAAGTAAAATTGATAACATAGAATTGGGTCAAAAGTATTTAGGTCAAAAACAAGTTGGTTAAAATGACAAATTGGTCAAAAATGAACAATGACAGTCACATTATCCTCCCGTGTGTTTATTTTACTTCATCCTCTCCTTTATACTGGTTCCTTCCCAGCAGCATTTACATATGCTCATGTCTCTCCAATTTCAAATTAGCTTTCTTTGACTCCCTATCTTTCTGTAGCCAGAACACTAACTCTCCCAACCTCCTTAAAACTCCATTCATCCATCTATCCACATATACATCTCAAAAATTTATTTGGAGGCCCACCATATGCCAAAATTTGAGCTTGGTGCAGAAATAAAATGAATAGAATAGAAAGGCTTCTGCACTTACGGAGCTTACTTTCTTTTTTCTTTTCTTCTTCTTTTTTTAGCACAATTTCTCATATTTAGTAAGCTATCAAAGGTCAATTAGTATTTTTCCTGATAAGTCTTTTGTCTTTTGCATTTGGCATTTTTTGGTTTGTTTGTTTCAAGTTCTTATTTAAATTCTAGTTAGTTAACATATAGGGTAATAGTGGCTTCAGGAGTAGAATTTAGTGATTCATCACTTACATACAACATCCAGTGCTCACTTTCTATTGAAGAGAATACAAACAAAAATAAACAAAAAAACCCACAAAGAAAATATTAAAGAGTCACAGACACTGTGCAAAGTAAATAAGAGGAGAAAGTATGGGGTTGTTATATAGTGTGGTCTGGAAACTCATCACTGAAGAGGGGACTTTTAAGGTGAAATTTGAATAAAGGAACAAGATAAAGATCTAAAGAAAGAGATCCCAGGCATTGAAAACAGCTATTGCAAAAAGCTAGAGTAGAGACAAACACAAATTATTTAAGGAATAAATATATTAGTGTGGCTAAAGCATAGTGGACATAAACAGAGTGTGTAAGATGAATTTGAAGAAGTGGGCGGAAGCTTGATGGTGGATAGATGTGGAAGACAAAGTACGATGTTTGGAATTTATTATAAGTACAAGGGAAAGCCATTAATGGGTTTTAAGCAGGAGAACAACAGGCTCTATATTTTCAAAAGATTACTCTGGAAGCAGGAGGATAAGATGGGAGATATTGCCTAGGTCCAAGTAAATAATGATAGTGATTTTGATTAAAGTGGTAGTAGGGAAGAAGAAATAGATGAAATGGATTATGCTTTGAGGATAAACTTAGTTGACTTAGTGATAGATTGGACATGGAGGGTAGGATTACAAAAAGTGGAATTGATGAGAACTTCTAGATTATTTTATTTTTAATTTATTTTTATGTATTTTTTAAAGATTTTATTTTTTTAATTATGTTCAGTTAGCAAACATATAGTACATCATAAGTTTTTGTTATAGTGTTCAACGATTCATTAGTTGCATGTAACACCCAGTGCTCCTCCCAACACGTGCTCTCCTTAATACCCAACATGGGGATCAAACTTATAACCCCGAGGTCAAGAGTAGTATGCTCTACTGACTAAACCAGCCAAGTGACCCTGCAGATTATTTTAAACTAAAGTATAAAGCAACTTCTTAATGAGTGTGTTTACTATCTCTATTTCCTTTGTCCCCACATATTCTTCAATCCATTACATTATCACTAGATCCCAAACAGCCACAACTTTTAAACTGCTTTTCTGAAGTTAACTAAAGACTTTCTTTTGCTAACTCATGGAATTTTTCTAAGTGCTTTACTTGACCTCCCAGCAGCCTATGACACTAACGTTCCCTTGACTTCCTAGGCTTCTTCCTCTACATAGAACTGTTCTTTTTTGGTGTTTTCATAGACTCTTATTATTCTGTGTGTTATTAAATGTTTCTTATAAATAATTTGGACCCTGACTCTCTTTTCTTACCAGATGACAGCATAAACACCTATGTTTCAGGTACCATGAATATGATGAATACTTGTAAATATAAATCTCCAAAGAAGATACTTCCTCTGAGTTTCAGGAAGTATATTCAGTTACCTTATAGACAACCCCCTTGGTTGCCTTGGATTCTTTGAATACAATATGTCAAAAATGCTCCCAGACACAAAAACCTGCTCTTCGTCTTTTGCCCCCCCTTTTCAGTAAGCAGTATAACTCTCGAACCATTAAATAAAGCCAGAAATCTTGAAATAAATTTCAAAAAATTCCATTTCTCTCCATCTCCACTGCTTTAGGTCACCATCTTCTATAGCCATTGGCTACATTTAAGAGTCTCTTATTCTCTCAGCCTCAGATTTCTCCCTCTACAATCCATTTTCCACCCTGCAGAAAAAATTCTGTTTCCACAAAAGGGCAAATCTCACAAAGGAGAAAAATGAGATTGATTGTTCCATATCTTTAGGAAAAAAAGTCATGTTTTCTAATGAAACCAGAAAGGATGACAACTTTGAAAAAAAAAATGAGTGCACAAATTCCTTTGGTCATCACGTGAATTCAAATCCAAGAACCATATAGACCACTGCTGCCTGGCAAGTGATTTATGAGACCGATTTGCAAGAGCAGTTTGGAATAACAATTCATGGTCCAAAATACTGAGAAACAAGCAAGCATGTGAAAACACAGTTAATTTTAAAATGTGGAAGAGGAGAGGAGCAAGATGGTGGAGGAGTAGGAGACCTAAATTTCATCTGGTCCCAGGAATTCAGCTAGATAGGGATCAAACCATGCCGAACACCTACGAACTCAACAGGTGATCGAAGAAAATAATAGCAGCAACTCTCTGAACAGAAAAGCGACCACTTTCTGGAAGGTAGGATGTGCTGAGAAGTGAATCCAAGGTGATATTCGGGAAGATAGACGGCAGGGGAGGGGGCCTCCTTTAGCCGCTACTGGTAAGTGATAGAGAGCGGAGCACAAAATCGGAAATTTTAGAAGTCAGCTTTGCTGAGGGACGTTGCTCCAGTGGCTAAGTGGGGGGTGGGACCATCGCTGGGACACTGTGGTCTCAGGACTCTCGAGGTCACAGAAAGACCGGCGGTGCCTGAGTGCGGCAGAGCTCCCAGGTATCAGAGCGGCAAACTGGCTACAGAGACGGAGACGAGGAGTGGGTTCTCAGCTCGGGGGTGCCATAAACCATGATCCGCGGCACAGTCAGGCCACTGCTGTTCCAGGAGGGACCCAACAAGGAGCAGATCCGGGGAGACTCACCTTCCTCCCCCAGGAGGAGTGGCGCAGAAGTGCACTGCAGGAATCTTCTGGGTCTGGAGACTCCAAAAGGGGTCATAGAAACACTCGGTCACAGACCGGGTGAGCACGGAGTGTGGCCGGAGACCAGGGAGCTTAGAGTGATTGACTGATTTTCTCTGGGGGCTCAATGAGGAGTGGGGCCCTGAATTCTTGGCTCCACTGGGGCAGAGATTGGGAGGCCGCCATTTTCACTCTCGTGCTCCAAAGCTGTACAGAAAGCTTGCAGGGAACAAAAGCTCCTGAGAGCAAACCGGAGCAGATTACTTAGCCCGGCCCCCAGCAAGGGTGGGGCAATTCCGCCTCTGCAAAGACATTTGAGAATCACTGCAACAGGCCCCTCCTCCAGAAGATCAGCAAGAACGGCCACCCAAGACCAAAATTTACCTATCAATGAGAACGGCAGAATGCCAGCACTATGGGAATACTGCATGTAGAATTCATGGCTTTTTTCCCACAATTCTTTAGTCTTTCAAAGTTAATTTTTTTAATTTTCTTTTCTAGCTTTCTTTTTCTTTTTTTTTGAATTTTTCTTTTTCCCTTTCTCAACCAACATCTTATCAATCCCTTCATTAAAAAATCTATTTTATTTTTCATTTTTAGAGTCATATTCTATCCCTTCATAATAGTTAACCTTATTTTGGGGGGATAGATATATATATATATATATAAGCTGTTCTCTCTTTAAAATTTTGGGATACAGTTTCTTCTAACAGACCAAAATATACCCTAAATCACTAGTGTATGGCTTTGTTCTACTCTCCTGCCTGGTCACATTCTCTCCCTCCCCCCCCCTTTTTTTTTAAATCCTCTTCTTTTTTCAACCAAATTCTTACCAATTCCTTTTATAAAATCTTTTATAATTTTCATCTTTACAATCATATTCCACCCTTCAACATATTTACCCTTATTTTTGTACATATATAAGCTTTTTTCCTTTAAAACTTTGGGAGGTAATTTCTTCTGACAAACCAAAATACGCCCAAAATATAGTGTGTGACACTGATCTATGTACCAGCCTGATCATATTTGATCATATTCTGTTGTGTTTGTTTGTTTGTTTTACCTTTTTCTTTTTTCTTTCTTTCTTTTTTCTTACTTTCCCTTTCTATTCCCCTGGTTTCAGGGCTCTTCTGATTTGTTTAGTGTATATTTTTCTGGCATCATTGTGCCCTTTTAGCATTTTGTTCTCTCATTTATCTATTCTCCTCTGGACAAAATGACAAGATGGAAAAAATCACCTCAAAAAAAAAAAAAAAAAACAGAAGAAGAACAAGAGGCAGTACCGACGGCCAGGGACCTAATCATTACAGACATTAGTAAGATCTCACAACTAGAGTTCAGAATGACGATTCTAAAGATACTAGCTGGGCTTGAAAAAAGCATGGGAGATATTAGAGTAACCCTTTCTGAAGAAATAAAATAACTAAAATCTAACCAAGTCAAAATCAAAAAGGATATTAATGAGGTGCAATAAAAAAAAGAGGCTCTAACTACTAGGATAAATGAGGCAGAAGAGAGAATTAGTGATATAGAAGACTGAATGATGGAAAATAAAGAAGCTGAGAAAAAGAGAGATAAACAACTACTGGATTACGAGGGCAGAATTCGAGAGATAAGTGATACTATAAGATGAAAAAATATTAGAATAATTGGGATCCCAGAAGAAGAAGAAAGAGAGAGAGGGGAGAAGGTATATTGCAGCAAATTAGGGCAGAGAACTTCCCTAATGTGGGGAAGGAAACAGGCATCAAAATCCAGGAGGCACAGAGAATCACCCTCAAAAATATGTAAAAATAGGTCAACACCCCGACATCTAATAGTAAAACTTAGGAGTCTCAGAGACAAAGAGAAAATCATGAAAGCAGCTCGGGACAAGAGATCTGCAACCTAAAATGGAAGAAATATTAGATTGGCAACAGACCTATCCACAGAGACCTGGCAGGCCAGAAAGGACTGGCATGATATCTTCAGAGCACTAAACGAGAAAAATATGCAGCCAGGAATACTATATCCAGCTAGGCTGTCACTGAAAATAGAATGAGAGATAAAAAGCTTCCAGGACAAACAAAAACTAAAGGAATTTGCAAACACAAAAAATATCATTCTCAATGGGGAAAAACTGAAAGCTTTCCCCATAAGGTCAGGAACATGGCAGGGATGTCCACTATCACTACTGCTATTCAACATAGTACTAGAAGTCCTAGCCACAGTAATCAGACAACAAAAAGAAATAAAAGGTACCTGAATCGACAAAGAAGAAGTCAAACTCTCACTCTTTGCAGATGAGTGGAAAACCCAAAAGACTCCACCCCAAAACTGCTAGAACTCATACAGGAATTCAGTAAAGTGGCAGGATATAAAAAATCAATGCACAGAAATCAGTTGCATTTATATACATCAACAGCAAGACAGAAGAAAGAGAAATTAAGGAGTTGATCCCATTTACAATTGGCACCCAAAACCATAAGATACCTAGGAATAAATCTAACCAAAGAGGCCAAAGAATCTGTACTCAGAAAACTATAAAATACTCATGAAAGGAATTGAGGAAGACACAAAGAAATAGAAAAACGTTCCATGCTCATGGATTGGAAGAATGAACATTGTGAAGATGTCAATGCTACCTAGAGCAATCTACACATTTAATGTAATCCCTATCGAAATACCATCCACTTTTTTCAAAGAAATGGAACAAATAATCCTAAAATCCGGAAGAGACCCCAAACAGCCAGAGGAATGTTGAAAAAGAAAAGCAAAGCTGGTGGCATCACATTTCTGGACTTCAAGCTCTATTACAAAGCTGTCATCATCAAGACAGTATGGTACTGGCACAAAAACAGACACATAGATCAATGGAACAGAATAGAGAGCCCAGAAATGGACCTTCAACGCTATGGTCAACTAATCTTCGACAAAGCAGGAAAGACTGTCCAATGGAAAAAAGACAGTCTCTTCAACAAATGGTGTTGGGAATATTGGACAGACACATGCAGAAGAATGAAACTGGACCATTTCCTTACACCACACACAAAAATAGACTCCAAATGGTTGAAAGACTTAAACGTGAGACAGGAGTCCATCAAAATCTTAAAGGAGAACTCAGGTAGCAACCTCTTCAACCTCAGCCGAAGCAACTTCTTCCTAGAAACATCGCCAAAGGCAAGGGACACAAGGTCAAAAATGAACTATTGGGATTTCATCAAGATAAAAAGCTTTTGCACAGCAAAAGAAACAGTCCACAAAACCAAAAGTCAACCGACAGAATGGGAGAAGATATTTGCAAATGACATAGTAGATAAAGGGCTAGTATCCAAAATCTATAAAGAACTTATCAAACTCAACACCCAAAGAACAAATAATCCAATCAAGAAATGGGCAGAAGACATGAACAGACATTTTTCCAAAGAAGACATCCAAATGGCCAACAGACACATGAAAAAGTGCTCAACATCGCTCAGCATCAGGGAAATCCAAATCAAAACCTCAATGAGATACCACCTCACACCAATCATAATGGCTAAAATTAACAAGTCAGGAAACGACAGATGTTGGCAGGGATGCGGAGAAAGGGGAACCCTCCTACTCTGTTGGTGGGAATGCAAGCTGGTGCAACCACTGTAAAACAGTATGGAGGTTCCTCAAAAAGCTGAAAATAGAGCTACCCTATGACCCAGCAATTGCACTATTGGGTATTTACCCCAAAGATACAACTGTAGGGATCCAAAGGGTACATGCACCGCAATATTTATAGCAGCCATGTCCACAATAGCCAAACTGTGGAACGAGCCAAGATGTCCATCGATAGATGAATGGATAAAGAAGATGTGGTGTATATATACAATGTAATATTATGCAGCCATCAAATGGAATGAAATATTGCCATTTGCTGCAACGTGGATAGAACTGGAGGGTATTATGCTGAGCAAAGTAAGTCAACCAGAGAAAGAACTGTATCATATGACCTCACTGATATGAGGAATTCTTAATCTCAGGAAACAAACTGAGGGTTGCTGGAGTGGTGGGGGGTGGGAGGGATGGGGTGGCTGGGTGATAGACATTGGGGAGGGTATGTGCTATGTTGAGCACTGTGAATTGTGTAAGACTGTTGAATCACAGAACTGTACCTCTGAAACAAATAATACATTATATATATTTAAAAAAAAAAGAAGATAGCAGGAAGGGAAAAATGAAGAGGGGGAAATCGGAGGGGGAGACGAACCATGAGAGACTATGGATTCT
Organism: Callorhinus ursinus; assembly: GCF_003265705.2. NCBI lineage: Eukaryota > Metazoa > Chordata > Mammalia > Carnivora > Otariidae > Callorhinus > Callorhinus ursinus. The sequence goes on along the minus strand of NW_027397071.1, from coordinate 62,803,776 downwards.
GAGAAACAAACTGAGGGTTCTAGAGGGGACGGGGGTGGGGGGATGGGTTAGCCTGGTGATGGGTATTAAAGAGGGCACGTACTGAATGGAGCACTGGGTGTTATACGCAAACAATGAATCATGGAACACTACATCAAAAACTAATGATGTCATGTATGGTGATTAACATAACATAAACAAACATTGTGAAACATAGAAAAAATAAAATAAAATGCGGAGTAAATGTTATCAGTAAAAATCTGTTATCGTAAAGCATTTTGCAATATGTTAAATGCATTTACATCTTTATCTTCATTGATCTCACACTAACCTTGTGAGGAAGAGAAGACAGAGATGTGTTGCCTTATAGTCAGGAGAGGGAAATAAAACTTGCAGAGGTTAAACACACCCCTAGTCCCAGGCATAGTTACATATGCCAGAAGCCTAACAAAACCTCTCACTCTAAATCCATTATTCCTCCCTCTCTTTCACTTACTCCCCCAAAGAGGCAAGCCAATAACATCAGTACCAAAACTTTTGTTGCAAGCTGCATGTGTGACTAACACCATTGCATACCATGAAACAGAAATATCTAGTGCCTATTTTTAGAAACTTATGCAATTCATAACTGATGAGGATTTGGAGGAAGGCATTAAACAGAAAGTGATACTTTAAGTGATTGAAGTCAAATAATCCATCCAAAAGCAAGAGCCAAAAGGAGAGACACCTTTGGGGAGGAAAAAAAAGGGAGAAATGAGTAGTGGAGACTGGGAGTCTATAATTTACACTTCCTTTGTGAATATGGGTATAAACACAACCTGGAGACATGAAGAAGGCTCAGCTCAGAAGAAAAGAAGACAGAAGATGCAGCTACTGGGGATTACACAGTAAAGCAGAAGTCAGGCCAATCAGGCCAACATTTACAATCTTGCTCTGGGGCTTACTAGCTTTTCACCACTTAAGTTATCGTAGTCACTGTTTATCAATATCTCAGCTTCTTCATTTGCTAAGAGACATTAATGTTTACTTCTGAGGGTTAATAATAATTAATCAATAAAATAAAGGGAAAAATCAAAAAAGCTACTCCACTATTTCTTAGTGAATGACAGTTCTCGGGGGTTTGTTGATACAATTTCAGCTTCTCACACAAGAGGAAAAAATCATTCCAAATTCCCCAGCTGAAAATCATCCCAGGCTGATATATTCAAGCTCAAATGAGAAAGGTCAGGTCCAAGAAACAGAGGCAGGGGCAAGAAGAATACAGGCAGAACTGAGGGCACATTCCTCCTGAAACTAGGTAGACAACTCTATGGAATTTTCTACAGATAAAGGTTTATATTCCTGAGTGCTATGATGCAGGAAACTGGCTCAGGGGTGCTTAGACCCCTCTGCAGGTCTCTCTAACACTTGTTGCATTGAAACCTACTTGAATCTCTTACAGATGCAATATAGGGACCATCGACACAGATGCACCTGTCCCACACACAGGGAGGGCAAAGCTGGCAGAGTCCCAGGATGGGGCCATTTGTGCTCAGTTGGCTACCTTCCCAAGCATGACTAGAGACCCGTATGCAGCAACCTATTTTGGGATTCTGCTCACTCTGAAGACAATATGTTCTTAGCTTTCTTCCCATGATATTTCCCTTCTATAAGTTTAAAAAAACCAACCACTGTTTTGACTAGCATAATTATAAGGTCTTGGAATCCCTTCTAGAGAATGTATCTGAGGGGACACAGACCAAATATGAAGTAAAGCGGGGAGCAATTCTTCAAGGTTTGTGTTATGTATTGTATATACAATGTCGATTTTTAAAGCTTTATGAGTTAAATAATATTATCAAGTACATTGAAGAGCCAGGATTTGACTCATTATAAGTGACCATGCTCTTCTCTCTTTAACAGCTGCAGCAACCAATCCATCAGAAGGTAAAATAATTTGAATTATTTGAAATTATTATTCAATTTGCAGTGGGCAAAGTCAATTTAGCTAGGTTCTAGCTCTTTTGATTTGCTATCTTTCTCACAAGCTGTGTAAGTCTAAACTATTCTCTTCCTTTTTCTGGATCTATTTGAGAATATATAAAATGTAAGTTGAACTGGGGGGCGTAGCAAGATGGTGGAGGAGTAGGAGACCTGGATTTCATCTGGTCTCAGGAATTCAGCTGAATAGGGATCAAACCATTCTGAACACCTACGAACTAAACAGGAGATTGAAGAAAAGAATAGCAAGAACTCTCTGAACAGAAAAGCGACCACTTACTGGAAGGTAGGACGTGCGGAGAGGTGAATCTGAGCGATATTCCAGAGGATAGACGGCAGGGGAGGGGGCCTCCGTCGGACGCTTCTGGTAAGTGATAGAGCAACGGAGCACAAAATCGGAACTTTTAGGAGGCGGCTCCGCTGAGGGACCTCGCTCCAGTGGCTAAGCGGGTGGTGGAACCCTTGCTGAACAGTGTGGTCTCAGGACCCTCGGGGTCACAATAAGACCGGGGGTGCCTGAGTGCAGCAGAGCTCCCAGGTATCGGAGCAGGGAAGGCGGCTGCAGAGACGAAGCTGAGGCGCGCGCTCTCAGCTTGGGGTTGCCATAAACTGTGATCCGCGGCCCAGTCGGGCCACTGCTCCTCCAGCAGGGACCCAACAAGCAGCAGAGCTGGGGAGATTCCCCTTCCTCCCCCAGGAAGAGTGGCATGGGAGCGCACCACAGGGATCTGCTGGGTTTGGAGACTCCACACCGAGTCGGGTGCAGAGATAGAAACGCTCGGTCACAGGCCGGGTGAGCACGGAGTGCGGCCGGAGACTGGAGGGACGGGAGTGATTGACTGCTTTTCTCTGGGGGCGCACTGAGGAGCGCGGCCCCGAGTTCTCAGCTCCTCCGGGCAGAGATTGGGGGGCTACCATTTTCACTCTGGTCCTCCAAAGCTGTACCAAGAGCTTGCAGGGAACAAAAGCCCCTGAGAGCAGACCCGAGCCGATTGCTTAGCCTGGACTGACAAGGGCGGGGCAATTCCGCCTCCGCAAAGACATTTGGGAACCACGGCAACAGGCCCCTCCCCCAGAAGATCAGCACAAACACCCAGCAAGCCAAGACCAAGTTTACCCATCAAGGAGAACGGGAGAACTCCAGCGCTAGGGGAATACTGCACATAGAATTCATGGCTTTCTTACCATGAGGCATTAGTTTTTCAAAGTTAATTTTTTTAACTTTTTTTTTTAATTTTTCTTTTTCCCTTTTTCAACCAATATCTTATCAATCCCTTTTTTAAAAAAAATTTTTATTTTTCATTTTTAGAATCATATTTATCCCTTCATAGTAGTTACCCATATTTTTGGCATATATATATATAAGTTGTTCTCTCTTTAAAATTTTGAGATACAGTTTCTTCTAACAGATCAAAATATACCTTAAATCACTAGTGTATGGCTTTGTTCTAGTCTCCTGCCTGATCACATTCTCTCCCTTTTTTTTTCTTTTCTTTTTCTTTTAAATCTTTCTTTTTTCAAACAACTTCTTATCTTATCAATTCCTTTTATAAAATCTTTTATAATTTTCATCTTTACAGTCATCTTCCATCCCTTCATTGTATCAACCCTTATTTTGTACATATATTGGTCTTTATTCCTTTAAAATTTTAGGAGGCACTTTCTTCTAACAGACCAAAATACGTCCAAAATCTAGTGTGTGGCACTGATCTATGCACAAGCCTGATCATATTTGATCATATTCCGGTTTATTTTGTTTTGTTCTGTTTTTGATTGTTTTTATCTTTTTCTTTTTTTTTTCTCTTTGTTCTTTCTTTTCCATCCTTTTCCCCTGGTCTCAGGTCTTTTCTGATTTGTATAGAGTATATTTGCAGGGGACGTTGTTAACCTTTAGCATTCTGTTCTCTCATTCATCTATTCTCCTCTGGACAAAATGACAAGACGGAAAAAATCACCTCAGCAAAAAGAACAAGAGGTAGTACCGTCTGCCAGGGACCTACTCAATACGGACATTAGTACAATGTTGGACCTAGAGTTGAGAATCATGACTTTAAAGATACTAGCTGGGCTTGAAAAAACCATGGAAGTTATTAGAGAAATGCTTTCTGGAGAAATAAAAGAACTAAAATTTAACCAAGTCAAAATCAAAAAGGCTATTAATGAGGTGCAATCAACAATGGGGGCACCAACTGCTAGGATAAATGAGGTAGAAGAGAGAATCAGCGATAGAGACCAAATGATGGAAAATAAAGAGGCTGAGAAAGAGATAAACAACTACAGGATCACGAGGGCAGAATGCGAGAGATAAGCAATACGATAAGACGAAACAACATTAGAATAATTGGGATCCCAGAAGAAAGAGAGAGAGAGGCAGAAGGTATATTGGAGCAAATTATAGCAGAGAACTTCCCTAATGTGGGGAAGGAAACAGGAATCAAAATCCAGAAGGCACAGAGAACCCCTCTCAAAAAACAATAAAAATAGATCAACACCCCAACATCAAATAGTAAAACTTACGAGTCTCAGAGACAAAGAGAAAATCCTGAAAGCAGCTCGGGAGAAGAGATATGTAACCTATAATGGTAGAAACATTAGATTGGCAAGAGACCAATGAAAGAGACCAATTGGTTTCATGGAAACCAATGAAAATGAAAACCCAACTGTTCAAAATCTTTGGGATACAGCAAAGGCCATCCTGAGAGGAAAGTATATACCAATACAACCCTTTCTCAAGAAACAAGAAAGGTCTCAAATACACAACCTAACCCTACACCTAAAGGAGCTACAGAAAAAACAGCAAATACAGCCTAAACCCAGCAGGAGAAGAGAAATAATAAAGATCAGAGCAGAAATCAATGAAATAGAAACCAAAAGAACAGTAGAACAGATCATCGAAACTAGGAGCTGGTTCTTTGAAAGAATTAACAAGATTGATAAACCCCTGGCCAGACTATCAAAAAGAAAAGAGAAAGGACCCAAATCAACAAAATCATGAATGAAAGAGGAGAGATCACAACCAATACCAAAGAAATACAAACAATTATAAGAACATATTATGAGCAACTCTATGCCAGCAAATTAGATAACCTGGAAAAATGGGTGCATTCCTAGAGATGTAGCAAACACCAAAATTGAAGCAGGAAGAAATAGAAAACCTGAACATACCTATAACCACTAACGAAATTGAAGCAGTCGTCAAAAATCTCCCAACAAACAAAAGCCCAACAAAAATGGCCAGATGGCTTCCCAAGGGAATTCTATCAAACATTTAAAGGAGGATTAACACCTATTCTGCTGAAACTGTTCCAAAAAATAGAAATGGAAGGAAAACTTCCAAATTCATTTTATGAGTCCACCATTACCTTGATCCCAAAACCAGACCCCATCAAAAAGGAGAATTACAGACCAAGACTTTGATGAACATGGATGCAAAAATTCTCACCAAAATACTAGTCAATAGGATCCAACAGTACATTAAAAGGATTATTCACCATTACCAAGTGGGATTTATCCCTGGGCTGCAAAGTTGGTTCAACATCTGCAAATCAATCAACGTGATACAATACATTAACAAAAGAAAGAACAAGAATCATATGATACTCTCAATAGATGCAGAAAAAGCATTTGACAAAGTACAGCATCCTTTCTTGATCAAAACTCTTCAGAGTATAGGGATAGAGGGTACATACCTCAATATCATAAAAGCCATCTATGAAAAACCCACAGCGAATATCATTCTCAATGGGGAAAAACTGAGAGCTTTTCCCCTAAGGTCAGGAATGTGGCAGGGATGTCCAATATCACCACTGCTATTAAACAGTGTATTAGAAGTCCTAGCCACAGCAATCAGACAACAAAAAGAAATCAAAGGCATCCAAATTGGCAAAGAGGAAGTCAAACTCTCACTCTTTGCAGATGATATGATACTGTATGTGGAAAACCCAAAAGACTCCAACCCCAAATTGCTAGAACTCATACAGGAATTCAGTAAAGTAGCAGGATATAAAATCAATGCACAAAAATCAGTGGCATTCCTATACACCAACAACAAGACAGAAGAGAGACAAATCAAGGAGTTGATCCCATTTACAATTGCACCCAAAACCATAAGATACCTAGTAATAAATTTTAACCAAAAAGACAAAGAATGTGTACTCAGAAAACTATAAAATACTCATGAAAGAAATGGAGGAAGACACAAAGAAATGGAAAAACGTTCCATGCTCATGGACTGCAAGAACCAACATTGTGAAGATCTCAAAGCTACCTAGAGCAATCTACACATTCAATGCAAGCCCCATCAAAATACCATCCACTTTTTTCAAAGAAATGGAATAAATAACCCTAAAATTTGTATGGAACCAGAAGAGACCCCGAATAGCCAGGGGAATATTGAAAAAGAAAAGCAAAGCTGGAGGCATCACAATTCCAGACTTCCAGCTCTATTACAAAGCTGTCATCATCAAGACAGTATAGTACTGGCACAAAAACAGACACATAGATCAATGGAACAGAATAGAGAGCCCAGAAATGGACCCTCAACTCGATGGTCAACTCATCTTTGACAAAGCAGGAAAGAATGTCCAATGGCAAAAAGACAGTCTCTTCAACAAATGGTGTTGGGAATATTGGACAGCCACATGCAGAAGAATGAAACTGGACCATTTCCTTACACCACACACAAAAATAGACTCCAAATGGTTGAAAGACTTAAATGTGAGACAGGAGTCCATCAAAATCTTAAAGGAGAACTCAGGTAGCAACCTCTTCAACCTCAGCTGCAGCAACTTCTTCCTAGAAACATCGCCAAAGGCAAGGGATACAAGGTCAAAAATGAACTATTGGGATTTCATCAAGATAAAAAGCTTTTGCACAGCAAAAGAAACAGTCCACAAAACCAAAAGACAACCGACAGAATGGGAGAAGATATTTGCAAATGACATAGTAGATAAAGGGCTAGTATCCAAAATCTATAAAGAACTTATCAAACTCAACACCCAAAGAACAAATAATCCAATCAAGAAATGGTCAGAAGATATGAACAGACATTTTCCAAAGAAGACATCCAAATGGCCAACAAGCACATGAAAAAGTGCTCAACATCGCTCGGCATCAGGGAAATCCAAATCAAAACCTCAATGAGATACCATCTCATACCAGTCAGAATGGCTAAAATTAACAACAAGGAAATGACAGATGTTGGCGGAGATGTGGAGAAAGGGGAACCCTCCTACACTGTTGGTGGGAATGCAAGCTGGTGCAACCACTCTGGAAAACAGTATGGAGGTTCCTCAAACAGTTGAAAATAGAGCTACCGTACGATCCAGCAATTGCACTACTGGGTATTTACCACAAAGATACAAATGTAGGGATCCGAAGGGGTAAGTGCACCCCAATGTTTACAGCAGCAATGTCCACAATAGCCAAACTGTGGAAAGAACCAAGATGTCCATCGACCCATGAATGGATAAAGAAGGTGTGGTATATATACACAATGGAATATTATGCAGCCATAAAAAGGAATGAGATCTAGGCATTTGCCAGGACGTAGATGGAAATGGAGGGTGTTATGCTGAGCAAAATAAATCAATCAGAGAAAGACATGTATCATATGACCTCACTGATATGAGGAATTCTTAATTTCAGGAAACAAACTGAGGGTTGCTGGAGTGGTGGGGGGTGGGAGGGATGGGGTGGCTGGGTGATAGACATTGGGGAGGGTTTGTGCTATGGTGAGCACTGTGAATTGTGCAAGACTGTTGAATCACAAATCTGTACCTCTGAAACAAATAATGCAATATATCTTAAGAAAAAAAATAGAAGAAGATAGCAGGAGGGGAAGAATGAAGGCGAGTAAGTCAGAGGGGGAGACTAACCATGAGAGACGATGGACTCTGAAAAACAAATTGAGGGTTTTTGAGGAGAAGGGGTGGGGGGATGGGTTAGCCTGGTGATGGGTATTAAAGAGGGCACGTTCTGCATGGATCACTGGGTGTTATGCACAAACAATGAATCATGGATCACTACATCAAAAACTAATGATGTAATGTATGGTGATTAACATAACAATAAAAAATTAAAAAAATTAAAAAATAAAACAACTGTAACCCTTAAAAAATGTAAATTGAACTAAATAATTAAAATCCCTGATACCTCTGACAGGCTAGGACCTCTCACATGTTATGATGATGATGACGAGGAGGAGGAGGAGGATGACTATGACAACAAAGATAATGATTACAATGACATTCACTGCATTTATCAAATGCTTACTGTATGCCAGACACTAGTAAATACTTTACAATGAGCAAGGCAGACAAAGGAGGAAAGTTTAAATGAAGCATTTCAGACAGATAACAGTACATTTTAGACAGATAACATATTAAGGGCTGGGATAAGAGAACAGTAAGGCCCTCTTAAGCAACTAAAGTCCTAGAAAAAATGTATAAAATAAAAATAGTGAATCAAGGACAGATAGTTCAATGTGACTAAAACATAGGAAGGGACAGACAGCTCTTGAATGTAAAGAGTTAGTTTTTTATTTTATAGAAAAGTAAGGTAATTGGAGAATTTGAGCAGGACAGTGACGTAATCAAATTTCCTTTTCAGATTTTGGCTATTAATTATTTGGATTTCAGTTTAGCGGGGAGTAAGTAATCCAAACAGGGATAATGGAGGCCTGGATGGGTAGTGGCAATGGGGACACTGGAAAGTAAAGAAATAACAGACATGCTAATATCATTATTAGCTGTTGCAACAGTAAATTACATTTGTAAAGAACCTAGTGGAAAGTTTTTCTAGACCCATCAATTCCTCTATTTCATTCATTCATTCATTTAGACATTCAAAAATATTTATGTACCTGTTTTATACTAGGTTCTTTTTTTTCTTTTTGCAAAAAGTATGCACTATTGAGATCAAATGAATGTCTCTAACTACTCACACTCACATCAATACATGCTAGCAGCTTTCTGACCAATGCTTTTATTCCTACCATACTCTGTACGAAATGTCCTTCCTGTCCTTTCTATTGCCCAGTAGATGTTTGGAAATATGAGCTTAAACCTCATAAGAATATCAAGGAATGAAATGACAGATTCAATAGGTATTAGTTTGTAGGTGGTAGTTGAAGTCATAAAAAATTGAAAAATATGAGTGAGAAGAGTAGGGAAATTGTGTGAACAGGGTAGGATGGAACCCTAGGAAATCCCAACACTTAAGGGTCCTCAAAAGAAAAGAAGTCCAAGGAGAATGGGCAGTACATGGAGATATGAGAAGAAAACCAAGATAGAATGTTGCCAGGAAAAATAAGAGAAAAGAGGTGGGAGAAGAGGGGCTAACAATGTCAAATGCTGGGGGTCATGTGGGATGATGTTATAAAAGATGTTTCAAGGTTTATCAAAGAAGCAATTTGAATAGAGTTATGGAGGCAGACAATAAAATGCAACAGGTTGAAGATCGAATAGGAAGTGAGGAAGTGGAAGCAGTAAATATGTGCAACTTTTAAAAACTCTGGCCATGAAGTCATACAACATGATAGTGTCCTTCCCTATTATCTCAATGTGTGATTATGATTCAGTGAGGTTCAAGAAGCAAAAACAGGAGTATCCAGAATAGAGTCTAGCACTAGGACTGAATAGATACTTAACACTTGGTATTTGTATGGATTTGATGTTTATTTAACAAATATTTATTGAGTATTTACCAAATTCCAGTCACTGTTCTTAGCAATGGGGAAACTAATGAGTAAACACAGATGTGGCCTTAGCCTCAAAGCATTTAGGGTCTATAGTGTATATATGTGTGTGTGTGGTGGGGTGGAGATACCATTAAATAAGTAATCATTCAAACAAAGTAAAACCACAACAGAAATAAGATTGAATTAATTGTATATAAATATGAATGAGAAGGGTCCCTCTTGGGAAGGACAAAGTAGGCTGGATCTAAACAGTCAATGCTTTTTCTTAGACCTGAGGATGAAGTGCAAGCTGGGAGCTCTCCTGACAGGCCGAGCATGTCCTCTCTACCTGCAAGATAATATGGCTACCCTTTCTTCAAATCTTGCCAAATGCAGCTCAGATTCAGTAACCCTGCTGATCTCTGAGCCTGTCTGCAACCAAAAGGATTCTAGTTTGCTGGACCTATACCAGGCTTAAATAAAATCATATGTGAAAAATGCAAGGGAGGCACTAAGGTATGGTAAAAGGAATACTGATTTGGAATTAGGGAAAGCTGATTTCAAGTCCTGGTTCTTCCCTTTCTAGCTGTGGTGCCTGAAACAGGAAATTTTATTTCTTTGAGGTTCAAATGTTTCATCTGTAAATGAGAATGATAATTAATGCTCAGTCTTGTTCACTGCACTGTTGAGGTCCTGTGACCTCCAAGATAAAAATAAGACCACAGAATCAGAATCTATTTATTAGAAAGGATCATAAATGTCTTATGACCCAATCACAATGTATATGCAAACATCTTAGAAAGCAGAATGAGTGGTAAAAAGTGAATAAATTGCCCCAAACATTCTACTAAAGCCATAAATTTAAACCTGTGTGTGTGTGTATATATGTAAATATATATACACTTATATATTGTGTATGAAGACATATATTCATATATATAAACCCACAGAGTACCATACTTTATTAAGCTCACGTTAATAGGAAGGAGGCCATTTCAATTATCAAGTTTATGGGTTACTAAATAAAGGGAAATACATTAAAATTTTTATTGCACTATTCATTTTATTTATTTATTTTGATAATATCTATTTGGCTCTATTGTTAGTCATGTTTCTAAAATACTAGCAAGTGGGCCATGCTCTTGTTTGGAAAATGTTTAAAAAATATCAACAACATGTACATTGGCTTCTTAAATATTTTTTAAAGTGGCATTATCCAGAATAAGAGTGATGACCACTGATTCCAAGAGAGAGAGAATCACAAATTCCATCAGGGAGTGTGCACTGAAGATGTGTCTATGACTGTTTACAATTTATAAAGTCAAAGAAATATGACCAAGAGATTTATGGCAAAATTAATGTTCCAGTCTCCATGGAGTTGAAGATTTGGGTGCCCCTACTATAACAGCAAGCATTTTAAGAAGCCACAAAGAAGGATGGGGAAAAGTACCAGTTCTGCATATACAAGAACCTAGGTTGAAATCACAGTTCTAGCACTTACTTAACCTCTCCCTACTTCAGCTTCCTAATCTGTATAATGAGGATGAAAATAATATATTCTTCATAGTGTTGTTGTGAAGATTAGGTACATGTGAAGTATTTAAAAGAGTGACTGGTACATAGAAAACACTCAACTAATGATAGCTATTATTTTTGTTTCAGAAGAGTTCTCCGTGCATGAACTATAAGGATGATGATAATAGGATAATATTAGAGCTCACTTGAGTCTTAGGCAGCATCTAATGCTATTTTTTCTGCATTTTTTAAATGCAGAAATTGAGGCTTAGAGAGGGAAAATGACTTGTCTGAGGTTAGATACAAAGTTCATACTGAGACCAGAATCAGAATCCAGGCCTCCTGACTCCCAACTTCGAGCTGTTTTCTACCTCCTCACTAGCCCAATGACTCCGTCTCTGTCCCCTCTTCTGATATATGTTACATTATGTCAGAGGAGAGGGACTCTATCTGATTTAGAATCCATTTTGTTTGTCTTCATCTCTCCTACTACATTGTGAGATCCTTAAAGAAAGGAGTATATCTTAGATTATACAGCACCTTGCAGAGAAATTCAAAAATAAGTATTAAATGACTATTTTTTATTGTCTAGCATAAGATCAGATAGCCTCCATGCTCTAGAGATAGTAACTGGAATCAGCTTCAATAAGTTACTTCTAGAGGTTTGTTCATTAGAGATGATGTTAGAATACAAAAAGTATTAAATTTCATGTCAGAGAATCTGGGTTCTAAGCTTGAACCTGTTGATAACTAGGTGAACTTGGGCTGGAGTGCCACTCAAATGTAGGGAACATGAAGGAAGTTTGAGAGGAATAAAACTAGAAAGATAGGTTATGAAGAGCTTTAAGGTTCAGGCTAAAGAGTTTGAACTTTATCCTTAAAACAGGAGAGAGTGATAGATGAATTTTAAGGAGGTAAATGACATAATCTGGACAGTATTTTAGAACTAACACTCTGACAACTATATGAAAAGAAAATTAGGTGGGGAAAGCCTAAAGGTCATAAAATTACTTCTTTTTAGCAGATTAAAATACTGATGCTTAGAGAAAGGAGTTAGGTAAAAGTAATTCGCTGAGTGTCGGAAGGGGAATCAAGATTCAAAATCAGGTCAGGTGATGCCAAAAACTGTGTCTACCTACTATAATACCCCCACATCTCTCAGATAAAGGATTTAGAGGACATGTGGAAACCAGGGAGTTGCATGGAGCAATATTCTGCGCAACTTCGCCTTTGGGGAGTACACCATCTGGTTAAAATGGGTTATCCTTAGATTTAAACTCCAACGGTCAATGTCAAAAATATCAACTTTCCAATAAGGTACAATGTGATATTATATATATATACATACATATATTATATATATATACACAAACATATATATACATACATATATATATAGTCTTTGTTAAAGGCATAAAAAGTGATTTACTGATTGTTTTCATAGTATGTTTTACTTACATACTAACCAAATTAAAAATGTATCAAGAGATACCTTATTTATACGTGTGTCAATATAAAAAGATATATATGCATATATATTTGTGAACACATACACATGCACATATGCATACAAGGTCTGTGCATACCTGTAAGTTAAATCAGATACAAATTTATTCCCAGATGCTTGAATTTAGAACATCAACTCTTTGGTAGAAAATTTCTAAATTTAAAATCAGTAACCTTGGTTCATATCCTAGTTCCACTTATGTAATTTGCAGCATGTTCTCCATATCTTGCAGCCTTTATTTCCTCATTTGTAAAATGTGAATAATTATGGGGTTGCTGTGGAGACTGGATTACATATGTAAACACGCTTTGTAAACAGTCTCAGAAAAACGTAACAATATAATACTCAAGAGTGCAGGCTCTGGAGTAGGACTCAGTCCTAGTTCTGCTAGTTATCAACTGAAGGACCTTCGGCAAGTCATTGAGTCTCTCAGAGCTCCAACTTTTTCATAGGAAATATGAGGCTTATAATACTTTTTAAGGTTATCATAAGGATTAATTTAGTTAATACATATATAGTACATACATTCGTCAATACAGATAAACACAAGGCCTGGCTGGCATAGAGTACCAGAAGGCTGCTAACTCATACCTAGTTGCAATAATGGCAAAACAAATACAAGAAAACTATAGACAAACTAAAGAAAGTGAATGTGATTGTTGCAATAATGAAACCAAAAAGGCTAGAAGGGTCAGAGATATAAAGCTCACTGCTCCATGACTCAGTGATCTACTCTCCCGATACCTTCATCCACTGGGTTTTGTGTCCATGGAAGACAAATGATGCAGATGTTGTTCAATTGACAATAGACCAAAGTTTGAGTCTATTCCTTTAGACCTCAAGAGAAATAAGTAACATAGGCCATGACCAGAGAAGGCATCTGAGGAAGACACCGTGCCCTGAAGAAGAATACTCTTGGAATTCCATAGCAAAAATTAACAGGTGGTTTTTAATGCTAAAAGGTTAAACAAATAGTTGATTAAGCTAAAAAGACACAGAAAAAGAGTGATCATAGGAAGAGGGGGAGGTATGGAAGAATAGGAAGTTCAATCAAAAACTAGCTCTACATTCAGAGCCTGCTTGCTGTGGAGTACCTCTTTGCTGTGCCAGAAAGGTGTTTTTAATGAGAAAAGCAAAGAAAACTCAACTGATACAAAAAGTGTGTCCATATAAGGGAGAAGAAGTTGGATCAACTGAAGTTCATTTGCAAAAATTGCAAAAATGAGGGAAAGTTAGGGAGGATGGTTAACGAGTCCAGTTTTAAGAGAGTGGAGATATATAAAATGGCATGGTATAAAATATACCAATGTAAGATCTCTTCTAAGAACTTCCTAAGGATGGAAACAAGAGAGCAAAAGAAATTTTGAAATCTTATATTGTGGCCCATTCTTCTCCTTGTAACTTTGTAAGTCATTGGAATGTGGAATGATGCACCTTAGGTTAAAATAAATTGCTTTTTATGAGTCCTCATATAGTTGAGTTTTGATTTGACATGTAATCAGCTATAAAAGCCATCCTCCAGAGAAATCAATTGAGTACAGTCAGTAGTTTAAAGCCATGCAAAAGAGGAGCTCTTATTGAAGCATTAGAATCATGTGTCTCACTTTAATTTTCTAAATGTGCCCCCTGGATGACATGGTCCATACTAGAAAGGAAAGTTTTCTGCTTTCTTCCACTTGAATTCACAGAAAAGGACATTCCAAGAGTTCCTTTGGATTAGGTTCTTCCTAGTTTAGTCTAGCAAGATTCCAGACTTATTCCTTTTAGGTAGCTTCATAGTTTCATTTCTAAAATTCTGCCTTATTCTTAATCTTTCTGATCCAAGCCAAATCCCTCCCTATGAGGGACTGAGCTAACCCGAGCTGTTTGACAAATTCTGAATTGAAGCAGAAAGCACACAAATAAAACTAACATTTAATGAGTACCTACTGTGTCTCCTCACAGTGGTAGGAGCTTTCACATTATCATATTTAATGCTTTCAACAATTCTGTGAAATAGATATTCTCACCCCCTATTCTATATATGGGGCCACTGGGGTTCAGAAAAGTTAATTAACATGTCAGAAGTTTCAGTCATTCTTGGTGTCTATTCCTTTGATATTGGTAATATGCTTCAACTACCGATAAGCTCCTAAAATGCCTTATAAACTCATAGCTTTTCCCTAGTAAGTGTTGTCTAATGCACATAAATGGCTTTCTAAACCCAATTCTGGATTTTTGCTCCAGGACTTCACCTAAAGTTCTCTTCTATCACAGTGATGATGAATTTGCCTTGTTCTTACCTACTTTCCTCATAAGGAGCTGGACTCCAAACCATGACTCTCAGACCTCTTGCCCAAACATCCATCTATGGCTCAACCACCTGTCAGGACACTGCTAATTTATCTCAAACGTGCAAGAGCTCCTGGTATTTTCAAGGATATCTACAGGGATAGTGTCTTCACACTGCTGGCTGGATAGCAATAAATGTTGGCTGAAGCCTGCACTAACCATTCTGTCTTGTCTGTAATACTTGCTTCCCTTGCTGGTTCCTTAATTAGTTTGAGTCCATAGACCACAGATGGCTCTCATTACTAATACTGAGCTCTTTCTTCCGGGTTTCTGACACTGCCTCTTTCCCATGAATCAGTGCCAAGCTCCTCTGACAGTGCTCAAATGGCTTTCTCTTGAGAACATCTTTTTTCTATGTTGCCCATCCACATTGCTAACTCCTAGATTAAAAACCAGCCAACAAAACAAAAAAGTGTCAGTATGACCATGTTCCTTTTATGGTTAAAATAATCCAGTGGCATCATCTATCCAAAAAAAAAAAAAAAGGGGGGGGTCCAGGCTCCTCAGCATGGTATTCAAGGCCTTTCATGACCTGAACTCTAATTATATCTCTAGCCTTACCTATAGCTACCACCCCTTAAACAATATACTCAAAATAAACTAAACCAGTACTTCCCTCAGGAGAGAGAGATTTCTCATACATCTGTTTCTTAACACTTGTGTTTCTTCTACCTGGTATGCCCTCTTCCCAGCTTCTGGACCCACCTCCCCTTTACCAACTTTTACTCACGCTCTAAGAAAATGATATCTAAATTATGTTCTTATTAGTCCTAAAGTTCAGTGGAGACACAAATGGAATAGGGAAGGGCAAAATTAATTAGTTTGTGACCCCATGTCCCACTGGATTAGAGGTAGATATACATTTTGTCTTTGCTCAAAGTGTAATGGGAAGGCACTGAGGCCTTTAAACAGTGACACTATTAGATTTTTAAAATTTTAAAACACCATTGTGGCTTTATCATAGATAATGGATTTGTGAAAGTTAACAGTGGATGAGGGAAGATAAGTTAGGAGGCTAGCCCAAGTGAGAGATGATACGGTTTTGATTACAAAAGGGATAGTAAAGATGGAGATAAACTTGAGAGGTAACAGAAGGTAAAAACAGCATAGCTTCGGAATTGATTGGATAAGTGGATGTTCTTCTTTGCAATACTAAAGCAATATACCAAAATATTAGTATAATAATGATTTACATGTTACAATGTTTCTCCAGAGAGTCTCTCTCTCTTTTTTTTTAAATGATTTTATTTATGTGACAGAGACACAGCGATAGAGGGAACATAAGCAGGGGGAGTGGGAGAGGGAAAAGCCAGCTTCCTGCAGAGCAGGGGGCTCGATGAGGAGCTTGATCCCAGGCACCTGGGATCATGACCTGAGCCGAAGGCAGACGCTTAACGACTGAGCCACCCAGGCGCCCCCAGAGAGTCTCTTTATTGGGCCATCAGTAACTGGTAGTCTATTATACAGAAAGCATTGTTTTCAGAGTTCTGATTGGCAGAAGTCAAGTGTAACACAGGTTCTACCTTCAAGAAGTTCATGATCACCGAGTAATGTATATAGAATTGTTGAATCATTATGTTGTAAACCTGAACATAGAACAACACTGTATGTTAATTATACTTGAATAAAAAAAAAGAAGTTCATGATCTTCTAGAGGGGATTTGGCATTACCTGTAATTTTGACAAGTTCTGTAAGATAGATAATATGCTTCCCATTTTATAGTTGCAAATGCTGAAACCAAGAATTCTTGTCACAGGTAGCTCAGCTAGGAAATGGCAGACTCTCAGACTTTTCTCTTCATGACTTCCCCAGTGCTTTGTTAGTTCTCAAAATGAAAAAGGATGCTCTCTGGATCCCTGCTGATCCCTTCTGTGACCCAACAATGCTCCCTAAAGGCACCTGTCTAACAAGTGAAATCCCAAGCAGTCCCTTTGGGAGGTTTTATATTTCAGGGGGAAGTCAACAGCATGTTGTGTAGTCTGTCTAGATGAAAAAATAAATACATTAAATTTTTTTCCTCAGTGTTCAAATCCCTGCCCAAGTGACTGTAAGTTTATGTGATAATTCTCTGTGAAGTAAAAATGGTTACTCAGAAAAATAATGTTGCTGTAAATATTCTCTTTGGGGCCAACAGGTGGAGTAGCGAATATCAAGAATGAGTTAGCAGACTAGAAAGGCCCCAGACACGGGTGATACAAAGCTTTGCTATCTAAAGCCTTGCTATCTAAAGCTTTACTATTCACTGTGTCATTCTTGGACCAGCAGCATCAACAACACAAGAAAACTTGCTAGAAATGGAGATTCTCATGCCCTGTGGCAGACTTACTGAAAAGAATCTGCATTTTAACAAGATCCCCAATGACTTGTGTACACAATGAAGTTTGAGAAACACTAATATAAAAGTACACCTGAAGGAAACTCCACTTCTGACAGCCCAAATAACCTGGAATTCTATCAGTAATACTGGTATTATTTGTATTTATCCAAATGTTTGGTCCTCTTTGAGTCTTTCTCTGTAAAGATAAAAATCTCTCTGGCTTTGAAACAGCCTGATAATGACGAAAAGGCATGATATGTGGAGTAAGATAAATCTGAGTTGGCATCCCAGGTCAAAATCAAGAGTATGAATTTTGGGATTTGCTGAGAACCTCTGAGACTCAGTTTGCCTCACTCTAAAACAGAGATAACAGGGGCACCTGGGAGGCTCAGTCGGTTAGGCATGTGCTTTCGGCTCAGGTCATGATCCCGGGGTCCTGGGATCGAGCCCCGCATGGGGCTCTCTGCTCAGCAGGGAGCCTGCTTCTCTCTCTCCCTCTGTCTACCACTATGCCTGCTTGTGCTCTCTCTCTCTGTCAAATAAATAAATAAAAATCTTAAAAAAATAAAAAATAAAGATAACAAACAAGCCTTGTCAGCTCTGAAATAGTGGGGTTAGGGGTGCCTGGGTGGCTCAGTCAACTGAGTGTTCAACTCTTGGTTTTGGCTCAGGTGATGATCTCATGGGTCGTGATCTCATGGGTGGTGGGATGGAGCCCTATGTTGGGCTCTATACTCAGCGGGGGTCTGCTTGAAGATTCTTTCCCTCTGCATCTCCCCGACTCGTGTGCGAGCACACACACATGTGCACGTGCACACTCTCTCTCTCTCTTGCAAATAAATAAATAAATCTTTTTTTAATTAAGAAAAACAAAATAGTGAGATTAGGATAAAAGAAGAAAATGGATGCTAAACTGTTTTTATTTACATAGAATTCAATCATTGTTGCTATTGTTATTATCATGAATAATTCTATTCACTCAATCAGTCACAGAAATGTATAGTGAGAATCTACTCTGTGCCATACCGGTGCTATGTGCTAGGATAAAAAGGTAAATAAGCTGTTCCTGCCCTCAAGGAGTTCTCAAGCTTGTGGTAAAGAAAATAAGCCATCATATAATTAGCAGTACCTTGTAAGAGGGGAAGAACAATATTAAAACCCAGTCTCTTAGTGTTCAGGCAATGTTATTTCTCATCATCATAAATTCCAAGAAAATGTGGTGTGTCTTGGGTAAAAGCTTAGGAAGTTTAGAGACAAATAGGGTGGTTGGAATACTGACTATATCACTTCCCATCTTGGGCAATAATCTTAAACTTTTCTAAGCGTTAGTGTTCTTGTTTATAATAAAACCCAGATGGCTGAGCTTACCTGAGGAAAAATGGATGTGAAAGGGCTAAGTAAACTGTAAGTTATTGGCCATTCACTCAAATATTCAAGTATCTACTTTTTGCCATGCACACAGTACTCTCCCTGAGAATATAGGGATGAAAAACATTTTGTTGCTGTCTACAAGGAGCTTCTAGTCAAGTACAGTGTTGTAATAAATGTTCAAAAGGGAAAGCCTAAGTTATGTGTGATGGAATTAGAGAAACACAAAACCTTGTCTGGAGGGAGTTGGAGGGCCAGGCTTAAGAGAGTCAGCTTTGAGAAATGTATAGCATCAATTCAAATGTTTTCAATGTTTGTTATCAAGAATTTTAAAAATTTGCATGAGGAAAAAAAACTAGAAATGCGAGAAAAAAACTAGAAATAGTTTGAGGAGGAAGAGGGAATATTTTGAGTTAACAGTGTCCAATACAGCAAAACACTAATAATAATAATAATAGCAGCTAGTGTTTATTGAACATATATTAGGTGCTGGGCATGGTGTTAAGTGCTTCACATGCATTAGCACATTTAATTCTACCTGTATTGGTATACTGTTTGTGGTCTTGCCTGGAAACATGATACTGTCCCATCTCTTGACTTTTTCTGCTATCTTCCAACCACAAAACCCTGAAATTTTAGATTTGTCTGCCAAGTTTCAAGATAAACACTATTGGTCCTATTTTAACTTCCCTCCTGCCTTTCCCCTAAGCACTTTTTGACGCCCACCCCACCTCCAGTTCTATCGATATGGATTCCATATTTAGATGTACTATTCATTTTTCTCATATTTAAAAATGGTCCAAGAAATGTGTCTTTCAGTGCTGTAACTCCTGTTTTGAAATCCCAGTGTGAGCCAAGAACTTTATTACCTCCTAAGAGAGATTCTTAATGCAAATAGATTTTAGTTTTAAGCCACAGATAGACATTTATAAAATCCATGAGCTCTAGGGCACACCAGAGCCTTAGACTTCGTTACCCTAAAAGCAACAATATAGATGCGGGTACAAGAGATGATTATATCTTAATCCAATCATTTTTCATATAAACTGTTCTTCAGTGGACCCACAACAAAACATCTGAGTTTTTACAATAGAAAGTTTTGCTGTCAATTAAACTGAAGGAGAAAAAGGCACCAAATTGTCCTTCTCTACACATCCTTAAAATATATGGTTTCTGTATCTTCACAAATAGAGGAAGATACGATTTTTCAGGGAAATTCATTTCCAAGTTCCAAGTTTTCTTGTTCTTTTTTGAATAAAGTTCTTAACGAGGTCGTGCTGGTTGCCCAACTTTCAACTAGTTTGAAAAAATACTTCTTTGATTTTAAAAATTGGGCAATGCATTTTTGATCAGAACTGAATTAGTATATATCAGTGTGATCCAGAACAGCTACTAACCTCAGAATGGATGATGATCAAAAGTCTTATGTCTCTTATCAAAATTTACGATCTGGATATAAGTCTCTTGAGTCATAAGTTCTCTAAAGTATACACCTTGTTATTTCATGCAGAATTGCTTTTGCTCATGTCCTCCCCGCTACTTCAACCTCCACTTTCCTCATCTTACCTAGCTAACTCTTACATATCCTTTAAAAGTCAGTTTAAGTGTCACATCCTCTAAGAAGCCATTTCCTGACTCCTAACCCCAACTCCAGACTCCAGACCACAGGCCAAGTTAAGAATTCCTTCTTCTAATAATCCTTGTGTTGATTTTTGTCACAGCACAAATTGACCCTATATTACTGCACCAAATGTAATATTATGTGGTCATCAAAACCAATTCCTTTTCCTCCCAAGCACACAATGAGACTACATTTTTCAGCCTTCCCTACAGCTGGGCAGGACTATGGACTGAGTCCAGCAAAGGGAATGGAAGGGATGTTCACCTTTTGTAAGCCCAATCTTCCACCATCTCTCTTTTCTCTCATCTGTCAGTTAGATGCAGAGATCTGGGTCCCCACTTGACTGTGGAGCTGAGTTTCCCTACTAACCCACATACATTATAAGTAAATGAGAAGTAAACTTATATTAAGCAACTGAGGTTTTGAGGTTGTTTGTTGTGGTTTATATTGACTAACAAAAAAATCAATAATAATGTCCATCTTGCTTTCTAGACTATGAACTTCATGAAGTCAGTGGTTATGTTTTATTTATATTTCTATAACATTTAAGGAAAAAGTGGATGGATAGTAGGTGCTCAGGAAATAAATATTTATTCCTGGAGTATTTTTCACAACTAATTTTCCTTAGTTCCCTAGGGAAACTACTAATAATTTTTGGCTTTTCTTTTATTTAACAGGACAAAGAAAAGAAGAGCATTTTGGATCTACCTGAGGCAGGACAAATAAATGAATAAATATAAGGTAAGTTATCTGAAGCTTCCTGATGCCCAGGTTTCTCAAATCAAGCATGAGAAGATGACAGAACAGAGTATCCATGAATTAACTGATGATCAATGTCTTCCACATTAGAAATCAAATTGATAGAAAAGATATCCACCAACTAATTATGGCAACTAATGTACTTCATTTCAAAGACAATTCAGTATTAATAGTACAGCCAAGCTCTCCATCTCATTAGTGAATAAAATAGGCAAAATCCCTAATATCAATGAGAAATTATTTTTTAATAAGGTACTGGTACTAGTTAATAACAATTTGCATCCCAGATCTTTTCTCTGACTTTCTCTGGCCTGTTCTGTACCCTGAGAGGCACCTGTATTAAAATACACACCCTAAAATACTCTTTGATTTGCTGAGGGGCCTGAATCCTAGACTGAGACACTTGGACTCTAGGCAGCAATGACTTGAACAGTGCCATTTTAAAAGACTCTGGGAGAAACAAGATCTATAAGATATATTCTCAACCTGTTTCCAACAGTTTAGCAGTTCATGAAATACAGACTCTATATTTGAGTCTGTCTATACTTAATGAGGAAAAAAAAAGTTAAATAAGGCCAATTTCTTCACTTAAAGAATGATAAATCCTGGATTTTTTCCCCCTTTTCCTCTCTTAGAGACAGTCCTCACCAGGAGGTAGTCATTATTAAGAAAGCCACATTAGTCTTGCCTTGGGCATACCCAGAATGCTTTGCTTTGTCCTGTTAAAGAAAAACCAAAAATTACCAGTAATTTCACTGGGGAAGTAAAGAAAAGTAATTATGAGAAGTATCCCAGGCAGCCTAGTGGATATTATAGCACATGACGGACAAAGGCTTAAAAATAAGGGTACTTATTTTAATTGAACATCTGAAATGTTGTATTTATACAAAGAAAAAGTGTGAGGGAAATGAATGATCCGAGCTCCAGCAAGACTGTATATGTTTGTGGAATATCCTCATCTTCAGGGCTCTGTCTTCTGTAATTAGGGTAGCCTGTGTTTTAAAGCCTGTAAGTTTATAATGTGTGCTCCTATTTATAGATACTTGAGGCATCAAGAAAGCACTTGGGTCCTAATTTAGTCACTGGGGGGTGGGAAGGGGCTCTCAACACCATTTTTGGGGGAGGGACAAAGTCAGGGAAATTAATATTCTGTGCTGGGGGCTAGTATAGAGTTTACTTTCTGGGTGAGTATAAGCTCTGATGAGAAAATGAAAATCTGACAATAGGGGAAGGAAAAGAGGAAATAAGTAACCAACTAACCTGCAGTCAGCTTTACCCTGAAGCTAATGAAACTCAAGCTTGGTGTGTGGCAGTGGGGGGAAAAGGGGATATAAAAATTGCCTACTTGCACAGGTCCATTTTAAGGATGTGGGATGGGCCCAGGTAATATGATTAATGAATGTCAATAATCAAAGAGAATTTAAGATTAATCACTGCACAAGAAAACATGGTATGTTCTAAAATGTTAAGATATATGTATGAAAAAAATTTGGTAAGAGGTTTATCCAAATTTCACAGTAATTCTAAATTTTACATTACGAATGAGTCACAACACTGAAATAAACTTTTTAAAAACCATCAATAGGTAAAAAATTATTTCCTCAACCATTTTATAAGAAAGACTAAATTAGCTTTCTATTCTTTCTCCAGAGAATGATATTACAGAATCATAGTCACATGAAAAGGAGATTAGAGAGTATGCAGCCAAAAATGTGGGGGGGAAATTATTATAGAAGTATATTAGGAAGTTAATTAATAAAAATATTATGCTATTTTAAAATATTTTATGATGTTTGTAGCATTTAAAAATAATTTAATAATTTGCCAGCTTTAAAAAAAATTTGTAATTTATGATGCTTTCTTTTCTTACTCTAAGTCAACACTAGCTTTCATACTGAAGTTAGATTTATAATGTCATATGGTCTTAAAGCAGCCCACCAAATTGAATAAGCTTAAGGCCCCACAAACTTGGATGCATCCCAGCTCACATGCACTCATCACTTGCAATGTAAGATCCCTCTGCCAGTGAACAACCCGATTTAGCTAGAGTCTCTCTTATCCCTGCCCTATCAAACCAGAGACCAGGGGAAAGGAGGTTGAGGGAGGAATTCTAGGTGGAAGTCAGTCTAGGCAGAGCAACATGGTATATAGCACAAAGGACGCAGTTTCTGTCAGAAAGAACTGGGCTTGAATCCAACTTCTTTCACACCTGTTAGCTCATATGTTCCCTTATCATCTCTGAAGAAACAGATTCTCTGTGACCCTTGGGAAGTTCTTTTTTTTTTTTTAATTTTTGAAATCAGGTGTCATTAACATACAGTGTTACATTAGTTTCATGTGTACAATATAATGATTCAACAATTCTCTACATTTCTCCCTGCTCATCAAGATAAGTATACTCTTGGGGCACCTGGGTGGCTCAGTCGTTAAGCATCTGCCTTCATCTCAGGTCATGATCCCAGAGTCCTGGGATTGAGCCCCGCATCGGGCTCCCTGCTCAGTGGGAGGCCTGCTTCTCCCTCTCCCACTCCCCCTGCTTGTGTTCCCTCTCGCTGTGTCTCTGTCAAATAAATAAAATCTTTAAAAAAAAAAAAGATAAGTGTACTCTTAATCCCCTTTAATTTACTTCCATCCTCTCACCTACCTCTCCTCTGGCAACCACTAGTTTGTTCTCTGTACTTAAAAGTCTGATTTTTTTGTATGTCTCCTTTTTCTTTGTTTGTTCGTTTGTTTTGTTTCTTAAATTCTACATATGTGTGAAGTCATATGGTATTTGTCTTTCTCTGATTTATTTCACTTAGAATTATAGTCTCCAGGTACGTCCATGTTGTTGCAGTTGGTGAGATTTCATTCTTTTTATTGCTGAGTAGTATTCCATTGCACACATATACCACATCTTTTTTATCCATACACATGTCAGTGGACACTTGGGTTGCTTTCATATCTTGGCATTATAAATAATGCTGCAATAAATATAGGGGTCCAAATATCTTTTCCAATTAGTGTTTTTGTTTTCCTTGGGAAAAGAGCCAGCAGTGAAAAACTGGATCATATAGTAATTTTTTAAAATTTTTTGAGGAACCTCCATATTGTTTTCCACAATGGCTGGACCAATTTGCATTTCCACCAACAGTGCACAAGGGTTCCTTTTTCTCCCTATCCTTACCCACACTTGTTATTTCTTGTGTTTTTTATTTTAGCCAACCTGACAGTTACAAAGTGATACAGAATTGTGGTCTTAATTTGCATTTCCCTGATGATTAGTGATGCTGAGCATTTTTCATGTGTCTGTTAGCCATCTGTATGTCTTCTTTGGAAAAATGTCTATTCATGTCCTCTGCCCATTTTTTAATTGGATTGTTTGGTTTTTGATGTTGAGTTGTTCTTTATACATTTTGGATATTAATTCCTGATTGATATATACCACTTGCAAATATCTTCTACCATTCAGTAGGTTGCATTTTGTTTTATTGATGGTTTCCTTCATTGTCCAAATGTTTTTTATTTTGATGCAGACCCAATAGTTTAATTTTGCTTTTATTTCCCTTGCCAGAGGAGACATATCTAGAAAAATGTTTTAGCTCATAATGTCAGAGATATTAGGCCTATGTCTTCTTCCAGTAATTTTATGGTTTCAATTCTTACATTTAGATCTTTAATCCATTTTGAGTTTATTTTTGTGTATGTTGTAAGAAAGTGGTCCAATTTCATTCTTTTGCATGTAGCTGTCCAGTTTTCCCAACACCATTTGTTGAAGAGACTATATTTTTCCCATTGTATATTCTTGCCTCTTGGCAAGGTCTTTAACCTTACCGAGGCTCAGTATCCTCCCCCAATATGATAAGGAACACATGAGCTAACAGTCATGAAAGAAGCATTTGATAAACTGTTAACTATTGCATACATAAGTATTAGGAGTAAGTCATTTGGCTAAAGCCATGGGTGGTAGAATTAGGATTTGAAGCCCAGATCTTTCTGAGCCAAGACACATTCTCGTTCCCATTATACCATGACGCTAACTGAAGATAACCACACCTTGCCTGTGCCACACTCATACTGATGGACATGATTTGGGAAATTCATGAAATCAACATGTAACCTTTATCTTTCTTCTATTTCCCCCAACCAAACCGCCTTGCTACCATTACTGATGGGTGTGATCTCATGACTTAGTTCATGTGCCGACATCACTAGGGAGGTTGAATGGATTATGGCAGGGCTGCCAGCTTCAAGTCAACTAAGAGTTATTTAGTACTTATAGTTATTTTTAAAGTTCTTATCTTTCAGAAGTATATACTGAAGTATTTATGGAATAAATCATATAATATGAGATTTACTTAAAATAATACAGAGAAATAGGGGTTAGAAAGAAGGGAGTAGCAATAAAAATGAAAAATGACTGGTTGAGTTGATCATTGATAAAGCTGAATTATGAGTACATGAAGTTCATTGCACTATTTCTGCTTGTTTTTATATTTTCCAGAGTAAAAAGTGAAAAAAAAATGAGTCATTGAACAACACCCTAGATGTACTTGGGACTTTTTTCCAGCCCTTTCTCAATTTGCCTCCTGGCATTTATTGTTTGCTCAATTTAATTTCAATTTCTGGTAACTATACAAGCCACAAATCATTATTGTGTGGCAATAATATTAATAGTAAGAACAATAGCCTCCATTTTTTAAGGTGCATATTCTGTGCATGTCCCAGTACAACGTAATTTATTTTCATTTTCTCCTTTGATCTTCATAAGAACTCTATGAATTATGCACTTGTACTTAATTTTATGGATGAGGAAACTGAGTTTCAGGGGGATTAAGCAACCTGACCAAAGTCTACAGTAAGTAATATGTTCAAATCTTGTATCTTAAACACTATGTCACCTGTTTCCCAGATTCTGCTTTATACTCTAAGAAGATACCAAGCTATAGTAGGCCACTACCTAGCTGGAGGAGGAGGCAATTTGTAAAAGTGAATGAAATGACCCTAAATTTTCTCTAGCATCATACACCAAATCTAAAAAATAGACATTAGAGGTCTTTCCTATATATTCTGTATTGTACAAGGGTAGAAGGATTCATATCTTTCTTTTTATGAGCTTAAATCCAAAATAAGAGAACACAAATGTCAACAGATGTAATGAGGAATTTATTTTTTAACATAAGAAGAAAAAGAATATAACAACAACAAAACAAGTAGAAGAGGAGAGAGAAAAAAGCATTGAACACCGACTGTACTTGGTACTTGACATATGCAAGATATTGCTATTTACAACCTCAAGTTCTACAAGGATGAGTGAACCTCACTAAGTAGATGTTTGGTTCTGCAGAGCACCTCAAAGCTGGATCTTAAAAGGACTATGGGCTAGGACCTGGAAAGAGTTGAACATACTGCAAATAGAGGGAGAATATGGAAATTGAGAAGGAGAGAGAATCTGGGAGGACAGGACCAGCAGAGGGTGAAAACCTGGAATACCATGAGGTAGAACATGGAAAGTAAAAAAAAAAAAATTCATTGGTAGCAGAGTAGCTCTCTAATAGCCTAGTTCTAGCTACTGATTTTTTTTTCTTACCACATAAAAACTATGGGGATCTTGCCTGTAAACCTTAAGGGACCACCACTGAATTTACAGACTCATAGCCGGGTAAAGGAAGAAAAAAATATATAATTTTGAGCTAATCACAAGATTGCAAAGCTAGATATTCTAAAAAGATTCCAGATGACTAAGGTTGGCTTCTGATATAGCATTTCTAATAAAGCAGTGAGAACACTACAGGTAACTGAGGGAAGAAGAAAAAATGACCAGAGGTCCTTATACAATACCGGCCTGATGTTTTGGGTTGTCAGATTAGAACAGCAACAGAGGTCTAACCTGCTGAATAAACCTAAACTGACTGAGAAGCTCTTATGCCTAAAGCTTAAATGGTTATAGAGTTTCTGAATCTTCTGTCCAGAACCTCCTCAATTCCAAGAAGCAGATTCAGATTGCAAAGATGCAACAATCTTTTTTTTTAATTTTATTTTTTTTAAAGATTTTATTTATTTATTTGAGAGAGAGAGAATGAAAGATGGAGAGCACGAGAGGGAAGAGGGTCAGAGGGAGAAGCAGACTCCCCGCTGAGCAGGGAGCCCGATGCGGGACTCAATCCCGGGACTCCAGGATCATGACCTGAGCTGAAGGCAGTCGCTTAACCAACTGAGCCAACCAGGTGCCCAAAGGTGCAACAATCTTGATATGTATAGGACAAAGCTCTACCAACAGGTGAGCAATAAAAGCTCCTCTTAATAATGGAAACTTATGGGGGCGCCTGGGTGGCTCAGTTGGTTAAGCATCTGCTTCGGCTCAGGTCATGATCTCAGGTCCTGGGATCGAGCCCCACATCGGACTCCCTGCTCAGTGGGGAGTCTGCTTCTCCCTCTCCCTCTGCCTGCCACTCTCCCTGCTTGTGCTCACTTTCTCTCTGTCAAATAAATAAATAAAATCTTAAAAAATAATAATAATATTAATGGAAACTTTTGGAGCCCCTCTCATTGAATTAGCCCAGCTGAAGAGATTCAGAGCCAATCTGGTTGACTTTGAGCAGGAAGCACTTAACATTATTCCTCATCCACATCATCACAGTTTGCTTTGGGTTGGCTGCTATGAAATCATCTCCTGCCACCTGGGTATTTGTAGTAACAGTGATTTTTTTCCCCAAATTTCCCAATCATTCTGGTCAAAGAGATTTTATAAGATATCACTGGGCAGTTATTTATGAGGTACCAGGGAATGTATGTGCTGGGGTTAGCTGGAAAGTTACATTCCAGAGCACACGTCCCAGACTGGAAGAATCAAGAGTGTATTCCTATTAAAAACCTCATGTCTTACATCCAGCTTTTCTAATAGTACTCATTAGCAATTCCAGGGTTTCTTTACACTTTAGGCAGAGGTAGCCAAACATTTCCTGTAGAGGGCCAGATGATAAGTATTTTCAACTTTGTAAGTTACAAAGTCCCTGTCACAACTATTCAACTCTGCCATTGTAGCACAAAATCAGCCATAGACAATTTGTAAACAAATGGGTGTTGCTGTGTTCCAATAAAACTTTATTTACAAAATCAGGAGATAGGCTGGATTTAGCCCACAGGCCATAGTTAGCTGGCCCCTAATTTAAGATGTTAGAAAACTCCCTCATACCCTACATTGGTAGCTTCTTTCCCTCATTTATCCTTAATGACATTCTTCAGAATATGATAGGCCTCAGCTCCAACACTCGTGGCTTTCTTTATGTTTAGAGCATCAATAAGGAGGACCATGAACTCCTGAATCGCCTATTTTTGCCATTATGGGAGTTACCATGATTCACACTAAATATTAGCAACATAGCATCTGCGTTGCCATCCAGGTCAGCAATGTGGCAGTATAATGAAACTCCATTTCCAATATATCTAGTCTTATAAACAGTAAGGGACTCCTAGTGTGCATTTGCACGAATCTGGATTTATTCTTGGTGCCATTCTTTTTCCCTCCTATCTAGGTGTCAGCTCTCCTTCAGACTCCTATATTTACACTATGCTGTATCCTTATGTTCCCGAAACCTCACTACAACACTCAATGCTTTATTGTTGTGCTCAGCACAACACTCAATGCTTTATTGTTGTGCTCAGCAGTCTTATAGATACCTTTTCCCACAGGGCTGGTTTTCTTCTCTCTGACATCTGGAGCATCACAAAGACCAGCTGAGCCTGGCACCTCTGAAGAGATTTGTCCAGTATAAAAGTCTACCTCAAAGGACAGGGTTCCATCAGAATCAAGGATCTCTCTGGCAGTGATCTTGAGAAGAGGCTTAGTTCTGGCCTAGGTTCTGGGCACCCAGGAGGACACAGAGGATGCTGTAGAGTACTGTTAATGCTACCAACTAAAGAATTCTAAGAACAGGAAGGTCTAATATTGAATTTGAAATTATCTATTATCAGTGTAAACCTACTGCCTATTTCCCCAAATCTTAAAAACCAGCTGCATGTTCAAATACATGTATAAGTGGAGTTTTGGGGAAAGTGACTACTTTATTTAGTTCAGGTTCTCATCATTTCTTCAGTTAATTCTTTACTGATCTCCCTGCCACTAGTCCTACCTCTCTACAATTTATTCTCCCTACCAACACCAATTTTAACTTAAAATCTTATCATGTCATTCCTCTTTATATTTCCCCTTCTGCTATATAGCCGTACTTGATCCCCTTAGGCTTCAGGAAAAGTCCAAACTCTTCAGTGTAATATTCAAAACCCTTTCACAATTCTATAGCCTCATGCTCTGCCATTCCTCCTTTTCCTCACAACCTACATTTACTGACATACTAAGTATCTGCAGTTCCTTGAAGAGACCATATTCTTGCTTATCTCAGATATTTCCCAAATGGAGTTTCCCCATTTGGAATATGTTTCCTATTAGTTTCTGTCTGTTTAATTGCTTATCTTTCAGGTAAAAGTCATGTATCACTTGCCCCAGGCAGCTTTCTCTGTTCACCAAGCCCACACAGCCTAGTTTGGATGTTCCTATTTGATTTTAGCAAAATTCCCTGTACTTATTTCTATCTGCTATTATGCATAATTGATTACTTATCTGTCCTCACCCACTCATAGTAATTCCTTGAGCAGAGGGACTGAATTTTCTTTCCTTATTTTTCGTTTTGTTTTTTGTTTGGTTTGGTTTGGTATCAGCAGGCCCTATGATGCACCAAAATAATATATACAACATATAATTTTGAATAAATGAATTAAATTCATGATAGTTACTTTAGGTGCCAACAGACAATACCTCGAAATCTAGAAGAGGAGAGTTAGGAAATATCTAAAGCTATAGAAGTAAACATCTATTTTTAAGGTACATTAATTAATATGAATAAAGAAAAGTACATATATCGTAATTTTAGAACTCAATCTGAGCACATTTGTGAAACTAGCATTCAGATCCAAAAATACAATATTACTAGCACCTTACATATCCTCCACTCATGGTCCCTTCACATTACTACCCATATCAAAGTAAACACTGCCCTGACTTCTAATGCATAGATTAGTTTTGTATGCTTTTGAAAAACATACAAATACAATCATACAGTTTGGATTCTTTTATGTTGGCTTTTGTAACTCAACATAATGTCTGTGAGATTCACCCATATAGCTGCATGTAGTTATAGATCATTCATTCTCATTGCTGCATAATGTTCTATTGTGTGATTATAACAATGTATTTATCTATTCTATATCCACTCTACTGTTGATGGGCATTTGGATACTTTCCTTGGGACTTGGGACTATAACAGTGCTATGAACATGTCTTCTGGTGAACATACATATACATTTTTGTTGAGGATAAACTAGAAGTATAATTTCTGGGTTACAAGGTATACATATATTCAGCTTTAAAAGACACTGCCAGAGTTTTCCAAAGTAAGTGTACCAACATAGAACTTCTTTTAATTCAAGAAGTATGTTGAGCTCATAGAAAATCTCTATGTAAATACAAAGTACTGTTATTAACTCAATGCCTCATTTGCACAAGATCATCTTGTTCCACAGCAATTAAAAATAACATCTTTGATTAGATTAAATCAAATATCTACTGGGATTTGCATTTATAATCTAGATGTGTCACACTCTTTTAGCTAATCAAAATTAGACTTTGACATGCTTTCAAATGTATCAGTGGAAAGACAAATGCTGGTGTGTTGATTTTAAAACATATTAGGTCATATATGTTAGGTATCATGTCAACATTTTCTTTAGAAATGTCCCAGTTTGTCAAGTGATTGGAAAGAACACTGACATACAAATATGCTCTTTAATATTTATAAGAGCAGTCTATGTGGACTAAATATGTCAAATGTCCTGGGTCATAACACGTGATATTGGTGTTTGGGAGGGGAAAAGATTCATTCTGACTGATATGATTAGAGAAGAGTTTCTGGTGGATATAAAATTTGAGCTGAACCATAAGAATCAAGAAGGACTGCAACAGATGAAGGTAGGAAGAGGGGAAGTTTTAGAAGTGGTGCCAGTGAAGTAGAGAAGGTGTAGTGAGGTTTCGGGAACATAAGGATACAGCATAGTGTAAATATAGGAGTCTGAAGGAGAGCTGACACCTAGAAAGTAGATGAGTATAGCAGTGAGTGTCCCCTTAGGACTTGAGAACAAAAAGAAATGAAATTGAAAAAACATCAAGATTAAAGAAAAAAATCATCTTAAATACTTACAGAAAGGTACATTGATCATATATCATAATAACTAGGCCAGTAGCAGAACTCTTGTTAGTGGTAATAGATACTAGAAAACAATTCTGCAATAACAATTATTCAATAGTTAGGGAAACACAGCAACATCGCCAGATACACAATAACTAAGAGAATTTATCATTCATATATCCTCATTGAAAGTATTAATAAAGGACTTACTTATATAAGAAGAAAACTGAAGCCAGAGGGAAGTGAGATAGGGAAACTGAAGGACTTCATAAACACCTGCTTTTTGCTCCTTTTACTACTCCTGTTCTTATTAGGATCCACAGCCCCACTTTACACATGCCTCAGAATGCAAATACTGTATGTTCTCCTTGTAAAGGACAAGGTGTTAATAATTTCTTTGGAATAGATAATATCTAAGGAAGGACCAAGTGAGAATGACTAGATGAAGTGATCATATGCATATTCCAGACCACTAGCACTAGACATCTTGACACCAAGAACCCCTCGTGCCAAGAAATAACACCTGTGCCCTCATCTTCGTTCTCATTGGTTCCTGGATGCCTGAGAGGACATGTACACCAGACCATGATCCTCAGTAAAAAACCCCAGACCTGAAGCAAAAACGAGACTCATGTTCCTTTCCTTTCCAAGTCTCCCAGATGCTCCATCTGTATCTCCTCTCTCTATATCTTCAATAAACTGTGCTTTCACTTCCTGCTGACTTGTGTTAGATTTCCATCCTGTGCAAAGCCAAGGATCCTCTTGGCTGGTCCTTCAGGACCCGCTCTGGGTCCTTGGATCTGACCTGCCAGCATTAGAAGTACTGGTATCATAAGAACAAAGGTGAGAGAAAAAAGGGTCAAACATGGTGGCAGATTTGTCTTTTAGCAGTAAAAATAATAACTTGTTTTGTATTTTTAAAAAAATGTTTAATTAAAATTCTTAGGAAATGAAGGGGGAAGGGTTCAGAGGATAGTTTATTTAGGCAAGCTAAGATTCCCGCCTTTTTCCAGGAAGAGGATAAATGTATTAGATAATTTTCAACCTTTGTTAAGAGAAACAGATGGTTGGGACGCCTGGGTGGCTCAGTCGTTAAGCAACTGCCTTCATCTCAGGTCATGATCCCAGAGTCCTGGGATCAAGCCCCACATCGGGTTCCCTGCTCGGCAGAAGCCTGCTTCTCCCTCTCCCACTCCCCCTGCTTGTGTTCCCTCTCTCGCTGTGTCTCTCTCTGTGAAATAAATAAATAAAATCTTAAAAAAAAGAAAGAGAGAGAAACACATGGTTAAGAATGAATCTTACATTATATGTTAAAAAAAAAGAAGACAGTTAGGAAGGGAAAAATGAAGGGGGGGAATTGGAGGGGGAGACGAACCATGAGAGACTATGGACTCTGAGAAACAAACTGAGGGTTCTAGAGGGGAGGGGGCTGGGGGGATGGGTTAGTCTGGTGATGGGTACTAAAGAGGGCACGTATTGAATGGAGCACTGGGTGTTATATGCAAACAATGAATCATGGAACACTACATCAAAAACTAATGATGTCATGTATGGTGATTAACGTAACATAATAAAAAAAAAAAGAATGAATGTCACAAATTTGAAGTTACAATTAAAAAATTATAAACAGAAATTTCCGCTCCACAACAGGAACAGAAAAAGAAATTATCAATCCAACCTAATGTAGGAAAAAGAAAAACAATAATAAAAAGTATGGTGAATCTCTTTCCCCTACTCTTCTTTCCTTTTCTTTCTGAATAATTCAGTCCTAAAAGCCATTAAGTGAGGCAGTACAAAATAGAAATCCATGGTTAGAGGGGGCTTTGGGAGACCAGAAACTGGGGTATCAGACTCTAAGCAGGATGAGGAATTGATGGGAGTATGCGGGTTGGGTGCAGCCTGAGTTAAAGGACTATCTACACTGCTTTTTTCCATTCTATTCTCTGGGAAAGGCTATCAGTCTTCGCTTCTCAGTACTTTGGAGTGAATGGGTTGGCTTTCTGGTATTATCTACAGGAAGTCAAGCCTTACAATACACAAACCCTTTCTAAGTTAAAATCATGTTTTCCTGACTTTAAAGTGACTCCCATCTCCCAATTATCTCTCAAAAGTAAAGAATTATCTGTATTCTCTAGCTTATGGGGGCTATCTGGGAAAAAAATTTCATTTTCATCCATTTATGTTCACTTTGGACAAGTGCTGGTGGTATGTGCTTTAGTGTATCAGCCAGGAATGAAATTGCAAGGCATGATAAGCACTTAATTTTGCAGTGAGAACCCAAGAAAATGAAAATCTGAGTTTGAACCTTGGGGAAAAGGAGGTTTTAAGACTATTTGAAATATAAGCAAAAAAATAGTTTACCTAAATTAGGAAATCTTATGGAAATTATTAGAAAAAGAAGATCACATCAAAACCTACTGCAAGTGGCATTTGTAGATATATATTTTCAGTCTGAAATGGCTGACAAGTTTTTGTTTGCAAGTTCTTGCCTGCTGAATGGTAGAACAGCATGTCTCATATTTATTTAATGTGTTTCCCTTCCCCATTTCTAAAAGTGTTCACACACTAGGTTTTATTTAATATCCATGATAGGCCAGGTGCTATTTTTCCAAGGTTTTAAGCTGTAAGAGCAGAACCAGAAAGGCTAAGTGACTTGTTCTATATCATTTCTTTTATCCTCACAACTACTGCATTAGAACTGTTATTGACCACATTTTAAATGTGAGGAAACTGACTTTGCTAGGTGATCTATGCTCATAACCACACAGAATCAGGATCTAAAACCATATCTGGGTAACTTTACACCCATTAGACTCCAGTGCCTTTAGCCTATTTACAAGCATCATCTGTGTTGGACTTACCAAGTTTGGTGTCCTCTGTATGCTTGCCTCTTAGATAAACCGCTTCTTAATTATGAGTAATCATTAAGGTTATGCTTATTTTCTCCATAAAGAAGAGATTATTGTATCTCTTTGGTGATTTATGCATTGTTTTAACATGAAAAAAAAAAGGGAGCAAAGGAGAGGCTCAGCAGGAACTCACAGCTCTTAGGCAGGAAACTGATAATCTGTGTGCCTGTTCCCTGAGGGGAAAACTGGTTAAAAGGTACTAATCCCAAAATAACCCAAAAATGTAAACTAAGCAGAAAGAATACTAGAATAATATAAGACAGGGAGAATAATGGAACAAAGTTAAGTTTCTAAAACTCAGATTCCTATCCACAGTCTCATCCCAGCAAACCTATTGAAGGAACAAGAAGGATCCTCTTTTATTAAAAAGCAGTCACCAGGCACCAGGGAGAGAAAAATGGAGATGAACAGTATCTGAGTCCTTGAGATGCTCACAAATAGTAGAGAAAGACAAATAAACAATTTTAATACAAAGTAATAATAAGAGGAGGCACACCCAATCCAAGTTGTTAAGTATGCCAGAAATCCTCTTTGAGGAGCACAAAATGAGTTTGTGCTTGATAGATAACTAGGATTTTGCCAGGAGATGAATGGGGAAGGAGGGAAAAGCAAGTACAAAACAGAGGTTTGTGAAGGTATGCCATGTCTGGTAATGACCACAGGCAACTGTAGTTAGAGGGTAGTATGAATGGCAGGAAGTAGTACTCAGCTGTTTAGTGACTACTGTTAAACAAATGAGAATCATTCTTGTCCCTTTTATCTATACAAGCTCTCAGGGATGAAAATCTAGCCAGAAATCTGAGTTTTGAAAATTCAGCTTTGTTCCATTGGTCTCTGTGTCTTCTACTGTTCTTTTTTCTTTATGTTTTGCGCTTGCACAAAAGTCATATTTCCCTTATGTGGAGGAGTGTCAAAGATCAGTTCGTAAGAGGCTCTTGAATAATCCAACTAAGAGATGGGAATAGTCTGAAGTAAAATTGTGGTAGTGGAGATGGAGACGGAATGGATATGAGGGATTTTTGAAAAGCAAAAAATTGTAGAATTTGGATAATAATTAATGCAGCAAACAATTCATCTTTTTTTTTCTTCACAAAAAATGACACAGTCTACAACCTCCAGGGGTCAGGGAAGAGAAGCTGAGCTGAGCTGTAGCAAAAAGCAGGTATGATTCTAGTAGCTATAGCAATCTCTCTGAGCACTCACATCATAGGATGTTTGGGTGACAACCACTCTTAATTCTTTCCCTACTTGGTCTAGGAGGGAATTTTCAGAAAGAGAGGAATAAACGAAGACAGTAGAAGGAAGATACATGATGACAAGTACCTATTTATCCTTTTTGGGAATATTTAGTTGTTTGGGGAATTAAACTGTGGCAAGGACGTGTGTGTTGAAAATTAAGTATGAATACAATTTTATTGCTAGAGAGATGAAGAATTCAGGCAAACTGCTCAAAGAGAAACCAAGGCAGTTAAATGTAAGAGCTTGAGGAGCCAGATTTCCCTAAGGATTCATCATAGGCATTGTTCTAGACCTCCCCAAATCTGTATCTCTCTCTCAAATAAATAAAATCTTTAAAAATAAATAAATAAATAAAATCCTTAAAAAAAAAAAAAGAACCATTAACTACCATACCATGACCTTTCTCAGTGGAGCTACATATGACCAAGACCCAACTACAAGAAACCTGACAGTATCTTGTTTACGCTTAAAAGTAGTTAACTCATAAACTAGGCCTCGAGAAGGATCAGACATAACCCAACTCAAAGAGTTCATGGTTTAGTGGGAAAAGCAAGCATATATATAAAAATTATAATGCAATATGAAAAATGCAATAATAGAAAGAAGAGTTGATGGGTGTTGAAAGTGGGAAGACTATTCCAAGCAGAGGGAACATCATGAGCAAAAATATGGAGGCATGTACAAATAGGTGATTGTTGGGGGTTTATACACAAAGTCTAGCTGAAACAAAATGAAATGTCAATCTCAATGTACCTCTCTCCCTTTCCCTCTCTCTCACACATATATCATATATATATGTGTGTATACACACAAAATTTATGAACAATTTATTTGAGAATATATGAACAATTTATTTGAGAATATATTGAAGTTTTCAAAGTCACTTTTCTTCTGAGGAAACCTCTGTATACAGGAATGTGGTTAATGGTACAACTTATTTTACAAAACCTTCAAAATGTAAATGTAAAAAAAATCTTTTGAGACAATATACTTCAAAAATCCCTTTAACAACAACTACAACAAAAAATTTCTTTAACTTAGTTGATTTTAAGTCAACTCAGATTGTGTCAGTGCCTAATCAGCCAGGTAATATTGTTGACATCTCCTACCTTTCTGCACAGGAATCATCTGGGCTGCAAAAAACTCAGACTGAAAGAGAAAGTCAAGTCCAACCACTTCATTTTCTAGAAAGAGAAATTGAAACCACAGGAGGGAAAGCACTTGTCCAAAATACCACAGAAAACTGGTTATAGAGCTGGTCCTGGAATGTGTGCGTTCTTATATTCACCACAACAGGTGCAATAGCACATATTTTTGCACCCATATGCCCCTAAAAATGACTACACCTGGAGTCTGAAACTCAGAAACAATGTTCTGTCCTGATCCCAACTCTGTTTCCAATGGACACAACTAAGAATTCCTTTAAATACGCTCTATTTCAAATCACTATTGTAGTTTAAAATAATCTTCAACATTAGCATAGTCCCGGGGTCAGGTTCACAAGTAAATCTCAGATAAGAGATCTAAGTTTGGAAAATATCTTTAAGATTAATACATAAGTATTATTCAGAACTCTCTCATTTGCATATGACAGAAAGCCAACTACCAACTCTTTAAAAAAGAAAACTTAGTGGCTCTTATAATTAGAAAGAACAAATTGAAGAACTGGATCAGGGTCTCAAATGATGCCCTCAAAATTCTCTTTCTTTCATTTCAGATTCTATCTCTATAACTCATTCTCTCAGTCTCCTTCATGAGGAAGAAGATGCAACTGTCAGCAGCTCCGGAGTTCCATCCTTCATGGCTTATACTTCAAAGAGAAAGACAGGCTTCCCCTTACCAACTATAGAATGAAAAGTCCCAACAGGACTCTTACTGGTCCCTCCAACATGTGTCATTTGCCTACACCTGAACTTACCACTGTGGCTAAGGGATGAGGGACCATGATAGGTGAAGCTATGGTCAAATGGCAATCTCTGTGATTGAAGGGGTGGAAAATCACAATTGAAAACCCCATTGAACCCACAAGGCATGAGGGAAGAACTATTCCACACAGGTAAAAATATCATTAACAGAAGGGAGGGAAAAATACTAGCAAACTAAACCAGGAGATATCCTCTACAAATGGTATTTATGGTGAAGGTTATTTAAACCGAAATAGAGATTTGAAATAGAATATATTTAAGACTGAGGTGGGAATATTAAAGTACATGTTATTTAAAATTCAATCGGGATCCTTTTTGGCCACATCCTCACAAACATTTATTTCTTGTCTTTTTGATTCTAGCTATTCTGAAAGGTATAAGGTGTGGTTTTGATCTGCATTTCCCTGATTAAGCATCTTTTCAGGTGTCTGTTGGCCATTTCTATGTCTTCTTTGGAAAAATGTCTATTCAGATCCTCTCCCCATTTTTAACAGAATTATTTCTATTTTTGGTATTCACTTGCATAAGTACTTTGAGGTCCTTCCATTTGCAATAACATGGATGGACCTTAAGAGCATAATGCTAAGTGATATAAGTCCCTGAGAGAGAGAACAATACTATGTGATTTCACTCATATGTACAATTTAAGAAACAAAACAAATGAACAAACAAAAAAAAAAAACAGACTAAAAAAAGACTCTTAAATCAAAGAACAAACGTGGTTGCCAGAGGGGAGATGGGTGGGGCGATGGGTGAAATAGATAAAGAGGACAAATGCTCAACATCCCTTGGCATCAGGGACATACAAATCAAAACCACAATGAGATACCACCTAACACCAGTCAGAATGGCTACAATTAATAAGTCTGGAAACAATTGTTGGCAAGGATGTGGAGAAAGGGGAACCCTCTTACATTGTTGGGAATGCAAGCTGGTATAGCCACTGGAAAACAGTATGGAAGTTCCTGTCATGTTCCTGACCTTAGAAGAAAAACTGTCAGAAATTGAGGAAGACACCAAAAAAAAAAAACAAAAAAACGGAAAAACATTCTGGGCTCATGGATTGGAAGAACAAATATTGTTAAAATGTCTATGCTACCCAAGCAATCTACACATTCAATGCAATCCCTATCAAAATATGATCAACTTTTTTCACAGAGCTGGAACAAACAATCCTAAAATTTTTATGGAACCAGAAAAGACCCTGAATAACCAGAGAAATGTTGAAAAAGAAAACCAAAGCTGGTGGCATCACAATGCCAGACTTCAAACTATATTGCAAACTGATAGTCATCAAGACAGTATGGACTGGCAAAAAAACATACACATAGACCAATGAAACAGAATAGAGAGCCCAGAAATGGAACCTCAACTCTATGGTCAACTAATCTTTGACAAAGCAGCAAAGAATATCCAATGGAAAAAAGAAAGTCTCTTCAACAAATGGTGTTGGGAAAATTGGACAGTCACATGTAGAAGAATGAAACTGGACCATTTTCTTACACCATACACAAAGATAAACTCAAAATGGATAAAAGACCTAAATATGAGATAAGAATCCATCAAAATCCTAGAGGGGAAAAGAGGCAGCAACCTCTTTGACCTCGGTCTCAGAAACTTCTTGCTAGACACGTCTCCAAAGGCAAGGAAAACAAAAGCAAAATGAACTATTGGGACTTCATCAAGATAAAAAGCTTCTGCACAGCAAAGGAAACAGTCAACAAAACTAAAAGGCCACCTATGGATATTTGCAAATGACATGTCAGATAAAGGGCTGGTATCCAAGATCTATACAGAACTTATCAAACTCAATATCCAAAAATCAAATAATCCAGTCAAAAAACAGGCAGAACACATGAACAGACATTTCTACAAAGAAGACATACAAATGGCCAACAGACACATGAAAAAAATGCTCAACATCACTTGGCATCAGGGAAATCCAAATCAAAACCTCAATGAGATACCACCTCACACTGGTCAGAATGGCTGAAACTAACAAGTCAGGAAACAACAAATGTTGGAGAGGATGTGGAGAAAGGGGAACTCTCTTACACTGTTGGTGGGAATGCAAGCTGATGCAGCCACTCTGGAAAACACTATGGAGGTTCCTCAAGAAGCTAAAAATAGAGCTGCCCTATGACCCAGTAATTGCACTACTAGGTATTTATCCCAAAGATACAAATGTAGTGATCTGAAGGGGCACCTGCACCCCAATGTTTATAGCAACAATGTCCACAATAGCCAAAATATGGAAAGAGCCAAGATGTCCATTGATGGATGAATGGATAAAAAAGAAGTGGTATATATATATATACACACAATGGAATATTATTCAGCCATCAGAAAGGATGAAAACTTCCATTTACATTGACATGGATGGAACTGGAGGGTATTATGCTGAGCAAAATAAATCAATCAGAGAAAAAATATCATATGATTTCACTTATATGAGGATTATAAAAAACAGCACAGAGGATCATAGGGAAAGGGAGGGAAGAAACAGAATGGGATGAAATCAGAGAGGGAGACAAACCATGAGAGACTCTTAACTATGGGAAAGAAACTGAGGGGCTGCTAGAGGGAAGGTGGGTGGGTGGATGGGGTAACTGGGTGATGAGCATTAAG
This sequence comes from Callorhinus ursinus, assembly GCF_003265705.2. Lineage (NCBI taxonomy): Eukaryota > Metazoa > Chordata > Mammalia > Carnivora > Otariidae > Callorhinus > Callorhinus ursinus. The sequence goes on along the minus strand of NW_027397071.1, from coordinate 62,763,799 downwards.
TAGGGCACATGATGTGATGAGCATTGGGTGTTATATGCAACTGATAAATTATTGAACTCTACATCTGAAACTAATGATGTTTCTATATGTTGGCTAATTGAATTTAAATTTTAAAAAAAGAAAAAAGAGTACACTTCTCATGGTGAGCACTGAGTAATGTATAAAATTTATGAATCATTATATTGCACACCTGAAACTAAATAACACTGTATGCTAATTATACTTCAATAAAAAATAAAAACAAATAAAAAGATTCAATTAGGTCCTGTAAGATGGACAATAATTAAGACACAGGGATTTAAAATAGATAAGTTTAAAGTAATTTTAAATATGTAGTTAATAGTTAAGAGACAGGAATACTATTTAAGACTGAAGTAGGGTATTTAGTATGAGGATATATAAGACTGATCAATATTTACAATGAAGATTGTTGAAATGGAAAATTTAAAACTTAAATTTATTCTTAGATGAGTTATTATATTAATGTGTTTAGCATATAGTTTAAGTTATAATATATACTTACTATATATCCTTATATATACACTATATATACTATAATACATATACTATATACATATAACATTATATGTATATATGCATACACACATATATATAGTAATTTTTATAGTATACATTATGCAGATGCAATATTATGGGAAGGAACTGTGTTTTCTAGTATACAGGAGATTGATATTGGTGTGAAATACCCAGAGAACTTTTCTGGGAAATGACCATTAACATTAGGAGGAGTTGCTGCCACAGAACTTCAGGCACAAGTGCAACAAATTGTATGATGGTTTTCCTTGAAAAAAATCTATAGTTTTTAAATTTTTGGATTTAACTGGCTTCACCTATGCATTCCCAGAGGACTAGTCCCTCCCTGTTTGGTATTAATGCCCTTCAAATTCTTATAAGCTTTGTCTGCTTCATTATTCATTACTATAGTATTATCTCTAAGTCAAATTGTTCATCTCAGGTTTTTTCACACCTTCCTCAGAAACCCAAATCTATATTTTACTTCAGAGACTAAAGGACATTACAGAATAATTTTGAAATTCAGATTACTGGCTGCAATTTATTAGAATCTCTGCTCTGAGTATCACATGACTGAAATCAAGCTAGGCCAGAGGCTTTGGAGGAAAATCTGTTTCCAACCTCATTTTGTTTCTGGCAGAATTCAGTTCCTTGTGGTTGTAGAACTGAAGTACTTATTTCCTTGCTGGTTGTCAGCTGTGGGCCATTCTCCAAGCGTCCACTGACATTTTTGGGGGGGCCACATGGCTCCCTCCATCTTCAAGCTGATAAGAGCATGTCAAATCCTTCCAGTGGTGCTTTGAATCTCTGACTTTCTCTTTCTGTGACCTCCAAACCGAAATTTAAGTTTTATGTAGTTAGGTCAGGTCCATCCAGATAATCTTCCTATTTTAAAGTCAACTGATTTGGAAACAATATTATTTAAAAAATTCATTTTGCCATATAACCTAACATAATCCTGGTGAGTGATTTCTATTCATATTCACAGAGTCCACTGATACTCCAGGAGAGGGAATTATCTAGGGTGTGTATATCACAGGAGGATGGAGAGAATCTTAGAATTGTGCCAACCACACTATCCTAAAATAGTAAAAATCAAGGTAGCCACACCTTCACACTTCAGCTCAAGCACATCTACCTTTTATGAAGCCTTTTTGTCCACCCAACCCAGGTAGAAATAATTACTTCTTTAAATTACAACTTTTGTTAAAGCACCTGTAACATTTTAGTTTATGAACTTGTTTACACAACTGTCTTCCCTTATAGACAGTAGCTTCTCAGGGACAGAGACTGGATGTGATATACTGTTACACTTTCAGTGAACAGTATGGGGATTGGGACAGAGCAGGTGTTCAAAGACTATTGAAAAAATTGTATAATCCATTAGCGAGCCCAAATAATTCTGTCTTTTCAAACAACTCAGAGGTATAGCTAGTAGGGAAGGCAGGTGTGGCTAAACAAACAAGTGCCAAAGATGATGAGCCCCGTAGACATACAATAAGGGACAAACTTCTGGCTCATGCTCTTCTCTTCTTTTTCTCCTTTTGCCCAATACTAACGCTTTATCTTACATTCTGGATTTCAATCTTTCCAGCCTCTACCAGGACATCATGCTTGTATTAGACACTTTTCTTCATATTTTTCAAGCATGTACTTTCCATTACTTCTTTCACATCAATCTAAAAACACGTTCAGAGGCGGAGCAAGATGGCGGAGGAGTAGGAGACCTAGATTTCATCTGGTCTCAGGAATTCAGCTGAATAGGGATCAAACCATTCTGAACACCTACGAACTCAACAGGAGATCGAAGAGGAGAGTAGCAACAACTCTCTGAACAGAGAAGCAACCACTTACTGGAAGGTAGGACGTGCGGAGAAGTGAATCCGAGGCAATATTCGGGAGGATAGACGGTGGGGGAGGGGCCTCCGCTGGCCGCATCTGGCAAGTGATAGAGCCGCAGAGCACAAAATCGGAACTTTTAGGAGTTGGCTCGGCTGAGGGACGTCGCTGCAGTGGCTAAGCAGGGGGTGGAATCCTCCCAGGACAGTGTGGTCTCAGGACCCTTGGGGTCACAGAAAGACCGGGGGTGCCTGAGTGCGGCAGAGCTCTCAGGTATCGGAGCAGGGAAGCCGGCTGCAGAGACAGAGCCAAGGCGTGGGCTCTCAGCTCGGAGTTGCCATAAACTGTGATCCGTGGCCCAGTCGGGCCACTGCTCCTCCAGCAGGGACCCAATAAGCGGCAGAGCCGGGGAGACTCCCCTTCCTTCCCGGGGAGGAGCGGCGCGGGAACGCACCGCAGGGATCTGCTGGGTTTGGAAACTCCACACGGGGTCGGGTGACAGAGATAGCAACACTCAGTCACAGGCCAGGTGAGCACGGAGTGCGGCCGGAGACCGAGGAGACGGGAGTGACTGCTTTTCTCTGGGGGCACACTGAGGAGCGGGGCCCCAAGTTCTCGGCTCCTCCGGGTGGAGACTGGGAGGCCACCAATTTTGCCCTCCTCCAAAGCTGTACCGAGAGCTTGCAGGGAAGAAAAGCTCCTGAGAGCAAACCCGAGCAGCTTCCTTAGCCCGGACCGACAAGGGTGGGGCAATTCAGCCTCCGGCAAAGACATTTGGAAACCACAGCAACAGGCCCCTCCCCCAGAAGATCAGCACGAACAGCCAGCAACCCAAGACCAAGTTTACCAATCAAGGAGAACAGGAGAACTCCAGCGCTAGGGGAATACTGCACATAGAATTCATGTTTTTTTTTTTTTTTTTACCATGATTCATTAGTTCATCAAAGTTAATTTTTGTTAACTGTTTTTTTTTAAATTTTTCCTTTTCCCTTTTTCAACCAACATCTTATCAATCCCTTTTTTAAAAAAAAAATTTTTTTTTATTTTTCATTTTGAGAGTCATATTTTATCCCTTCATAGTAGTTACCCTTATTTTTGGCATATATATATAAGTTGTTCTCTCTTTAAAATTTTGAGATACAGTTTCTTCTAACAGATCAAAATATACCCTAAATCACTAGTGTATGGCTTTGTTCTAGTCTCCTGCCTGATCACATTCTCTCCCTTTTTCCTTTTTTTTTCTTAAATCTTCTTTCTTTTTTCAAACAACTTATCTTATCAAGTCCTTTTATAAAATCTTTTATAATTTTCATCTTTACAGTCATCTTCCATCCCTTCATTGTATCAACCCTTATTTTGTACATATATGTCTTTCTTCCTTTAAAATTATAGGAGGCACTTTTTTCTAACAGACCAAAATACGCCCAAAATCTAGTGTGTGGCACTAATCTATGCACCATCCTGATCATATTTGATCACATTCTGCTTTTTTTTGTATTGTTCTGTTTTTGTTGTTATATTTTCTTTCTTTTTTTTTCTCTTTCTTTTTTCTTTCTTTCCCTTTCTTTTCCCCTGGTTTCAGGTCTTTTCTGATTTGTATACAGTATATTTGCTGGGGACGTTGTAAACCTATTAGCATTTTGATCTCGCATTCATCTATTCTGCTCTGGACAAAATGACAAGACGAAAAAAATCACCTCAGCAAAAAGAACAAGAGGTAGTGCCGTCAGCCAGGGACCTACTCAATACAGACATTAGTATGATGTCAGACCTAGAGTTCAGAATCATGACTTTAAAGATACTAGCTGGGCTTGACAAAAGCGTGGAAGTTATTAGAGAAACGCTTTCTGGAGAAATAAAAGAAGTAAAATCTAATCAAGTCGAAATCAAAAAGGCTATTGATGAGGTGCAATAAAAAATGGGAGCACTAAATGCTAGGATAAATGAGGCAGAAGAGAAAATCAGTGATATAGAAGACCAAATGATGGAAAATAAAGAGGCTGAGAAAAAGAGAGAGAAACAACTACAGGATCACGAGAGCAGAATTCGAGAGATAAGTGATACGATAAGATGAAACAACATTAGAATAATTGGGATCCCAGAAGAAGAAGAGAGAGAGAGAGGGGCAGGAGGTATATTGGAGCAAATTATAGCAGAGAACTTCCCTAATGTGAGGAAGGAAACAGGCATCAAAATCCAGGAGGCACAGAGAACCCCTCACAAAATCAATAATAATAGGTCAACACCCCGACATCTAATAGTAAAACTTACGAGTCTCAGAGACAAAGAGAAAATCCTGAAAGCAGCTCGGGAGAAGAGATATGTAACCTACAATGGTAGAAACATTAGATTGGCAACAGACCTATCCACAGAGACCTGGCAGGCCAGAAAGGACTGGCAAGATATCTTCAGAGCACTAAACGAGAAAAATATGCAGCCAAGAATACTATATCCAGCTAGGCTGTCATTGAAAATAGAAGGAGAGATAAAAAGCTTTCAGAACAAACAAAAACTAAAGGAATTTGCAAACACGAAACCAGCCCTCCAAGAAATATTGAAAGGGGTCCTCTAAGCAAAGAGAGAGCCTAAAAGCAGCAAAGAGCAGAAACGAACACAGACAACAGACAGTAAAAGTCACCTTACAGGCAATACAATGGCACTAAATTCATACATTTCAATAGTTACCCTGAATGTAAATGGGCTAAATGCCCCAATCAAAAGACACAGGCTATCAGATTGGATTAAAAAACAAGACCCATCAATATGCTGTCTGCAAGAGACTCATTTTAGACCCAAATACACCCCCAGATTGAAAGTGAGGGGGTGGAAAACCATTTATCATGCTAATGGACACCAAAAGAAAGCTGGGGTGGCAATCCTTATATCAGACAAACTAGATTTTAAAACAAAGACTGTAATAAGAGATGAGGAAGGACACTATATCCTACTTAAAGGGTCTATCCAACAAGAAGACTAACAATTGTAAATATATATGCCCCGAACAAGGGAGCAGCCAATTATATAAGGCAATTAATAACAAAAGCAAAGAAACACATTGACAACAATACAATAATAGTGGGGGATTTTAACAACCCCCTGACTGAAATGGACAGATCATCTAAGCAAAAGATCAACAAGGAAATAAAGACTTTAAATGGCACACTGGACCAAATGGACTTCACAGACATATTCAGAACATTCCATCCCAAAGCAAAGGAATACACATTCTTCTCTAGTGCCCATGGAACATTCTCCAGAATTGATCACATCCTAGGTCACAAATCAGGTCTCAAGTGGTACCAAAAGATTGGGATCATTCCCTGCATATTTTCAGACCACAATGCTTTGAAACTAGAACTCAATCACAAGAGGAAAGTCAGAAAGAACTCAAATACATGGAGGCTAAAGAGCATCCTACTAAAGAATGAATGGGTCAACCAGGAAATTAAAGAAGAATTAAAAAAATTCATGGAAACCAATGAAAATGAAAACACAACTGTCCAAAATCTTTGGGATACAGTAAAGGCAGTCCTGAGAGGAAAGTATATACCAATACAACCCTTTCTCAAGAAACAAGAAAGGTCTCAAATACACAACCTAACCCTACACCTAAAGGAGCTGGACAAAGAACAGCAAATAAAGCCTACACCCAGCAGGAGAAGAGAAATAATAAAGATCAGAGCAGAAATCAATGAACTAGAAACCAAAAGAACAGTAGAACAGATCAACGAAACTAGGAGCTGGTTCTTTGAAAGAATGAACAAGATTGATAAACCCCTGGCCACACTGATCAAAAAGAAAAGAGAAATGACCCAAATCAACAAAATCATGAATGAAAGAGGAGAGATCACAACCAACACCAAAGAAATACAAACAATTATAAGAACATATTATGAGCAACTCTATGCCAGCAAATTAGATAACCTGGAAGAAATGGGGGCATTCCTAGAGATGTATCAACTACCAAAATTGAACCAGGAAGAAATAGAAAACCTGAACAGACCTATAACCAGTAAGGAAATTGAAGCAGTCATCAAAAATCTCCCAACAAACAAAAGTCCAGGGCCAGATGGCTTCCCAGGGGAATTCTATCAGACATTTAAAGAAGAATTAATACCTATTCTCCTGAAACTGTTCCAAAAAACAGAAATGGAAGGAAAACTTCCGAACGCATTTTATGAGGCCAGCATTACCATGATCCCAAAACCAGACAAAGACCCCATCAAAAAGGAGAATTACAGACCAATATCCTTGATGAACATGGATGCAAAAATTCTCACCAGAATACTAGCCAATAGGATCCAACAGTACATTAAAAGGATTATTCACCACGACCAAGTGGGATTTATCCCTGGGCTGCAAGGCTGGTTCAACATCCGCAAATCAATCAACGTGATACAATACATTAACAAAAGAAAGAACAAGAATCATATGATCCTCTCAATAGATGCAGAAAAAGCATTTGTAAAAGTACAGCATCCTTTCTTGATCAAAACTCTTCAGAGTATAGGGTTAGAGGGTACATACCTCAATATCATAAAAGCCATCTACGAAAAACCTACAGCGAATATCATTCTCAATGGGGAAAGGCTGAGAGCTTTTCCCCTAAGGTCAGGAACGCGGCAGGGCTGTCCACTCTCACCACTGCTATTCAACATAGTATTAGAAGTCCTAGCCACGGCCATCAGACAACAAAAAGAAATCAAAGGCATCCAAATCGGCATAGAGGAAGTCCAACTCTCACTCTTTGCAGATGCTATGATACTGTATGTGGAAAACCCAAAAGACTCCACCCCAAAACTGCTAGAACTCATATAGGAATTCAGTAAAGTAGCAGGCTATATAATCCATGCACAGAAATCAGTGACATTCCTATACACCAACAACAAGACAGAAGAGAGACAAATCAAGGAGTCGATCCCATTTACAATGGCACCCAAAACCATTAGATACCTAGGAATAAATTTAACCAAAGAGGCAAAGGATCTGTACTCAGAAAACTATAAAATACTCAGGAAAGAAATTGAAGAAGACACAAAGAAATGGAAAAACGCTCCATGCTCATGGATTGGGAGAACCAACATTGTGAAGATGTCAATGCTACCTAGAGCAATCTACACATTCAATGCAATCCCCATCAAAATACCATCCACTTTTTTCAAAGAAATGGAACAAATAATCCTAAAATTTGTATGGAACCAGAAGAGACCCCGAATAGCCAGAGGAATGTTGAAAAAGAAAAGCAAAGCTGGCGGCATGACAATTCCGGACTTCCAGCTCTATTACAAAGCTGTCATCATCAAGACAGTATGGTACTGGCACAAAAACAGACACATAGATCAATGGAACAGAATCGAGAGCCCAGAAATGGACCCTCAACTCTATGGTCAACTCATCTTTGACAAAGCAGGAAAGAATGTCCAATGGCAAAAAGACAGTCTCTTCAACAAATGGTGTTGGGAAAATTGGACAGCCACATGCAGAAGAATGAAACTGGACCATTTCCTTACACCACACACAAAAATAGACTCCAAATGGTTGAAAGACCTAAACGTGAGACAGGAGTCCATCAAAATC